>NW_006786333.1:551753-620211 GCF_000442215.2 Lipotes vexillifer
GAAAGAGTGCTAAGCCAGAAAAAAGTAACAAAACTATACTCTTAGAGCTTTCATTCTAGTGCAGGAAAACAAAAAGTAACCATATAATTATACAAATGATTTAATAATAACATGTTAGAGTAGAGGAACAGTGAAGGGGTGCAATTTTTCAAAGCAGGCTTCCCTGATTCCAAAACATTTAACCAGAGACCTGAAAGAAGCGAGGAGAATCTGCAGGGAATTGCGAAGGCCTTGAGGTGTAGGAAGCTTGGCTGGTCCCTAGAAGCCACTGTGGCTGGAGCACAGAGAGGGAAGGTCATGGCCACTCAGAGGTCAGAGAGGGAAGGTCATGGCCGGTCAGAGGTCAGCTGGGGCAGCTGCACTTTGGGCCCTGAAGGCCATATTATGAACTCTGGATTTTACTGTGAATTGTTCTAAGGAAAGGAGACACAACCTAATTTGTGTTTAGAACAGTCACTCTGCCTGGTGCGTGGAGCACAGGCTGTAGGGAGACCGAATATATTCACAGACTGAACCAATAGCTATGAAAACAAACTGACAAAAAAACTTCTTCCACACACTAGATTCTTTCTCTGTTGGGAAAAACCTTAATGAACTTGTCTGATTTTTAAGGTAAGCCTCACACCCTCACCTCAGGCAGATCCCAGAAGGGAGAGGTTTAAACAGAAAAGAGTGAAATTGGCCTTTATAATAAATTGACAGATTTTTAGGATTCCCCTGTAAGAAGGCGTAGACACAGATTTGGGCTACTCTGATATGGGATAAAGGAAGAAGGTGCTGGAAGAAGCAGTGGCCTGAGCCACCGAGAACTTGAACATAATGAGGTCTAATATTCCATTTTAAGCTGTTTGCTTCTCTATGTTGGGATATAATGACCCCACACACGCTCTCCACTGCCCCCCAAGCATTCACGAGTGTTTGGTGTCAGTGTAGTTTTGAGAAATTTTTGCTTAAAGAGGGATGAGAGAGAAGCAGGCTTCACCGTAACCTGCATCAGGAGAAACCTACGCTCTCCTGTTCCCTCCATCAAAAAAATAAAATTATTCAAATAAAAATACTGGCGATGGCATGCTTACATTATATAGGTTAGGAAATCAAAATATTTTATGCAGATGTGTTTTAAGGGTCATTCCAGAGCAACAGAGGATTTATGGTCCATCATCCAAGCAACTGAAGCTTGGGTTTCATACACAAATTCAAATTATGGAAATTGACGCACTAATAAGATAGGAGAACTTGCCAAAGTCATACAGCTGGTTACCTGGTAAAGCTGGAGCCCTAGGCCAGTTCTAATTCCAGGTCAAGTCCACCCTGCCACAGCTGCTTGACCAGTACAACTTTTCCTAAGCCCAGCTATGCTGATGCTGCAGGGAGCCAGCTGTTCCCAATGACTCAGGCTACCTCCTGAGAGAAATTACTCACATAGGAAAGCAGGATAGCAGTCACTGCAAACAACTCTAAGACACTAATTTAAAGAGCCTGTATACCTACCTGATGGGCATTCTCTAAGGTAAATAAATCCTCTGGGTCTAAATCTACCTTTAGCAGAAGCATGAACCCTTTCAATTCACTGATCCAGAAGTAGAAAATGAAAAGTTCAACCAGTCAAAATCAAGGGCGGGGGCTAAGGGGACCCATCTAAGGTCAGAGCTGCACAGGACTATTCTGCTTGCCCTCAACCAAAGAAAAGATACAGCTAGACACACACCCACCACCCCTGGAGCAGAAGGCCTGAGGAATAATAACATGCTCCCAAAAGAGAAGTCCCCAAATTGGACACATTCACTAGGAAAGGTCTTTATCATCTGCAGTGTATAAGAATTAATAAAATTCAGTACATTTTTAACTTTTTATAATCATCCATTACTAACATTTCAGATAAAAGAGTGAAACTGACCAAGTTTAAACCAACTTAATTTTAGAACCTGTATAAGTTAGCCTCTCTGATTCCATTACCAATAAAGAGATCACAATGCCTATTTTATCTGATGGTTTTCAGAATAAAGATAATGTATATATGGTATATAACACTGTGCAAAGATGGCACTCAATAAGTGGCACCCATTATTAATAATTAATGATAATAATAATTACTCGAAGTAAGCAGAGCTGACCCGATAGTGAGGCAGTGGTGAGGGCTCCCTCCTCCCACATTATTTGTGGAGTACCCTAGAGTGCCTGCTAGAAACAGTCAAGTTTCAGCCTAATGGTGCCATACATTTCCATGAGCAAATTCTCTTTCCGAGAAGCACAACATGGTCAAGACATCAGTAGGGCTCCAAATTCCTGCAAGCTGTGTAAATACCTCTCGGCACTATAATCTGCTCCTGCCCGCACACCAAAACACTGTGTAAATATCATAACCTCAGCTACAGCCAGGAAAACCTTAATAAATACCAGATTTGGGAAAGAGAAGCCATAATATATGTACTCTCTATCAGCCCAAACTTTTACCACCTTTATTTAAACAGCTTTACCAAGGTCAAAATTGAATACAAGAAGTAATCCTAGAAGTGTTTAGGTCAGGATGGCAAGGCAAGAGAAGGCCCTGGGCAATTAAGCCTGAGCTGCTCTCCTGGGAAATGTTTGAGGCAGGCTGGGACAGAACACACGGATCTCAGATAGGGAGGGCTTGGGGTCTAATCTTAACCTCCACCACCCACCAGCCACATAAACATGTACAAGTCAAATACTTCTCCAAGCCTCAGTGTCCCTATCTGTAGATGGGGGATAACAACTGAATTACCTGTTTTATTGGAATACTAAAAAGATGTACATGAAGGTGCTTTATAAATGATGAAGTGCTATGTGCAAGCTATTTCTATTGTTTATCACATCTGCTCCACATTCAGCAAAGCAAACAAGCTTTTAGTTTATGAGCGTCCAGTAAACTAACAACTTAGCTATTGGGGGTATTTTCTGGTTGTTTTTTTGATTAGCCATGTCCAAAATGGCCTTGATCTTGCTTTATAAACGTTCCTAAGATGGAGGGTAAGTTAGGTGTTGGGATTCTCATAGGCCACCAAGTGACCCTGCATTAAGTGAGTTCATTTTCACTGCACTCATGATTTCATTAGACACAAGCTTTGATGTGGGCAGGATGAACTGGTCTCCCTACACAAAATCTTAAAGCCAGTGATTGGTCTTTAGCAACCCCTCCTGTCCTCATTAGCTCTCCTTCTTTCAATAATATCATATACTTCCCCAGGGCTCAGGGTCTTCCTACTGATCCCTAGTCACCCAGAGACCCCACCAGCAAGCATCCTAGCTTGGCACCCTGAGGAAGGACCCCTAGTTTGGGCCTCTCTAATCCTCCATCCTCCTTTCTCCCATCAAATTATTTCTGTTCTGGGGCTTCCCTGGTGTCGCAGTGGTTGAGAGTCCGCCTGCCGATGCAGGGGACAGGGGTTTGTGTACCGGTCCGGGAAGATCCCACATGCCGCGGAGCGGCTGGGCCCGTGAGCCATGGCCGCTGAGCCTGCGCGTCCGGAGCCTGTGCTCCGCAACGGGAGAGGCCACAGCAGTGAGAGGCCCGCGTACAGCAAAAATAAATAAATAAATAAATAAATAAATAAATAAATAAATAAATAAATTCTGTTCCAAGCTGTATCAGTTTTTATAAGATCTGCCCTCCACTGACACAAAAGACAATGATGTCTCTCTCGGTTAAGGGATTTTCATTTAGATAATGCTTAAATCCCAAAGGAGGGACTCTTGTAATGGGAAACTTGAAAAGCCAGCACAAGAGGTATTTGAGGCATTCACACACACCCTCACTTGTTCATTCATCAAGCATATATTCAGCACTGGAAAGGGGATCCCAGATTCAATTCCAGCATGTGTGTGGAGGCTTCCCCAAAACAACAAGCAATTCTTGGACCCTGCCAGGGTGTCTGAGAATTCAACTCAATTCTGACACTATCTATCTGAAGATAGAATCACATTCCACAGGTAAAGGGCTCAGTCCCGCAAGACCAACCTCCACTTCGGATACCAGTTGCAAGTCCACATTGTTACCTGTGCTTCTTACCAACTGGCTGCAAACTGGAGGTTCCAACAACTCCTTGCAACTCAGGATGCCAATCACAAGTCCATGTTGTTACCCGTACTTCTGATGACCAACTGGCTGTAAATCAGTTTCCCGCAACCCCCTGCTCAGGTTCAATTAATTTGATAGAACAGTTCACAGAACTCGGGAAAATCTGTTTGCTCACCAGATTACTGAGTTATTATAAAAGGATATTAAAAGTTATGAATCAACAGCCAAGTGAAGATATATATCGAGCGAGGTCCCAAACAAAGGAGCTTCTGTCCTCATGGAGTGTGGAGCCTGGCATGGTGGCACTGTAATAGAGAAAAACAAGTTAATCACTAAAGGGATGTTGCCTACAAGCTTAAATTAACATAATGGCCCATCTCTGGGAACCCTGCCACCCACGTATTGAGCATTAAGCTAAAATACCTTTGTTTAGCTCACAGGAAACCTCCTGACCAGGTCCACCTGTGAATGGCTGCAGGAAGGAAGAAACTAACTCCCCTCCAGAGTCTGATTGGAACCAGGGCTTTACCCCCTCCCCTTTTAGTATAAAAGAAGCCTGAATTCTAACTCAGAAAAGATGGTCCTCCAGGACACTAGTCCGCCATCTTCTCGGTCTGCTGGCTTTCTAAATAAAGTCGCCACTCCTGCCCCAACACCTCGTCTCTTGATTTATTGGCCTGTCATATGGCAAGCAGTGCAAGCTTGGAACAGCACAAAAACATTCTGCTTCTCCAATGTGGAAAGGGGGAAAAAGGGACAAAAATCTGTTCTTTGGGATTTTTATGGACGCTTCATTACATATTCACGATTAGCTAAATCACTGGCCAGTGGGCTAATCTCCAGCCCCCCATCCCTCCCCAAAATCAGGGGGTGATACTGAAAGTTCCAACCCTTTAATCACATGGTTGGTTCTCCTAGAAACAAGTTCCTACCCTTGGGTAGAATCCAAAAGTCACCTTCCCCAAATCATTCTCAAGAATTGAGGACAAGAGACCAAATATTATCCCATTGCTCTTATTGATCAGGAAATTCCAAGGGTTTGGGGAGCTGTGAGCCAGGAACTCTGAATGAAGACTAAATACATATGAAAAATATACATTTAGTCATTTATAGGCAAAATCACAATATTGCAAACACCCACAGTGGATTAGGAATAATCAGGGAAGGAGGGGGTTACAAATATCATGAAAATGATGGCACCGCAGGCTGAGATACCCCCAACACACCTGAGTGAAGCCCAAGAGTCAAAGTGACAATGGCCCGAGGCCCATTACACAGTGTGTGATGAAGGCCTGGGGCACATGGGCCAGGGAAAAGGCTATTTTCAGCTAAGCCCAGCACCTCTAACTAGTTTAATCCCCAAATCCATTGCATCATTTTTACCCAACAACAGAGTCCTAGCTGCAAGTAAGCATTTCAAGTTGAAATTTAAAATTAATTGGAAAATTCAGAAGATATAATTTTTGCCCTCAAAGAGCTCCCAGCCATATGGGAAAGACAAACAAGAAAGTAGTTCATTACAACACAAGGAGATATGAGCTTATTATTGGTCTAATCAAATACCCCTAACAGCAGATAGACGCCAGGAACTAAAAGAATTTTATCCCCTACTGACAGGATGCATGTACCATGTAACCCTAATAGTCCATATAATCATGAGCAAAATTCTAATGATACTCTCAAGTTGAAAACTATCAACCAAACCTTTCATCCTGAGAACGAATGGGACATTTAAAAGGACAAGACAACTGGATTTTCTTACTGCACTGAATAGCTCATTATTAGTTCAGTTTAGGAAATCAACTTATTTCCAAAGAGCCTATTTTATAATTCCTTAAACTGTGGTCTTTTTAGGCAAGACAATTAGAAGAACAAGGTATTTATCCCCTTTGTCTTATTTAAACTGTTTTCTGCTGAGTGTTAAGATTTACTAATGTGCAGTAACCACCTAATAGCAACGCTGTAGATGCACCATTGGAATTAAGTAATGAAATGAGATGAACTAGGGGTCTCCGTAACGGCCAGCCCAGTCAGCAACCGTCAGGACTTTTGTCTTTCAGTTAATCCAAGAGAGCAGGCAAACTGACAGGTACCAGAAGGCAGCAGGTTACCCAAGCGTTAGACTTCCTCTCTTGAAGATACTATCAATGAATACAAAAGTGTTTTATGAAGAAACTGAAGGTTAGGGGACTCCAGAATACTGGCCCCCTTTAAGTTCTGGGTTAGGACAACACTTGGCTGGCAAAGGGTTTAGACCTGTACCACCTTGCTCCCTCAAGCCATTCACCTAGTTCTCCTTGACAATTTCAACTCAAAAATGTCTAAGGGATGCCCATTCAATAACAATAAATGGTTCAGCAAGATTTCAGAAAACTGTTTTTCTCTCATCTCCTTCCTCCAAACCTGATCTCTGGTAACAGAAGAAATACTCATTTTAACTTGTTTGTTTTAGAATCTGGATTACATTTCCAACTTAAATGGAAACCAATCATCTAAAAAAGGGATTGGGAGACTTCCCTGGTGGTCCAGTGGTTAAGAATCCAACTTCCAATGCAGGGGATGCGGATTCGATCCCTGGTTAGGGAACTAAGATCCCACATGCTGCGTGGCAACTAAGCCCACACACCACAACTACTGAGCGCGTGTGCTCTGGAGCCTGCACGCCACAATGAAAGATCCAGCATACAGCAACGAAGACCCCACGTGCCGCAACTAAGGCCCGATACAGTCAAAAATTTAAAAAAAGGGCTTCCCTGGTGGCGCAGTGCTTGAGAGTCCGCCTGCCGATGCAGGAGACGCGGGTTCGTGCCCCGTTTCGGGAGGATCCCACATGCCGCGGAGCGGCTGGGCCCGTGAGCCATGGCCGCTGGGCCTGCGCGTCCGGAGCCTGTGCTCCGCAAATGGGAGAGGCCACGACAGTGAGAGGCCCGCATAACGCAAGGAAAAAAAAAGGCTTAAATTTCCAAAAAAAAAAAAAAAAAACAACCCAAAAAACCAAAAAAAAAAAAAAAAAAAAAAAAAAAAATTAAAAAAAAAAAATTTTAATAAATAAATAAAAAATTTTAAAGGGATTGGTTCAGATCTTATCAATACAGAAAAAGCAAAACTATGTTTGAGAAAGAATGTTTTTAATCAAATAGCAAATAATAGTAAATAGCTTTAAAGTATCTTTAGAACATATAAGTGAAGAATGCACAAATAAAGCAGAAAAAAAAAGGTGGCAGGGATTCTGGGTAATATCCTCTCCTTACAAAATATCGCCTTACAAAATGTTGTGATTCAAAACACACAATGAAGAGAGTAGAAGAGGACAGGACATTTAATCAGCTGCTTCTTTGTTCCAAATGAATTATTATTACACTGATTATTGAGCCTCTGGGGATGCTCTTTTTAAAAATTACCTGAGCTTGCACATTTATAAAATAATAAAACCTGCCTTGAGGCACATCATAAGCATTAAAGGAGGTAATACCTGAGAAGGACTTAACGCAATAGTCAATAACTGCTCTTATTCATTTGCTCACTCAGTCAATGTTTAGTAAAAGCCTACTATGTGGCACATGCTCTACAGTGGGAATACAAAAACGACCAAGACATTCACAGCCCCTGCCCTTATAGAACTTAGGGTCTAGACAGGTTGCCCAGACTTCAGTGGGGGAAAAAAAAAAAAACTCGACTCATGGAAACCTCTTCCTGTGTAGCTGGAGGGCTGCTGTGGTAGTCACCAGTGCCAGCGCTGCTCAAGAAATATTTCCAGCTTTCCTCTTTCCAAATACATGGTGGGATTATACTCTACTTCCCTTGAAATTAGGTATGCCTATATGACTTGCTTTGGCCAAGAAAACATGAATAGAAGGGACAGGTGCTGCTCCAGGGCTAAAAGTCTAAGTTATGCCTCCTGTCCCCACATTCTCTTCTCTCTGACAAGGTGATCATGCAACATTTGTTGATGGAGCCTCCACCAGCCTGGGTTCTTGAGTGGCAATGATAAGCAGAGCTCCACCTGCTAATCTGTGCTGGAAATGTAGCATGAAGGAGAAATATATTTTTGTGTGTCAAGCCACCGAGATTTGAGGTTGTTACTGTATAATATTCTATCCTGTCCTAACCAATATAGGTGGTTTGTCTAATCACCCAAATATCATTACAACCTGCATTCAGTACATTGAAAAATACATTTAAGAAGCTGACTTGATGAGCAAAGATCTGAAGGACAATTTGAAGTGATTTAAGTGACATAGTGTAAGGTGGGATTTGGGTTGGGCAGGTGCATGGGAGCACAGAGCACAAAAGACCTGAGGAAAGAGGGAGCATGAGCCATTTCAGGAACTGATGAAACAAATGTGACTGGAAGGGAGATGAAAGGAAGAGACTCAGGATGAAGTAGCAGAAAGCAGACATGAAGGGCCTTGAAGCCCCATTAATGCTTTTAGTTGTTATCTAAGAGCAACGGGAAGCCATTAAATGGTTGCAAGCAGAAAAACAGCAATGATTAGATTTGTGTTTATGAAATATAATTCTGGATGTAGTATGAAAAACAGATGGGACACAGGCAAGAATTAATACAGGGAAACCCATCAGAGACTACTGCAGTCACAGGGCAAGCAAGAGAATGTGGTGGCCTGGATTTGATGACAAAGTAAAAATGCAGAGATATGTGGGGAAATTTTGGACATATTTAGGCAGCGAGATCAAAAGGAGTTTTAATCATAGACTGGAAACAGGGGCAAGGTGGTTTCCACAGCGGTCTGGATTGTGGTGCCAGTCTACGAAACAGTAAACACTGAAAGAGAAGCAGTCTTTGGAAGGAAGATCATAAGTTTTGACTTGGATATGTTGAAGCTTAACTTCCTCCAGCACCTTAAACTTCAACAAAATTCTAGGCTACAAACATTAATATGGGCAGCGATTCATTTACATTTTGGAAAAATCAGAAAGTCAGACAAGAAGGGGGTGCCTAGGATCAAGTCTTCAGGAACTCCTACATTCAAAAGCCAGGAAAAGGATGAAGTCAAGTAACGTGAGCTGTACAATTGTCCACTGGGCTTAGAACATGGAGGTAATTGGTAATATTAGCAAAAGCTGCCTCAGTGGAAGGATGGGAATGGTCAAAACAAAGATAACCATAAAAAAACCATCATATTCACTCACTCATTATTTGTTAAGACCTATGGTCTGGTCTGGAAATAATAGGGTGAACAAGACCAGATGAGTCCCTGCCTCCATGGGGCCAACAGTCTAGTGAGACAAAATAATTGCAAGCTATGTTAAGTATTAGGGAGAAAACAAAGGTAAAAATATATATGTACATAATACATAAATGGGAAGGAAGGTAGAGACAGTCAGAGGTAACAATTAAACTGAGCCATGAAGGAGGAAAATGAGCGAGCTGTGCAAAGAAGTGACTGCAATACGGTAATGAGGGGACAACGAATTCAGACACAGGGAACAATGAGCATGAAGACTTTTCTTTTTCCTAACACAATGGCTTTGTAAATGTAGCAGCAGAAAGAGAGTCTTCACCACCACACAATAAAATCTTAATTATGCTATATTCAAGCATATCAGACTTCCTTAATAACCTGGCATTTCAGGGAACCCAGAAGGAACAAAGTAGCTTTTTTTTTTATCTCAAACTTGTTTATATTTTTTTATTTAACATCTTTATTAGAGTATAATTGCTTTACAAGCTTTTCTTTCTGTTACATATATACATATATTCCCATATCCCCTCCATCTTGCATCTCCCTCCCACCCTCCCTATCCCACCCTTCTGGGTGGTCACAAAGCACCCAGCTGATCTCCCTGTTCTATGCAGCTGCTTCCCACTAGCTAGCTATATTACATTTGGTAGTGTATATATGTCAATGTTACTCTTTCTCTTCATCCCAGCTTAACCTTCCCTCTCCCGATGTCCACAAGTCCATTCTGTACATCTCAGTATTTATTCCTGTCCTGCCCCTAGGTTCTTTAGAACCACTCTTTTTTTTTTTTTTTTTTTTTTTTTTTTTTAGATTCCATATATGTATTAGCATACGGTATTTGTTTTCTTTTTCCTACTTACTTCACTCTGTATGACAGACACTAGGTCCACCCACCTCACTACAAATAACTCAGTTTCATTTCTTTTTATGGGTGAGTAATATTCCATTGTATGTATGTGCCACATCTTCTTTATCCAATCGTCTGCTGATGGACACTGAGGTTGCTTCCATGTCTTGTCTATTGTAAATAGAGCTGCAATGAACATTGTGGTACATGACTCTTTTTGAATTATGGTTTTCTTAGGGTATATGCCCAGTAGTGGAATTGCTGGGTCATAAGGCAGTTCTATTTTTAGTTTTTTAAGGAACCTCCATACAATTCTCCATAATGGCTATATCAATTAACATTCCCACAAACAGTGCAAGAGGGTTCCCTTTTCTCCACACCCTCTCCAGCATTTATTGTTTCTAGATTTTTTGATGATGGCCATTCTGACAGGTGTGAGGTGATACCTCATTGTAGTTTTGATTTGCATTTCTCTAATGATTAGTGATGTTGAGCATCCTTTGATGTGTTTGTTGGCAATCTGTATATCTTCTTTGGAGAAATGTCTATTTAGGTCTTCTGCCCATTTTCAGATTGGTTTGTTTGCTTTTTTGATATTGAGCTGCATGAGCTGCTTGTATATTTTGGGGATTAATCTTTTGTCAGTTGTTTCGTTTGCAAATATTTTCTCCCATTTTGAGGGTTGTCCTTTTGACTCGTTTATGGTTTCCATTGCTGTGCAAAAGCTTTGAAGTTTCAATAGGTGCCATTTGCTTATTTTTGTTTTTCTCTAGGAGGTGGGTCAAAAAGGATCTTACTGTGATTTATGTCATAGAGTGTTCTGCCTATGTTTTCCTCTAAGAGTTTGATAGTGTCTGGCCTTACATTTAGGTCTTTAATCCATTTTCAGTTTATTTTTGTGTATGGTGTTAGGGAGTGTTCTAATTTCATTCTTTAACATGTAGCTGTCCAGTTTTCCCAGCACCACTTACTGAAGAGACTGTCTTTTTGCCATTGTATATTGTTGCCTCCTTTATCAAAGATAAGGTGACCGTAGGTGCGTGGATTTATCTCTGGGCTTTCTATCCTATTCCATTGATCTATATTTCTGTTTTGGTGCCAGTACCATACTGTCCTGATTACTGTAGCTTTGTAGTATAGCCTGAAGTCACGGAGCCTGCTTCCTCCAGCTCTGTTTTTCTTTCTCAAGATTGCTTTGGCTTTTCAGGGTCTTTTGTGTTTCCATACAAATTGTGAAATTTTTTCTTCTAGTTCTGTGAAAAATGTCATTGGTACTTTGATAGGGATTGCATTGAATCTGTAGATTGTTTTGAGTAGTATAGTCATTTTCACAATGTTGATTCCTTCAGTCCAAGAACATGGTATATCTCTCCATCTGTTTGTATCACCTTTAATTTTTTTCATCAGTGTCTTATAGTTTTCTGCATACAGGTTTTTTGTCTCCTTAGGTAGGCTTATTCCTAGGTATTTTATTCTTTTTGTTGCAATTGTAAATGGGAGCGCTTCCTTAATTTCTCTTTCAGATTTTTCATCATTAGTGTATAGGCATGCAAGAGATTTCTGCGCATTAATTTTGTATCCTGCTGCTCTACCAAATTCACTGACTAGCTCTAGTTGTTTTCTGGTAGCATTTTTAGGATTCTCTATGAATACTATCATGTCATCTGCAAACAGCTTTAAAATTTCCAAAACTATGTTGGATAATAGTGGTGAGAGTGGGCAACCTTGTCTTGTTCCTGATCTAAGTGGAAATGGTTCCAGTTTTTCACCATTGAGGACGATGTTGGCTGTGGGTTTGTCATATATGGCCTTTATTATGTTGAGGTAGGTTCCCTCTATGCCTACTTTCTGGAGAGTTTTTATCATAAATGGGTGTTGAATTTTGTCAAAAGCTTTTTCTGTATCTTTTGAGACAATCATATGGTTTTTCTCGTGCAATTTGTTAATATGGTGTATCACATTGATTGATTTGATTATATGGAAGAATCCTTGCATTCCTGGGACAAACCCCACTATGATCCTTTTAATGTGCTGTTGGATTCTGTTTGCTAGTATTTTGTTGAGGATTTTTGCATCTATGTTCATCAGAGATATTGGCCTGTAGTTTTCTTTTTTTGTGACATCTTTGTCTGGTTTTGGTATCAGGGTGATGGTGGCCTTGTAGAATGAGTTTGGGAGTGTTCCTCCCCCTGTTATGTTTTGGAAGAGTTTGAGAAGGATAGTTGTTAGCTCTTCTCTAAATGTTTAGTAGAAATAGCCTATGAAACCATCTGGTCCTGGGCTTTTGTTTGTTGGAAGATTTTTATTCACAGTTTCAATTTCAGTGCTTGTGAGTTGTCTGTTTATATTTTCTATTGCTTCCTGGTTCAGTCTCGGAAGCTTGTGCTCTTCTAAGAATTTGTCCATTTCTTCCAGGTTGTCCATTTTATTGGCATATAGATGCTTGTAGCGATATAGTTGCTTGTAGTAATCTCTCATCATCCTTTGTATTTCTGCAGTGTCAGTTGTTACCTCTTTTCATTTCTAATTCTGTTGATTTGAGTCTTCTCCTTTTTTTTTTAATTAATTTATTTATTTATTTTTGGCTGTGTTGGGTCTTCGTTTCTGCGCAAGGGCTTTCTCTAGTTCCGGCGAGCAGGGGCCATTCTTCATCACGGTGCACGGGCCTCTCACTATCGCGGCCTCTCTTGTTGCGGAGCACAGGCTCCAGACATGCAGGCTCAGTATTCGTGGCACACGGGCTTAGCTGCTCCACAGCATGTGTGATCTTCCCAGACCAGGGCTCAAACCCGTGTCCCCTGCATTGGCAGGCAGATTCTCAACAACTGCGCCACCAGGGAAGCCCCTCCCTTTTTTTCTTGATGAGTCTGGCTAATGGTTTATCAATTTTGTTTATCTTCTCAAAGAACCAGCTTTTAGTTTTATTGATCTTTGCTATTGTGTCCTTCATTTCCTTTTCATTTATTTCTGATCTGATCTTTATGATTTCTTTCCTTCTACTAGCTTTGGGGTTTTTTTGTTCTTCTTTCTCTAATTGCTTTAGGTGTAAGGTTACATTGTTTATTTGAGATGTTTCTTGTTTCTTGAGGTAGGATTGTATTGGTATGTACTTCCCTCTTAGAACTGCTTTTGCTGCATCCCATTGATTTTGGTCATCATGTTTTCATTGTTATTTGTTTCTAAGTTTTTTGATTTCCTCTTTGATTTCTTCAGTGATCTCTTGGTTGTTTAGTGACATATTGTTTGTATTTTTTACAGTTTTTTCCTGCAGTTGATATCTAGTCTCATAGCATTGTGGTCAGAAAAGATACTTGATATGACTTCAATCTTCTTAAATTTACCAAGGCTTGATTTGTGACCCAGAATATGACCTATCCTGGCAAATGTTCCATGAGCACTTGAGCAGAAAGTGTATTCTGTTGTTTTTGGATGGAATGTCCTACAAATATCAAGTCCACCTTGTTTAATGTGTCATGTAAAGCTTGTGTTTCCTTATTTATTTTCATTTTGCATGATCTGTCCATTGGTGAAAGTGGGGTGTTAAAGTCCCCTACTATGATTGTGTTAGTGTCAATTTCCCCTTTTAGGCCTTTAGCATTTGCCTTATGTATTCAGGTGCTCCTATGTTGGGTGCATAAATATTTACAATTATTATATCTTCTTCTTGTATTAATCCCTTGATCATTATGTAGTGTCGTTCTTTGTCTGTTGTAATAGTTTTTCCTAAGTCTATTTTGTCTGATATTAGAACAGCTATCTTTTTCCATCCCCTCACTTTCAGTCTGTAAGTGTACCTAGGTCTGAAGTGGGTCTCCTGTAGACAGCATATATACAGGTCTTGTGTTGGATCCATGCCTCCAGTCTATGTCTTTTGATTGGAGCATTTAATCCATTTACATTTAAGGTAATTATTAATATGCATGTTCCTATTACCATTTTCTTAATTGTTTTGTGTTTCTTTCTGTAGGTTTTTCCTTCTCTTGTGTTTCCTGCCTAGAGAAGTTCCTTAAGAATTTGTTGTAAAGCTGGTTTGGTGGTGCTGAATTCTCTTAACTTCTGCTTGCCTGTAAAGCTTTTAATTTCTTCATCCAATCTGCATGTTATCCTTGCTGGGTAGAGTAATCTTGGTTGTAGGTTTTTCCTTTTCATCACTTTAAATATGTCCTGCCACTCCCTTCTGGCTTGCAGAGTTTCTCCTGAAAGATCAGCTGTTAACCTTATGGGGATTCCCTTGTATATTATTTGTTGCTTTTCCTTTGCTGTTTTTAAATTTTTTTCTTTGTATTTAATTTTTCATAGCTTGATTAATATGTGTCTTGGCTTGTTTCTCCTTGGGTTTATCCTGTATGGGACTCTCTGCACTTATTGGACTTGATTGACTATTTCTTTTCCCATGTTAGGGAAATTTTGAACTATAATCTCTTGAAATATTTTCTCAAACCTTTCTTTTTCTCTTCTTCCTCTGGGACCCCTACAATTCGAATGTTGGTGCCTTTAATGTTGTCCCAGAGGTCTCTGAGACTGTCCTCAATTCTTTTCATTCTTTTCCTTTATTCTGCTCTGTGGTAGTTTTTTTCCACTATTTTATCTTCCAGGTCACTTATCCGTTCTTCTGCTTCAGTTATTCTGCTATTGATTCCTTCTAGAGAATTTTTAATTTCGTTTATTGTGTTGCTCAGCATTGTTTGCTTGCTCTTTAGTTCTTCTAGGTCCTTGTTAAACGTTTCTTGTATTTTCTCCATTCTATTTCCAAGATTTTGCATCATCTTTACTATCATTATTCTGAATTCTTTTTCCTGTAGACTGCCTCTTTCCTCTTAATTTGTTTGGTCTGGTGGGTTTTTACCTTGCTCCTTCATCTGCTGCATATTTCTCTGTCTTCTCACTTTGCTTAACTTACTGTGTTTGTGGTCTCCTTTTTGCAGTCTGTAGGTTCATAGTTCCCATTGGTTTTGGTGTCTGCCCCCAGTGGTTGAAGTTGGTTCAGTGGCTTGTGTAGGTTTCCTCGTGGAGGGGACTGGTACCTGTGTTCTGGTGGGTGTGGTTGGATCTTCTCTTTCTGGTGGGCAGGGCCACGTCCAGTGGTGTTTTGGAGTGTCTGTGAACTTAGTATGATTTTAGGCAGACTCTCTGCTAATGGGTGGGGTTGTGTTCCTGTCTTGCTAGTTGTTTGGCATGGGGCATCCAGCACTTGAGCTTGCTGGCCATTGCGTGGAGCTGGGCCTTAGCATTGAGATGGAGATGTCTGGACAGGTCCCGCTGATTGATATTATGTGGAGCTGGGAGGCCTCTGGTTGTCCAATGTCCTGAACTTGGCTCTCCTACCTCAGAGGCTCAGGCCTGACACCAGGCCGGAGCACTAAGACACTGTCAGCCACACAGCTCAGAAGAAAAGGGAGAAAAAGAAAAAGAATGAAAAAATAAATAATTAAAAATAAAATTGTTAAAATAAAAAAATTATTAAAATAAAAAAGTAATAAAATTTCTTCTAAAAAATGGAAGAAAGCAATCAAACAAATCCACCAATGATAACAAGCACTAAAAACTATACTAAGATAAACATAAAAATCAGAAACAAGTCAGTCACAGACAGCAAACCCCATGTCTTCAGTTGCTCCCAAACTCCACTGCCTCTGCTTTCCAATGATTCGTTGTCTATTCAGGTATTCCACAGATGCAGGGTACATCGAGTTGATTGTGCAGATTTAATCCACTGCTCCTGAAGCTGCATGGAGAAATTTCCCTTTCTCTTCTTTGTTCTCACAGCTCCTGGGGTTCAGCTTTAGTTTAGCCCCACCCCTGCATGTATTTTGCTCTCAGGTAACTGTTCTCCACCTAAAAAGGAGGTGGTTAAATCAGTGGCTGATTAGGGGGCTCTGGCACACTCATTAGGGGAGGGAGCGGTATAGTAGTCATAACTGGAATGTGGGGTGAGCCTGCGGCGGCAAAGGCTTACATGACATTGCAACAGCCTGAGGCATGCCATGTGTTCTCATGGGGAAATTGTCCCTAGATCACCAGACACTGGCAGTGGCAGGCTGCACAGGTTCCCGGGAGCGGAGGTGTGGATAGTGACCTGTGCTTGCACACAGGCTTCTTGATGGCTGCAGCAGCAGCCTTAGCATCTCATGCCTGTCTCTGGGGCCCGTGCTGATAGCCACGGCTCGCACCCGTCTCTGGAGCTCGTTTAGGTGGTGCTCTGAATCCCCTCTCCTCACGCACCCTGAAACAATGGTCTCTTGCCTCTTAGGCAGGTCAAGACTTTTTCCCGGACTCCCTCCCGGCTAGCTGTGGCCCACTAGTCCCCTTCAGGCTGTGTTCACGCAGCCGACCCCAGTCCTCTCCCTGGGATCTGACCTCCAAAGCCCGAGCCTCAGCTCCCAGCCCCCGCCCACCCCAGCGTGTGAGCAGACAAGCCTCTCGGGCTGGTGAGTGCCGGTCGGCACCGATGCTCTGTGCGTGCATCTCTCCACCTTGCCCTCTGCAGCCCTGTTGCTGTGCTCTCCTCCGTGGCTCCGAAGCTTCACCCCCGCCACCCCCTGTCTCCACCAGTGAAGGGGCTTCCTAGTGTGTAGAAACTTTTCCTCCTTCACAGCTCCCTCCCAGAAGTGCAGGTCCCGTCCCTATTCTTTTGTCTCTGTTTCTTCTTTTTTCTCTTGCCCCAAGTACATGGGGAGTTTCATGCCTTTTGGGAGGTCTGAGGTCTTCTGCCAGCGTTCAGTAGGTGTTCTGTAGGAGTTGTTCCACGTGTAGATGTAGTTTTGATGTATTTGTAGGGAGGAAGGTGATCTCCATGTCTTACTCCTCTGCCATCCTGAACGTCTCCCCAAGCATGAAGACTCTTAATGCTTTAAAAAAAAGTCTTGTCATCAAGGAATTGCTAGAAGACAATGATGACTAGACTTTAAAGAGCAATGGAAATTTAGGCAGGATCAAATCACAGAGCTTTGTAAGACACAGGAACATGTTTGCATTTTACTTACTATATTGGTTTTCTAGCACTGTCATAACAAAGTGCCATAGACTGGATGGCTTAAAAAACAGAAATTTATCTTCTCACAATTCTGGAAGCTAGATGTACAAGATCAAGGTGTCAGCAAGGTTGTGGGAAAGGTTCTTCCGAGCCTCTCTCCTTAACTTATAGCTGACCATCTTCTACTTGTAACTTTATGTGGTCTTCCCTCTGTATCTGTGTCTGTCCTCATCTTGTTGTATAAGGACACCAGTCATATTGGATTAGGGCTCACCCTAATGACTTTTTTTTCATTTCATGGATGTTCCCCAATTTATTCAACTAATACCATAACTGATGAATCCAGTGACATTATGTACAGTGCAATGGTGAACATTGTTGTATGGTTTTTTTTTGTTTTTTTTGCGGTACGCGGGCCTCTCACTGTTGTGGCCTCTCCCATTGCGGAGCACAGGCTCCAGACACGCAGGCTCAGCGGCCATGGCTCACGGGCCCAGCCGCTCCCCGGCATGTGGGATCCTCCCGGACTGGGGCACGAACCCGTGTCCCCTGCATCAGCAGGCGGACTCTCAACCACTGCGCCACCAGGGAAGCCCTGTATATGTATTTTTCATTAACAAAATGATAATTGAGGTATAACATACTTACAAAAATGCAGAAATTATATGGGCATAGCTTGATAAACCATCAAAAAATAAATATACCTAGGAAACATCTCCCAGCTCAAGAAATAGAAGTATACCAACATCCCATGAGCCCCCCTTGTGTCCCTACTAATCACTACACTTTCCCTATTCCCCAATATTAACCATTATTTTGATTTCTAGCACCATAGGTTATTATTGCCTGTTTTTGCACTTTGTATACATGGAATCCTATAATATGTACTATTTAGTGTATGGCTTCTTTCACTCAACATTATAAGTATGCAGTTGATTCACATTGTTGTGGCATTGATTCACTCATATTCATTGCTGTATACTATTCCACTGCATGAGTATACCATATGTTTTTCATTGATTGGAAGACTTTACTTTTTCAATTTTTTTATTGAGGTGTAGTTGATTTATAATATTATATTATTTTCAAGTGATAATGTAGTGTTTCAAAATTTTTACAGATTATACTCCATTTAAAGTTATAAAATATTGGCTGTATGCTCTGTGCTATACAATACACCCTTGTAGCTTATTTATTTTATACATAGTAGTTCATACCTCTTAATCCCCTATCTGTATCTTGCCCCTCCTGTCTTCCCTCTCCCCAGTGATAACCACTAATTTGTTCTCTATATCTGTGAGTCTGTTTCTGTTTGTTATAGTCATTTTTTTTGATTTTTTAGATTCCACATATGAGTGATAACATACAGTATTTGTGTTTCTCTCTATGGCTTATTTCACTTAGCATAATACCCTGCAGGTCCATCCATGTTGTTGCAAGTAACAAAATTTCATTTTTTTTTTTTATGGCTGAGTAGCATTCTATTGTGTATGTATGTATGTATATGTATATATATATATATATATATATATATATATATATATATATACACCACATCTTCTTTACCTATTCATATGTTGATGCACACTTAGGCCTCTTCCATATCTTGGCTATTGTAAATAGTGCTGCTATGAACATTAGGGTGCATGTATCTTTTCAAATTAGTGTTTTCCTTTTCTTTGAATATATACCTGGGAGTGGAATTGCTGGATCATATGGTAGTCTATCTTAGTTTATTTGGGGAAACTTTATACTGTTTTCCATAATGAATGCACCAATTTACATTCCCGCTAACAGTGTACAAGTGTTTCCTTTTCTCCACTACCTCGCGGACATTTGTTATTTGTGGTCTTTTTGATGATAGTCATTCTGACAGGCAGGAGGTGATATTTCATTGTGGTTTCAATTTGCATTTCTCTTATGATTAGCAATATTGAGCATCTTTTCATGTAACTGTTGGCCATCTGTATGTCTTCTTTGGAGAAATGTCTATTTAGGTCTTTTGCCCATTTTTTTAATCCAGTTGTTTCTTTTTTTGATAATGAGTTGTTTGAACTGTTTCTACATTTTGGATATTAACCCCTTGTTGGTCATATCATTTGCAAATATTTTCTCCCATTCAGTAGGTTGTCTTTTCATTTTGTCAATGGTTACCTTTGCTGTGAAAAAGCTTTTAAGTTTAATTAGGTCCATTTGTTTATTTTTGCTTTTGTTTCCTTTGCCTTAGGAGACAGATCCAAAAAAATGCTGCTACGATTTATGTCAAAGAGTGTTCTAAGTTTTCTTCTCTGAGTTTTATGGTTTCAGGTCTTACATTTAATCTTTAATCTATTTTGAGTTTATTTTTGTATATGGTATGAAAAAGTAGTCCAGTTTGATACACAGTAGTGCATATGGCTGTCCAGTTTTCCCAGCACAATTTATTGAAGAAGCTGTGTTTTCTCCATTGTATATTCTTGCCTCCTTTGTCATAGATTAATTGACCATAAGTGCAAGTGTTTGTTTCTGGGCTCTCTATTCTGTTTCATTGATCTATGTGTCTGTTTCTGCGCCAGTACCATACTGTTTTGATTACTGTAGTTTTGTGGTAAAATCTGAAGTCTGGAGCATGATACCTCCAGCTTTGTTCTTTCTCAAGATTGCTTTGGCTCACCCTAATGACTTTATTTTAATTAATTATTTCTCTAAAAAACCTATCCCCAAATACAGTCACATTCCAAGGTAATGAGGGTGAGGACTTCAACATATGAATTTTGGGGAGGATATAATTCAGCCCACAAAACGTATGCAAATAGGGATGCCATTAAAAGGATTTAACCAAGGAAATGACATAATCCAATTTATATTTTAAGAGCAGTGTGGCTATAGTATACAGAAAAGATTGGAGAAGAGGAAAAGTGGTAATAGGGAGACAAGTTAGCAGATTATTTTTGTAATGCAGATCCCAAAACAGACATTCTTAACCTGGAGCCTACATATAGGCTTGGAAGGGGGTGAGCCACAATTTCCTCGATGCTGTATTTACAGAATCATACAAGCATGCATATGTACCCATAACGTGATTTAGTCTCAAAGCCCTGTTACAACCAAGAATCACAGTGCAATGCCAAAAATAAATTTAAAAGTTAAGAAACCCCATGTTTTACTCACATTACTCAAAGGGACCCAACACACAATGTGTAAAAGCACTTACTAAAATACCTTCTATTCTCCTGCCCATTTAGTCCTTTCCTACAGTTATACCAGGATCTCTCTCTCAAAACCCCCAGGGAAAAATACTCCTCCACCAACCCTCCACTGCCCAAAGCATTTTCTGTTCTCCACGTCCCTTCTTTCCTTCCTCTTTAAGAACTTTATCAAGTACATCAACCTAGCTTCTCTTATGCAAAAATAAATCTTTGAAGGGAGAGAAAGACAAAAGTCATTTCACTTAGACTGAGGATTCTATTTGTGAGGAAGGGAGGTGGTAGGGAAAATCTCTGAACATTCCACATTAATCATTTTTGTCTTATGTATTTTCTTACAGAGTCTTGGCGTTCATCAGATTCTCAAAGGATTTGTTAAATATGTTAAGAACTATCAAAAGAACAAGAGAGACAACTGAGGGGTGGGGTGGGGGGAGTGTAGATTGTGGTTCTCTAGGAACTTAGCAAGGCCATCTGACCATTCTCTCAGTCAGACTGGTCCATAAGTAGGCCACCATTGTGGTTATCCACTCTGCCCATACTGCATCCTAAGACAACCAGCTGTGCACTGATAAGACTTCAAACAAAGCTAATGGATTGATTGGGTATCACCTCAAAGGACAAACTCGTTGTAAACAAATGTATTCTGCTTTGAACGTGATCATTAGGAAACCCTGAGTAAACTGCTAATTTAGGTCATCCAAACCAGAAATAAGTGATATTTTCATTTGAATCAATTAAAAAGTTAATGAAGATATGTAAACATTGGTTCTATCAGACCACAAACCTGCTGTGTACACACCAGAAAGAGACTCTGTGATTAGACACAAAAGAAAGGAAACATAGAGTATAAAAGATAGAAATAAAATGTGCCCTACCCTCACTTTCCTATCCCAGTTAATTTCTACCCAACCTTCAAGTCCCAGCTAAGGGCTTATCCCTTTGTGAACCTTCACTCCAGGCTCAGGTAAATGTCTCATCTCTTGTTCCACAGTATCCCGTGAGCTCTATCATTTCACTACCACATTGTTATTAAGATTACCTGTCTCCTCTACTCAGTTGTGAGCTTCTACAGATCAAGGATAAGATCTTATTCTTTGTTTTCTGGGCACCTAGCACAGGGCCTCGTACAAATAGGTAAATATTCATTGATAAGGCTGGCTTCAAGTTTTACGCTCTTTCTAAAAAAGACGCAGACTCACAGATATAGAGAACAAATTAGTGGTTACCAGTGGGGAGAGGGAAGGGGGAGGGGCAATACAGGGGTTGGGGATTTTTAAAAAGTGTCATTATGGGATTATATGAAATCATGTATGTGAAACTTTTGAAAATTGTAAAGCACTGTGGAATTTTTTTAGTAAGTTAAAAAATAAAAATACACACAAAAAATATTTATGCTGTTTCTACCATACTACCCTGCTTTCTGGAATAATAAGATCTAAATTATTTGCTTATCATTTATCATTTGGGAAGTTTTGCAGAGCTGCTAGTTCTATACAGGGATTGGAGGTATCCTCAGTCCAGATTTCTGACTAAGGATTAAGTAGCTGAGGCCCATTTTCTTGGAAAGCAGTGGGGGTCAGGGGTAGAAAGTTGATGGGAGCTGGTAGAGGAATTAAGGAAGGGAAACTTCACCCATTCTTCAGTCATCCGTGGAAGCATGTTCTCATGTTACTCAATCTTTCAAAGGAAACTTCCCAAACCACTTCTAACCATATACCATCCAAAGTTTCCCTCTGAATCATTCAAGAGCCATCTAGATGTGGGTTGAACAACACTCAGTTATTGCAATAGTGTTTTTCTTAAATGTCACGTGTGTTACAACATCTCAATGAGGCTATTTGTGGTTTGAGCCTTCTGAATCAGGATATAGAGAAGTTCCAACATCTGAGATTCATTTAATGGAAGCAAAAAAATTGAACCCTTCGATGAATCCACCTGCACCAAGATCACCTACCATGCTGTGCAAAATGCAGGTTCTTGAATCTGCCCCAGATCTAGTGAGTAAGATTCTTTGAGGTCGGAGGTTAGAGATCTCCCTTCTTAATAAGCTCCTTAGGTAATCTCATCATCAAAACTCAGCTCAGAAATTGTATCTTCAGGGAAGTCTCTTTTGGATCCTCACCCAGCTTACAAGCTACCCCAACACCTCCTTTCATCATGCTTACCACATTATCTGTCTCCCCTGCTACACTGGGTTCCAAGAGGGCAGCAGCTTTGCCTTCTTGTTCACCGCTGATCCCCAGGGCTTTGAACAGTGTTGATGAACTGAATGAACGATTCTTATGTACTCTAAAATGGACAGCCAGATGCTAGGGTTGAAGCTCCTGTCCAGAGCATGCAAGGTGCTCTGAGGTCTGGCCACTGCCTACCTCTCCAGCCTTCTCCTCCCCAGCTCTCTGCATCACACTCAATACACCAGTAACATTTAGTTGCTTGTTGTTCCTTACACAGCCCTTTACTTCACTATGCTTTTGCTCAATTCGTCCCTTCTTATTCTAAACCCCTATCACTATGTGCAGTCTCCTCCATTCACACCCTCCTCCATATGCGCCTCCTTGCCACTATCTAGATAATTCCCATTCTTTTCTTTTAAGTTTCTATTGAGGTCTCTCCTCATTGCAGGAAGCTTTCCCATTCCCCCTACTCCACAATAGCCTCTCCTCTCTGGGACCAGTGACAGCTATGAATATTTCCATCTTTGCCCTTACCACTTCGTTTAGTAATTACCCCTCTCTCTATTGGTCTTCTGCAATAGACTATGAACTCCTTGAGGATGTGGACCATATCTCATTAATCTATCCATCCTTACTTTTTATTCCAGTCCTTGGCATAAAGTAGCTGCTCAACAAATTACCATTTAATGAATGAATGAACAGATGAGCAAACAGAGCCAAACCCTCAGGCACAATTGTTAACTGAAACAGGAACATGTACATCTGAACACACACAAACTGGTGACTGGATTAATTGATCCCATTAGGGCACCAAGAGTTGAGGGCCTCTATGCATAAAGCCAGTCATCTTATCAGATTGGCAAGAAGGGTTAAGCCAGAAAGGACTAATATGTATGGACACTACAAACCAGACAGAGAAGAAGCTGAGCATTCCAAGGCTCATTAACCAAGTCACAGCAAAAAAACAAATTAATAAGCCTAGATGCAGGTCAGGGCAAGTGACTAGGCAATATAGTGGGCCAGAGAACATGGAGGGAAGTAAAGAAGGTGGGGTGAGTGGGGGTCCAAGAGAAAGTCCATAGGACAATGAGTCAGTCATGGTGGTTTCTCGGTGAGTTAGCCCTCAGCTGCTCTCGTGAGCTTGTGATAACATCTTAAAGTGACAGTGCTCCCTGGATAGGATCTGAAATAATGTGTCACTAAATTCTAGGTTAAAGGAATGAAAATCATATTGTGGTTTTTAATAAAAGCCCAGGGTTTTGGTTTCCTATTGTTGCTTTAACAAATTACCACAAATTTAGTGGCCTAAATATCACAAATTTATTATCTCGCAGTTCTGGAAAAGTTTAAATGAGAGTCATACAGAGCTAAAACTCAAAGTACCAGCAGAGCTGTGTTCCTTCAGGAGGCTTTAGGGGATCATCTGTTCCTTGCTTTTCTAGCTTCCAGAGGCTACCCCCATTCTTTGGTTCATGCTTCTTTCTAGCAATGGTATCACTCTGACCTCTGTTTCCATCGTCACAGCTCTTTCTCCAACTCTTTCACTCTGACCCTCCTGTCTCCCTCTTATAAGAACCCTTGTGGTTACATTGGGCCCATCCCGATAATCCAAGATAATTTCCCTACCTCAAGATCTGAACTTGATTAAGATCTTAACATTTGCAAAGTGCCTCTTGTCCATGTAAAGGAACATATTCACAGGTTCCTGGATCAGGACATGAACATCTTTGGGGGATCATTATTCTACCTACCACACTCATCCGGAGAAAAAAATTATTTTAAAAACTGAATCAGGTTTTGATTTTAAAAAATAATAATAATAAGTGTATAGCTCTAAATTTCCTATCAACGAAGGCAACTAAGAAAATGACACAAAAATCTGAAAAACAGGGGCTAGAGAAAGGAAAATTATAATTGTGTAATAATTTATAGTTTCAATTGGTTTTTCTCAATTAAAAATTCAAATATATAAAATAGATAGCTAGTGGGAAGCAGCCACATAGCACAGAAAGATCAGCTCGGTGCTTTGTGACCACCTAGAGTGGTGGGATAGGGAGGGTGGGAGGGAGGGAGATGCAAGAGGGAAGAGATATGGGAACATATGTATACGTATAACTGATTCACTTTGTTATAAAGCAGAAACTAACACACCATTGTAAAGCAATTATACTCCAATAAAGATGTTAAAAAAAAGTCAAATATAAATGTGACACTGTCACTCCTAAAAGAGGATAACAACTGGACACAACTACCTGCTTTTTCATTGGTTTTGCATCTCCCCTCTTCAGGTCCCCTCTTCTCTTTAAGCAAGGACATGCACCTCAAAACTGTAGGTGGTAACTGCTGCATGTATTGATGCCAGCAACACACGTTGCACAGGGATGCAACTGAAAGACATGAAAAGGAGAAAGGTAGAAAAGGATTCAACTCAAGACATGAAAAGGAGAGGAGTCATTTTTTTTCCCTCCAAAATGGAAAAAAAAAAAAAAAACAGCAAGTGCTTTAAAAGGGACCTCTGGATTTTATTAAAATTGTGAATACTCTAGGATTTTGCACCTACAAATTATTGAAGATAAAAAGAAAATATTTTAAATGCCATATATGATCATAATGTGAATGCACATTTTCTGACCAGCTCAGACAAAGGCAAGTGGCAAACTCATTAGTAGATAGTGGCAGATGGTGCTAGTTGAGACCAGTGCTAAGTAAGCCAGGACTGCAAGAGTAGGGGACTGTCGCCGAAAGCAACATGATTTACCCTCCTTCCAGCCACAGGAGAAGAAAAGTTATTATCAGCAAATAGCCGGTAACATTGGGAGACAGTATATTTCTTTAATTTGTCTAATTTTCCTCCTTAGGTAAAATAAAAGAGAAACAAAAGAAAAGTTCAGAGCTCTTTTCAAAACCTTGATTGAGGGCTCACTATTATCTTTTAAGACAGTTTAGTTTATCCCCGCAAAATTATTCTCAGATAATTTTGAAAGTGTTGAAGACTTAGTTTCTTTTAAAACAAGAAAGATGCCAGCATGCTTATCAGCACTAGAGAAGAAGCCCATAGAAAGAGCCAAAAATATAATAGAAGAGGAAATAATACAAGACTGGAGGCAGAGAGACCATGAGGGAGCTGTCACACTAATCTAAGACAAAGATCTGAACCGGCAAAGGTAGTTTTGCAAGTTTCCTGTGGCTGCCACAACAAATTACCACAAACTGGATGACCAAAAGCAATAGAAATGTATTCTCTCACAGTCTCACATTTCTGGAAGCCAGAAGTGCAAAATCAAGGTCTCTGGAGGCTCTAGCGGAGAATCCTTCCTTGTCTCTTCCAGCTTCTGGTGGTTGTCAGATTTCTTGGTTTCTTTGGCTTGTGACCGCATCACTCCAAGCTCTGCCTCTGTCTTTGCCTTCATACTGCCTTCTCCTCGGTGTATCTGTGTCTTCTCTCCTGTCACAATTCTTCCTCTTCCTTTCTCTTATAACCTCATCATAAGATCCTTAATTTAATTACATCTGCAACAACTCTTTTTCCATATTATGTAACATTTAAAAGTTCCAGGTAGCTGGATATAAACATACCTTTTTGGAATCACCATTCAACCCATCATTGGTAATAAACGTGAAGAAGGAGAAAAAAATCTGAGAATTATTTGAGAGGTACCGTCAGCAGCACTTGATGATTATTTGACTGTGGGGAATGAAGGGGAGGAAAGAGTCAAGAGTAACTTTCAACTAAATACCTAGGTAAGAACTAGGTACACAACTGAAATAGAGAACTTGGATGGCAGAGCCCTTTTATAATGAAGAAGATGACTTCCTTTTAAACATGTTGATTTTGAGGTGTCCACGATACATCTAGATGTTCAGCAGATAGCAGGACCTATGCGTCTGAATCTCAAGAGAGAGAGCGGGGCTAGAGATAGAGATTTGGGAGCTTGTGAGCATACAAGTGGTGATTTAAAAACCTCAGAGAGGATAATATTGCTCAGGAAAGCAATAGATAGCAAGAATTACAGAAGATTGGAAATAGACACCTGGCAGTTAAAGGGTAGACAGAGGAAGAGCTGCCCATAAAACAGATCAAAAATTAAATAATAAATGAATAAATAAATAAATATTTTTAAAAATTAATGGTGAACAGGTACAAATAATACCAGGAGAGTGTAATGTCCAGAAGCCAAGAGAATAATTTCTGGAAGTGGGGAAAAATAAGCAATGTCAAATGGAGTAGAAAGAACAAATGAGATGAGGAGCAAAGTGTTGAAGTAGATGATAGAGGGAGAAAGACACCACGTAGGTCTCCAAGTGAAAAAGAGTCTCCACAATGGGAAAGCACATGCAAAAGCCACGAACGTTTCATGGATGCTCGAAGAACAGCGAGGTGGCCAGTGTGGAGGGAAAAGGGTGAACAAGGATGTAAGTAAGACAGGGGGTTGAGAGGTGACAGGAGTCCTTTACCTTAACACAAGTAAGCCCTACTCCTTAACACAGGTAGAGCCTTTCTGGCCATTTTAAGGACTGTGGATTTTATTCTAAGTGAAAATGAGAAGGTATCAGAGGGTTTTCTGCAGAGGAATGATGTGATCTGACTTCCGTTTTAACAAGATCACTTGGGCAACTGTGTGGGAACAAGAAACAAGGCTCAAAAGACATGCTGGAGACAGACTGGAAGCAAAGATGTAAGTAGGGAAGTCAGTTAGGAGGTTACTGCAACATCTCAATAAGAGGTGAGGGCAGCTTGGACCACAATGGTAGCTATGAAGGTGAGAGGAAGGGATGTAATTGTTGATATACCTGAAAGTGGGCTCATAAAGATAGCTGAAGGATTAGGCAGAGCAAGGAAAAGATGGATCAAAGATGATTCCAAGGATCTTAGCTGAAGTTACTAGAAGCCTGGAGTAACCGTGAGGAAGCAGCACCCCTTCTATGTATAAATAGTGGGCTTGCTATGCAAATGGAACGTCAACGTAAGGGTCTAGTCCTTTATTCCAACCAGATTGCCTATCCTAAACCTCTTCTATGTAATAATGTTGGTGCAGGCACTGTGTATGATGCTGAGAGGCATGTCAAACTCTATGTCACCGAAGTGCAAAGTGCAAAAGTGAGAGCAAGAAATAAGGCTCAAAATATATGATGAAGACAGACTGCAGAGAGCTAGAAAAGAAGTTAAACTACGTTGGAAAATCTCAGTTGATTGTTTTACAGCACACTGCACTGCACACTACAGACATGAAAATGCACACATGTTCCTCTCATAATTCACCAGAAAACCCAGTGATTCACTCCTCAGCAAGAAATGTCCTGGGAATCTTTAATCTTTGATTAAACTGAACCCACTCAGGCCCCATCACTGCTGAAAAATTCACACTTAGGAGGAAGGAAAATTAAGAGTATTCTTCATGAGACTATGAGCCAACTGCACAAGCTCAATATCCTCCCTACATCAGGAATCACAAGTTATTAATATTGTGAAGTGATACCAGCAAACTGAAGAGGGTTGCTTCCCAAATTCTCTGGGTGTCACATGAGACACTTAACAGCTCAGTACTGTGCGGAAATGACGGAGGGGTGTGCTCTACCTTCAGAGCCTCTCAGTCACTCAGGAAACTCCGAATTAGGGGAATAAGCTATTGCATATGCAAATTGTATTCACTCTGAAATTTATTACTGTTGCTCCAACATCTGTTCAAAGGCAGACAGATTGTTTCCCATGGGCATATGACTTCCACTGAGTCCAAGAGAAACTGCACCAATCTGAGAAGAGTACAAAGGATCCATCAGAATTTGAAAGCAGAACTAACATTTTAGTGCTGAAAATAAAACATGAGCATCCAAGCCTTCTTTCCCCTGGAAACATGTGGTACCTGGAGGTTAGATTCCCAGATCAGCCCACAAACATTTGTTTAATCCACAATGTTTCTAAAACACTCTATAAACAGTACTCTGGGACCTACCAACATAAGAACCTTGCTTCTGTTGATTTAATAAGTGAGTATTTTTGGAACACTGGTTACGTGCCAGGCATTGTGCTTGTGCTGGGGTTTCAGAGTTGCAGAACACAGAGAACATGGTCCTTGCCCTCGAGGAGCTCAAGGAAGTGGTCCAGACAAGGAGAATGTCAGATTCAAGAGACAGCAGTCAGTGCTATGACAGTAACAGGGATAGGGTGGAGGAAGCATGGGTGCAGGTGATAGAGGTGGGGATACCTAGTACTGACATCTGAAGGAAGAAATGTTTTACAAAGCAGATGAAAGGGCTGTGCAAAAGCATGGCAGCAAAGCACACTCAAAGCTTAAACTTGGGTCATATAAACACATCTCCCCTAAAGTTGTTACCACTTCTTGCTCACATGACATGTAGCCCACAAGACTGTGAGCTCCACATGGGGGCTCTGCTGAGCTAAGGCAAGATTTCTAGCAGAAGAGGGACCACTGAGGACGGTGAAAGGCCAGAGCAACTGCCAGAAGGCATGGAGTAGTCTGGGAAGTGCTAAGAGAAGAATGAGACATCTCCAGGAAATAGGAATGAAGCACTTGGGAGAGAGAGTGTCACAGATCAACAATTATGGAGAACTTATCCTATTCCTCATGCTACATAAGTGCTGGGAATATAAGGATCCATAAACTGTGCTCCCAGTGAAAAAGATTTTGAGATCTAATGAGGGGACCTATTGTAGTAATGTGCTGTAAAATGGTGAACATGATAGTATCTACTTCAGATGGTTATATGAGGATTACAGAAAGTAAGACACATACCTAGTATTTGGCACATAGTAAATGCTCAATAAATATTAACACTATCAAATGCAAGTATATACTATGTACAGTGCACAGGATGAAAGAATAAATGGTTAATTCTAATGGGAGAAAGACAGAAAAAATTTGGAGACTCTAATAACGAGGGTGTTCATCACACAGACTGGGACACAGAGCCTACAAGACATTCAGAGAGAACTAAGACACAGAGGCAAAACTGGCCTGCTGTGTGTTGGCCTCAAGCAGAAATTCAAGACCATTCTCTGCTCCCCACCCCCCAACATCCATTTTCAAAGAAGAAATGCTAATACAAATCAGCTAAGTTCAATAATGTTTATTAAATAAACATAATAATAGTAATTACAATTACTATTGTTATTATTGCTAGTACTGTGTCCCAGATAGAGTGCTGAAATCTTGACAGACTTTCATGTCAGTTAATCCTCACAGTTAGGACACAGGTGTAAAAATGAGTCCCATTTTACATGTGAGGGGGTTCATTTTATAAGAGCCATACTTTTAACCTCTTCTCTGCTATGGTACCACCTACCATATATAAAGGAAGCATGAGAGGTAACTATACATATATTGAAATTACCATTCTTAAGTTGGAGATTTCTTGAGTAGTGCTATATTCACTTTTTATTTTTTAGGGTAGGGTGGCAGGGAGAGGAAAGAAGGAGAATAAGTATGTTTCTTTCCGTTGTTAAGAAAAAGACGCAAATGGGAACAAAGGAAGCTGTTAGCTGAGATGGATGGGTGGGTAGATGGATGGAAAGAAGGAAGGAAAGGAGGGAGGGAGGGAGGAAGGGAGGAAGGAAGGAAGGAGAAAATGAAGGAAGGAAAAAGGAGAGAGAACTTATTTCAAGAACTTACCCTGGTGTTATATAGCTCCAACCCAATCTTTTATACAATCTATATTGCCTTTATCCCCTATAGAAAGTATAAAAGATTGGGTGAAAATATTTGTAAACCATATGTCTGATAAGGGGTTAATCTCCAAAATAAATAAGGCTCCTACAACTCAACAGCAAAGAAAAAAAAAACTAATAATTCAAATAACCTGATTTAAAGTTGAGCTAAGGAATTAAATAGACATTTCTCCAAAGAAGACATACAAATGGCCATTATATATAAGAAAAAATGTTCAGTATATTAATCATCAGGGAAATGCAAGTCAAAACCACAATGAGATATCACCTCACACCTGTCAGGATGGCTATAATAAAAAAAATTTTGAAAGTTGTGTTGGTAAGGATGTGAAGAAATTGGAATCCTTGCACGCTGTGGTAGAAATGCAAAATAGTGCAGCTGCTATGGAAAACAGTATGGATGTTGCTGAAAAAATTAAAGATAAAAACTACCATATGATCCAACAATTCCCTTCTGGATATTTAACCAAAAGAATTGAAATCAGAATCTCAAAAAGATATTAGCACTCCCGTGATCATTGCAGCACCATTCACAACAGGCAAGATGTGGAAACAACCTAATGTCCATATATATATTAGAATATTATTTAGCCTTAAAAAAGAAATTCTGCAATATGTGACAACATCGATGAAACTTGAGGACATTATACTAAGTGAAATAAGCTAGTCACAGAAAAACAAGTACTGTAGATTTCACTTACATCAGGTATATTAAAAAGTTAAATTCATATAATCAGAGACTAGAATGGTGGTTGCTAGGGGCTGGGGACAGGGGAAAATGGGGAGTTACTAATCATCAGGCATAAAGTATCAGTTAAGCCAGATGAATAAGCTCTAGAGATCTGTTACTCAATATAGTACTTATAGTCAATGATAATGTACTTTACGCTTAAAATTTTATTAAGATATTAGATCTCATGTTAAGTGTTCATGACACAACAAAATAAAATTTTCAAAAGAAAGAAAAAAAAAGAATCCTGGTCTCAGTGAGTTCTTTCAAGCCTTCAAGAAATCCTGCACCCCCTACAATTTACACTGTCCTGTAGTTATAGAAGACAAGAGAAGTTTTATCAATTCATTTTATGAAGCTAGCACATTCCTGGTGAGAGAGGGAGGAGAATCCTAGCAAATATAACACAAAAAAATTAGAGCATTAGAAAAAATTCTAGAAAAATGTTAACTCCTCTAATACTTCAATACATTTAAAGAATAATAGACCACAACTAAACCAGATCCAGTTCCAAGAATAAAGAGTGGTTCAACTAAGACCTCTGCTAATGGTATAAATAATATATAATTTATCCTCATAAATATCCTAACTTTTTTGCCTACTTGATTGGTTGTAGATCTGTTGATTTCTCTCTAAAGTATAATCAATATTTGTATTTTATATTGAAAACTTACTAGTACATAATTGTTCATAACTGTCAAGTCTTTTTGGTGGCTTATATCTTTTATCAATATCTCACATATTTTATCAGCAACTTTGCCCCATTCATGATTTTGCCTTTATTCTATCTTATCCTTCATTGATAAAGGCCATATAAGCATGTAATCAAATTCTACATCCATTCTACACTGCTTACTAACTTTAGAAAGCTAGAACAAAAAATATCCATCTAAACACAGGAAGCATATCCTACTTAATAGAAAATAAAGACATTCCCATCTTAATATCAGTAACGAGGAAAAGATGCCTGTGGTCACTTTTCAATTATGGAAACATAAGCCACCTATCGAAACATAAATAAAAGAATAAATACTGGAAAGATGGTTATAAAATTGTAATTACTGGCAAATGATATGACATTGGCAAATCAAATCCAATTGTACATTTCATTAAATGACGACATCATGACCAACTATCATTTTACTCCCAAAAGAGAACAAAATCTAGGTAAACATTTATACTATCTGGGTGGGGGGAAAGTCTTTAAAGCCAGACAGAAGGTTTTTTTTTTTTTTTTTCACTTAGAAAGTTCTGACTTGAAAGCAACGTAAAACTTCTATACAATCAAAAATTCAATTCATACTAGAGAGGGGTGTGAGGGAACAGGGAGGAGAATGTCAGACAAAATAATCACAGACAAAAGTTAAGTATTTCTAAGATATAAAGAATTCTTTTTAAATTTAAAAACAAAAAATAAGACAAGCATGCTATCAGAAAAATAAAGGATGTTCATGGATAGGAAGACTCAACGTTGTCAAGATATCAGTACTTCCCAACCTGATCTATAGATTCAGTGCAATCCCAATCAAAATCCCAGCAAGTTATTTTGTAGATATCGACAAAGCAATCCTAAAGTTTATACGGAGAGGCAAAAAATCCAGAATAGCCAACATAATGTTGAAGAACAAAACTGGAAGAATGGCGCTACCTGACTTACCATAGAACCACAGGAACCATGACCATGTGGTACTGGTGAAAGAATAGACAAACAGATCAATAGAACAGAACAGAAAGCCCAGAAGTAGACCCACATAAATAGTCAACACTTCTTAGACAAAGGAGAAAAGGTAATGCAATGAAGCAAAGATGGGCTTTTCAACAAATGGTACTAGAACAACTGGACATCCACATGAAAAAAAAAGTGAATCTAGACATAGACTTTATGCCCTTCACGAAAATTTACTCAAGATGCATTATAGGCCTAAATGTAAAAATGCAAAACTATGAAACTCCCATAAGATAACATAGGAGAAAACCTGGATGACTTTGGGTTTGGTAACGATTTTTAGATACAACACCAAAAGCATGATCCATGGAAGAAATAACTGATAAGCTAGACTTCATTAAAATTAAATACTTCTGATTTTGCTCAAGATAATTAGAAGACAAGTCACACAGTGGGGAAAAATATTTGTGAAAGACACATCTGATAAAGGACTGTTGTCCAAAATATGCAAAGAACTCTTAAAACTCAACAATTACAAAACAACCCAATTTTTTAAATGGGTCAAAGACTTTAACAGACACCTCACCAAAAAAGATATACAGATGGGAAATAAAGCATATGAAAGATGTTTCATATCATATGTTATCAGGGGAATGTAAATTAAAACATCAATGATATGTAACTACACACCTATTAGAATGAGCAACATCTGGAACACTGACAACAACAAATTCTGGTGAGGATATAGAACAACATGAGCTCTCATACATTGCTGGTGGGAATGTAAAATGGTACAGCCACTTTGGAAGACAGTTTGGAGGTTTCTTACAAAACTAAACATACTCTTACCATACAATCCAGCAACTGTGCTCTTTGGTGTTTACCCAAAGGAGTTAAAATCTTATGTCCACACAAAAATCTACACTAGGATATTTATAGCAGCTTTATTCATAATTGCCAAATTTGGGGAGCAATCAAGATGTCCTTCAGTAGGTGAATGGATAAATAAACTGTGGTACATCCAGACAGTAGAATATTATTCAGCACTAAAAATAAATGAGCTATCAAGCCATGAAAAGACATGAAAAAACCTTAAGTGCATACTACTAAGTGAAAGAAGCTGATCTGAAAAGACCACATACTTTATGATTCCAACTATATGGCATTCTGGAAAAGGCAAATATATGGAGACAGTAAAATGATAGGAGGTTGCAAAGGGTTGGTGGGGGGCGGGGGAGTGGGAAGGAGCAATAGGTGGAACACAGGATTTTTTAAGGCAGTGAAAATATTCTGGATGATTATTATAATGATCATTATACATTTGTCCAAACCTACAGAATGTACAGCACCAATAGTAAACCCTACATTAATTATGGACTTTGGGTTAATATGATGTGTCAGTTTAGGTTCATCAATTTTAACAAATGCGCTACTGTTGTGAGTGACATTGACAATGGGGGAGGCATGCATGTGTGAGGGAAGGGAGTATAAGGGAAATCTCTGTACCTTCCACTCAGTTTTGCTGTGAACCTAAAACAGTTCTAAAATAAAAGCAATGCAAAAGATCAATAAATCTGATCTTTTTATTCCAATTTCACTAATAGTTTCAAAATGCAAAGTCAAATTATATGCCATCTTTGCCTCCCAGATGTTGAAAAGTAAGGGAAAATGAGCACTGCCATCCATTCCTGGTGAAAGTGTATATAGATGCAATATTTGGCAAGATAATTAAGCCAATCACATCAAAAGCCTTCAAAAGGTACACACTTCTTGACACAGTGATTTTATTTTTTAAAACTTATCCTAACTAAATAATTATGCTTATGCACATAAATGCATATACAAGGATATTAATAATAGAAAAATGTGTACATACACTTAAAGGATTAATTAAATTATAGTACACCCATACAATAAAATACTATGCAGTCCTTAAAACTGATGCACTAGAAGAAAATAATTGAAATGTACACTGAAGATATAAACAGGAAAAATATTACTAAAAGATTAACAGTGTTGTGATTATGAGGGGTTTATTTTCTTCTTTTTTAATATTTATTTATTTTATTTATTTATTTTGGCTGTGTCGGGTCTTAGGTGCGGCACACGCGCTCTTCGTTGTGACAAGCAGCCATCTCTCTAGTTGTGGCACGCGGGCTCCAGGGCGCACGGGCTCTGTAGTTGTGGCGCGGGTTCCAGGGTGCGTGGGCTCTATAGTTTGCAGCACTCAGGCTCCCTCGTTGAGGTGTGCGAGCTCAGTAGTTGTGGCGCACGGGCTTGCTTGCCCCACAGCATGTGGGATCTTAGTTCCCTGACCAGGGATCGAACCCACGTCCCCTGCATTGGAAGGCAGATTCTTTACCACTGAACCACCAGGGAAGTCCCTATTTTCTTCTTTGTATTTATCTGTGTTTCCTAAATTTTCTACAATAAGCATGTGCTCCTTTTGAAAGAAAATATTTTCACTGTTTGACCCCCTCTCACAAAAACCAGTTGAAAAGAAATAAAGTTCCTACCCTGTGTTAGGCACTTTGAATAGACTGTCTCTGATCCTTACTATAGTGTAACAATGTAGCTATTATCTCTGTATTTTCAGTGAGGAAACTGAGGTACAAAGCAGTGGTAACTTTCCCAAAGTCACTCAGATACTATGATGGTTATTTTTGTGTGTCAACCTGACTGAGCCATGGGGTGTCCAGATTAAACATTTCTGGGTGAGTCTGTGAATTCCAGATGAGATTACCATTTGAATTGGTGATCTCAGTAAAATGGATTGCCCTCCCCCACGTGGGTAGACACCACCCAGTCCCTTGAAGGCCTGAATAGAACAAAATGCGGAGGAAGGAAGGACTTGCCCCCATCCTGCCTACCTGCTTGAGCTGGGACATCTGTCTTCTCCTGTCCTTGGACTGAGATTTTCACCACTGACTCCCCTCATTCTCAGTCTTTTGGACCCATACTGGAATTATACCACCAGCTCTCCTGGGTCTCCGCTTGCAGATGGCAGACTGTGAGCCAATTCATTGAAATTTATCTCATAGATAGATGAGAGAGAGAGAGAGAGATGCTACTGGTTCTGTTTCTCTGGAGAACCCTGACTAATACAGATACTAAGGAGCAAAGCAAGATTTCAGCTGAAGACTGCTTGACTTTAGTCATCACTCTTCTTACCACATCCAGCTGCCTTTAAGATTACTGCATCTGTTGAACCGGTTTGCAAGGCAGAAATAGAGACACATGTAGAGAACAAACATATGGACACCAACGGGGGAAAGCGGGTGGTGGGGGGGGGATGAACTGGGAGATTGGGATTGACATGTATACATTAATATGTATAAAAGAGATAACTAATAAGAACCTGCTGTATAAAAAATAAATTAATAAAATTAAATTTAAAAAAATGATTACTGCATCTGTGACCAGCCATCAACCCTTGTCTACAGCAGTGAGAGCACTGGCTCCTAACCACCATGGGTGTCCAAAATCTAAAAGTTGCTGAAGCAAGGCAAGAAACCAATAAATTTTTAGAAACATTCATATGAAAACTAGCCTTCTGTCAAAGGATCCCTATGGAGTCACTATAAGCTCCACAGAATCAAGAGTCAGATGGAGTTTCTTCCTCTGAAAACTTCATCAACACAACCATTAACAGGTAGAGAAAATCCATCAAAATCTCACGATGTTAATTGTAACTTGATATACTTGAGTGGAAAAACAAACCATATGCTTCACTTCTTCAAAAATGCTGATATAGGGCTTCCCTGGTGGCGCAGTGGTTGAGAGTCCGCCTGCCGATGCAGGGGACATGGGTTCGTGCCCCGGTTCCGCGAAGATCCCACATGCCACAGAGCGGCTGGGCCCGTCAGCCATGGCCGCTGGGCCTGCGCATCCGGAGCCTGTGTTCCGCAACGGGAGAGGCCACAACAGTGAGAGGCAAGTGTACCGCAAAAAAAAAAAAATGCTGATATAATGACAGCATTCTACCTACTGCTTCACAGTCTCATTTCCTACCTACACTTTGAAGCATGGAAGTGCCACAATTCACAAAGTTGCCATTTTTTAAAATTCCTTGGTGCATAAGACCAGTGGTCTGCCCTAGAAGGCTTCAGCTGACAGTGATAACTGGCATACTCTATGGGTCGTCCTTCATATTACCAATTTCAGAAGCTTTGGGACTTATCCCAAATCATCTGCTTCTCTCAATAATTTTATTAGGGCCTCCTGGCTATATTCATACATTCAACTTTGAAATAATGAGTTCCGTAATTTATCACTGAGTGGGCAGCGTTATCCTTAAATAATTTTTTTCAAGTTATCTACAAAGGGTTTCCTTTTGTTCAGTGTAGAGAGCGCTGGAGAAAAGGTCTATACATTACGTTAACCATTACTTCAAACTTCAACCTTAGCTTTAGTCTTCCTGGAGTCCTCAACCAAAAGAAATTATCATTACAATATACCCTGCCAGGCACACCTATATTGCTTCTTAAACTGCTTAGAGCAAGTGGCATACAGCTATATTATCTAGTCAACTTTTTATCAGAATTCTAAAACTTGTTACAGAAAAATTTATAAATAGGAAAGAGGAGCACAAAAACAAGTATCCCTGGATGAATTTACCAAAAATCATTTACTTTGTTCCAAATCTTTATAAAAACCTTTCTCAAAAATGTCTACCAAATCTCACTGCAAGAGATTCTGACTTTGAGACAAAGATCTTTTCTCTCATTCTAACTTGATGCAAGGAGAGAAACGGAGGAATTAGAAAGTAAGAATATCTGTAAACTATACTTTAATCCTATGTTATATTGATTGAGTCAGTGGTTTAAGACTGGTTATACAGCACCCAGTTTACTTGATTTACCTTGAGTTTAGAAAATTTTACACTCTGAGGAGTATAATTTTGTCCCATTTATTGTGGATTAGCTATGGTTTTAAAAATAAACATGTAGTCATCTGATACTGGAAACCAGGTCCATTGTCAAGAGTCTAACCTTCCCTCTATTGTAAAATAAGCATATTTCATTATTTCAATTTTCATCTTCCTTTTACCATGACAGCAAATCTATTATCAGCAATATTGCCTATACCAGTTCTGCTCCTACTTTCTTTTTCCTGGCTTCCAGCTCATAGGAGTTAACTAGGTTCCCTTCAAAAAGAAGAAATTCTAACAATAAAACAAAATTACCTCACCCCCGTAGAAACCCTCATTTAAAAAAAAAAAGTTATAGTCAGTAATATTGTATTAACTTTGTATGGTGACAGATGGTAACTAGGCATGGTGGTGACCGTTTTGCAATGTATACAAATATTGGATCACTGTGTTGTACATCTGAAACTAATGTAATACTATATGTCAATTATACCTCAATAAAAACATTTTTAAAAGGTTAAAGAATTTTCCAAAAAGTGTAAAATATACCAGCAGCTGCTCTATTTCATAAGGCAATATTCACAGCTGGTGGAGGCGTGACCCAGATCCAGGCTCCAGCCTCCTCTGGTGATGCCAGAATGCTCCATGAAAGTCGCAGGGCGGGGAACAGGGAGCAGTGAGGAGGCAGTGGGCATATGAGGGGCGCTTCCCTGGCCACTCTTCCTCTCCCGTGTTCACAGGAACAGGAACGGGATGGCCTTTGTGACTAACTGTATCCATCCAAAACTGACTCGGAAAGGCCAAAAGTCAACTCCTGTAGGCAGAACTAGAGGTGGAATTGATGGGTCGGTAACTGTGAGATGGCAGAGCCATCTGCAGGTGTGCCTGGAATTGAGTTATACTACCTGTATTTGTAAGATGGGTAAAAATTAAAATTTAAGATAAACATGCACATTAAAAATCCTAAGATAACCACTAAAAGATAGAAACAGTGTTACTAAACTATGAGGAAGGAAAATGGAGTGGGGTGGATGAAATCAATCTAGGAGGGAGGCAGGAAAGAGAACGAGTAAAACTTAGAGCTAAGTGAAGTAAATGGAGGATACAGAGTAAGAGGGCAGAGTTAAGTCCAAGCCCACAGGCAGCCAGAACGAATGCAAGACAAAAGTCAGATCAATTTTATGGTATATGGATTATCTTTCAATAAAACTGTTAATTAAGAAAATAAATAAAATAACGTGGCTATGTGATTCAGTCAGGGGCACCTGGATAATCTCCCTTTCTAAAGTCAACTGTGCCATATATAACATGACCTAATCCCTGGAGTAAAATCCAGCAAACTCCCAGGCTAGGGAATTAGGCAGAACATGTGTATCAGAGGGGGAGGTAGGAAATCTTGGAGGCCATTCTAGAACTCTGGTAGGAAGTGACAGATTGAAAATAGTACACAGGATACACTGAACAAGAGAAACCAACATGAGAAAGTATATGCTGTTTGATTCCATTTATATGAAGTGCAAAATAGGCAAAACTAGTCGGTGCTGCCAGAAGTCAAGACAGTGGTGACTCTTAAGGTCAAGGAGGGATGGAAACAATAGCACACGGGGAAAAGGATTTATTCATTCAACAAGTACACACTGAACACCTACCAGATGCTAAGTTAAAGAGATTTCATGGCAATCAAGATAAGCCTCTGTCCTCATGGAGCTTTAAGATCTATCAGGGAAGACAGAGACCATTAAATAAACATCTACCATAAGTTGTGATGAGCTTCACACTGGGGAAAGTAGGAAATGCTCCGAGAGCATACGGCAGGGGGACCTAAACAAGTTGAAGGGTTCCAAAATGACATTTAAATGGAGACCTAACAGAACTTAGGCAGGCAAAGAAGCGAACATTGTTGACTTAGTGACTTTGGTTGACTGCAGACTGATCATTACTCTAAGACCTGACTAAGAAAGGCCATGTGATCTGCATCTCCATCATTGTGAGAATGGTCTCTGGATGAATGGAAACACTAGTCCTGCCCTAAACTGCACTGGTCAAACAACTCCCTTCATGCTATGACATTATGAGTTCTGGACATTCTTCCATAAAATGAATATTGACAAGATAGAGTGACCTGAAAGTAACCACCACGTTGACGCAGGAGCCTGAATCCATGTGAAAGGAGTACAGCAGAATGCACAGTGGCTTCTGGCTCAGGCTCCGAATCAGACCGCCTGAATAATAATGCTGACTCCACCACTGGCTGCATGCCCTTGAACACTGACCTTCTGCAAGCCTCCATTTCATCATCTCTAAAATAGGGGCAGTATTGCTACAGTGCTAAGAAGTCTTTAAAGGGTAGCTTTTTTAATAAAACAGAGGGACTATACAAATGTCTTGAGGTGGATCCTGTTTAGAACAGTGTTGATAGATTCTAAATGCATACGAGGAAGAACTCCTCTCCCGACACTCTCTCAGACTCACCAGCCATACCAACTTGTCATTGCCCAAACACACCAAGATCTCTTAAATGCCTGTACATTTGCACATCTCGGTCCTTTATTCTGGCATGTTCTACCCACTCTTGTTTGCTTGAAGAGCTTCTATTCATCCTCCAAGTCTCAATTCTTGCATTGCCTCATGGGGGAAGATTACCCTGACTGAACAAGACAGAACTAGGTGATCACTTGTCCATGCTCTCATGGCATTGTGAATATCTCTAAAGTAACATGTATCACGTTATACCAAAATTGCTTATTCATACATTCATCTCCTCTTTGCTATGAGCCTCTTGAGAGATGAGGCCATACACAGCACTTGGCACATAATAGACAGCAAAAAGTGTTCACTGAATTAATTGAATGAATTACTACTGATGCCTTAAGAGGCAGTGAATTCCTGCCACCAGAAATATTTAAACAAAGATGAGATAGTTGTTTAGCAGAGATGTACAGAGAGGACTGAAGCATCTGATACTGAACCAGCTAACTACTAAATAGGACCCTCCAAACCTGAGAGTCCTTGGGGCTAGGTGAAGAAAACAGGCAATCACAAAGGCACAGAGAAGAAACAGCTGTATATTTGGGGAGTAGCAAGTGGCTCGGTTTTTCTGGGCAAGAGGACAGGATGGAGATAGGATTGTAGCAAGAAAGAGATGACACACCCAAAATAGTAAAGGAACATCATTTAATAAGTGTACTATTTAAGAGGAGTGGGCAAGATAAAGTATCCCTCATGGAATGATAAAGCCAACAGGGCCTAACAAGAGCAGGCGGCCATTCCAAAGGGGCAAAAAGAAGGAAGTGGAGTTCCCAGAGCCCTGTGAAAGGGGGGTGGCGGGGTGACTTGATATAAGTCGTGGCCTAAGTAGAGGAATGGGATTTAGTCACTGCCAGGGATCTACAGGGAGAGGGAAGAGAGGAATAAATATCCAGGTACCTCATCTCCCTCTGCTGTCACCCTCCAACAGCCTACCAGTGCCTGCCAGTGGCCTCAGCCAAAGCCAGACAGCAAGGGAGCCCAGGGAAGGTAACCTGTAGAAGCCCAGAACAGGGCAGACAGTGAGGGGCAGGCTAACCGCATAAACATTATTTGGCAAGCCCTCAAGAGCTGCCACGGAGTTTGGGGCATAAGGGTGTCATGATCCAGGCTCTGCTTGAGGATGGTTAGTTTTGTGGCTGTAATCAGAATGAATTCTGAAGGCAAAGAGGGAGAGGGAGGCAGGGAAACAAAACTAGGAAACCATTGAATCCATTCATTTAAGTGAGAGGGGAGGAGCCTCAGCAAGGGGACGCCTTCATTACCCATATCAGCCCTGGGAAGGCTCCTGATTCTCCTGCAGATTGCACACTCCCTGAGCGGCTCACCCTCCACATAAGCAGTCCACCGAGTTACAAAGGTGGAGAAGAAACTTCTCCAATAAACAGCACGATCCTACTGTACAGCACAGGAAACTATATTCAATATCCTGTGATAAACCATAATGGATGGGGCTTCCCTGGTGGCTCAGTGGCTGAGAGTCCGCCTGCCAATGCAGGGGACGCCGGTTCGTGCCCCGGTCCGGGAGGATCCCACGTGCCGCGGAGCGGCTGGGCCCGTGAGCCATGGCCGCTGAGCCTGTGCGTCCGGAGCCTGTGCTCCGCAACGGGAGAGGCCGCAACAGTGAGAGGCCCACGTACCGCAAAAAAATAAAAATAAAAAAATAATGGAAAAGAATATGAAAAAGAATGGATATATATATAACTGAATCACTGCTGTACAGCAGAAATTAACAGAACACTGTAAATCAACTATACTTTAAAAAAATAAATTTATAAAGAAGAAGAAAAAGAAAGAAAAGAAACTTCTCCAAACCAAGAAAACATTTCTGGTGTATACCTTTGAGTTTCCTCCTGATGTTCGCTTTCCCTCTTTTCCTCTGTATCTAAAATTATACTGAGCAAGCCCAGAGGAAAGTAGCTGCGGCAACTCAAGGTCACAGAGCAGACAGCAGTGATTGAGTTTCTTATCATAAAAAGCAAAAACATAAATAGAGATCCACAGGAGGAAACCCCACTTGATTGTCAGTAACCACTTCTCCAAGATTCTGACATTTAATTCTTCTCTGGCTGCCCACCCTCTCATCAAGCAGTGACCAAACCCATCCTTCTTGGCTTCTTCCTTCCAAAAACTGTCTTCCTTGGGACTCATCACAAAGGGACTGATTCTCAGCTATTACATTCAGAACAAATCCGAGGACCTTATCAGCACCTAGACCAGCACAGAGATGAATAGAAGCGTAACATTTCCTCTGTGAAGCCTTCTCTTTCTGCAGGAGCAGATTCGGGTTCCTTCTTCCATGCCCGCTTCACCTCATCTCCACGCGCATCATCACACCAGGTGGGCGCCCGGCCTTGGTGGGTGAAACCAGAGGGGCCGCCTGATATTTCCTTTTACCAGGTGGATAGGAGATAGCTCTGCTCTATCTCTTGTTTTCTGTTCAGAATGAGGCTCTTTTTTCATTAGTATTATTAGGCAAAGTTTCCTGAAATAAAAAGAACACTGACTGTTTGAGTCCTTCGCTCTTTAATGACACACAATGCAACAAATCTCATTAGATTGACATTTACTTTTTTTCTCCACTGCCTCATTAGAAGCTTAGCACCTCGATGAGGATTCCTTACAATGCATTGTCACTGAGCACATGGAGAGCCTTTAAAGATTTTTGTTTGTCTCTCAACAAACTCCTTGCCAGGCTTTTCAAAACTGAGGTATAGAAGGAAAGAACATCTGACAAAGAAGGCTGAGTTACCACACACTTAGAAGCTCTTCACCTGCTTGCAGCACTGCCGTACATCATCAGCAACATGAGTTAACAAATCCTGACCGTTTCCGTTTTCAGACTGAAGGGGCAAATGATACAAAGCAGCAACACCACGTGTGTGAGGATGCTCCCCCTACCCAGCCACCCACAAACACACGCACTCGTTCTTTCTAACCTATCATCTTTTCATGATTAGAGGTTGCATTCATGTTTGAGTTCTTAAAACAAACAAAGTGTTCATGAGAATCTTCCGCACTTCCCCCTTTCCACCAGTATGTCCACTCCCAAGGACAGCAGGAATACCAGCTGGTCAATTCCATGGGCTTTTGCTTAGACTCAGGGTAGTGGTACAGTCAGTCAGACGCCCCTCAGTGGAAAATAGCAAGGCCAATAAAGGCCAAAGTGTCAAGAAACCACATGTGCCCCCAAAACAGTAAATAACATTGTGTAGATTTAACAATTCATTCTGTTGATGAATCCAGCACACAAGTATTTATCTTGCTACAAATTTGTTTTTGTTTCCTGACATCTTTTTAAAAACCAGTTTTGATGACAGGAAATACTTTCTTTAATCCTACTGATATTTGTACCCAGATCTGTTTTCTATACTAAGAACTGCACAAATAAACTGCCTGCATCATAATCCTGATGCAATCTAAATCTCTTGTTTGCTTACGCTGTTTTCTTGTCTTTCAAATGGACACACTACAGCTGCCTTCCCAGTGCAAAGGGGGGAGGTGTGCCAAAGAGGGCTGAGAGATGGAAGTTTCCTCAGTGTGGCTAAGAGAACTGGCCAGAGGCAGGGGAGGTTGGCTGGGGCCTTGAGGATCTGCACTGCTGTGACCGGTCATTCAGGTAGCTGCTCTTTCTTTTGTCTTCCGAGGGGTGGTTCTTGGCTGCTGGCTTAACTTTCAGAAAGCACCCCGACTTCTCCAAGCTTCACGGGTCAGCTCCTACTTTTGCATCGTATTTTCTTTAGCAAAAAGGAAAGGAAAGGACCCAGCAGTGGAAAGCTCTGGGATTCAGGGAAATTCTTCAAGAGCAGAAGCAGAGTACAGGTGGTTCATTATGAACTATTAACATATTAAAATAAGCCAATAAGAGGAGTGTTAGGTTTCTTTTCAAATTAGACCCTGTCTTTGCTGAGAAAGAAGAAAATATGAGGGGTCTGGACATTTTTATTTTTTTAACAAAACATTGTTTTGGTTTGGGTTTTTCAAGGACACATCATTTTCCTGGCTGTGATATGTAATGCTTCATTTTACCAATCTGCATTAAGTGGCTCAGCTTATGACTACAAACAGTCTCTGATTTTGTCATTAGGATGAGTTGTTCAAGTGAAAGGTACTCAAAGATAATGTCCTCAAACCATTTAAACAAGATTCTTTCATTCTTCATTCGAGTAAACATATCTTGGCTCACTTCTGTGAGTCTGGCGTGGACCAGGGTGTTCTCTTAAGTCATTTTCCAAGTCAAGATCGGTACTAATCTCATCCTCTTACCCTACCAATTAATAATGTCACAGGCTTGAGAAGCAGCTGGCCAGGGTCTCGCCTATATGATCTGGAACAGGGAAAGCTAACTGGCATTAAGGCATGTGGGAGAAGCCATATAGCACAGCAGTTATGCACACTGACTCTGAAGTTTGCCTGGGTTCAGTTTCCACATCTGCCACTTTTTAGGTCAAGTAGGAGAAACAATTTAACTTCAGAATAATAAATGCAAAGGACTTAGCACATGGTAAGTACTATACTAAATGTTAGGTATTTTAGGACCCCGGCTTTAACAGGGCTCTGTCACTACCAAGAGGAATGATTAGGGACCCAAGGCCTAGCCTTCCTCGTACTGAAGTGGTCGAGTCATTCCCAACACTATTCTCCAGCCCCCACTAATGCTGCCTTGTCTTGCCAGCAATGCCACCACAATGACATGCATGTCCTTCACCACTGCCCTCTCCAGCCTGCCCCACTGGTCTCCTGGGTTGATCCTGTTGCTTCCACAAATATAAGGGGAGATTCTCTCTCCACTCTTGTTGCATCTCTTTATCAGACTGCTAAGTGTGACCTTGCTCTCTTTTTTTAGTAAATCCCCCATAAACAGTAGTTTCACCTTCTTAGTTTCCTATAGAACAATCTTTCAAATAACATGATAAAAGCTACCCCCTGGGCTAAGTCAGAAAACATTTGGGTGGAAACTCCAATAACCTGCTCAAAAAGTCCTTTCCCACTAATTATAAATTACTGTTCCAAGGAAGGAGTTAAGGCATCTTGATCTCTCCCTATATATCAGCATCATTACTCTTTATGTTTGCTGTCCCACAGCAAAACACACACACACACACACACACACACACACACACACACAAGTCTTGCACCATACCTTACTGGAGAATTTTAGTCTCCTTAAGGACTGATCAACACTTCCAAATTCTCTTTACAATATTCTCAGAGAACCTATCAATTTCACATGCAAAAGAGGTCCGAAGCATGTTTGGGACATGCTAAGGCTCTTGGTATTTTAGATCAGTTGATATTATATATTAGCCCCTTTCTGAAGCTACCTTCCTCGATTCTATTTTTCCTGATGTTTCCATGTTAGTGTTTCTTAAATTGTGGTCAAGGACCATTGACGTCAAAACAAACTGACTTAGTAAAAACCCAGATCCCCCACATCAGCTGAGTCAGGATCTCTGGGAGTAAGGCTCAAATGTTTGAAGTTCTACAAGCTGTTCTTTCTAAGCAGTCTAAAGTTTGAGAACTAGTGTTCTACATCATTTTGAAATCCACATCATTTTGAAACAAGCATTAACTGCATTACCAAGCATTGTGTGTCTATCTGACCAATTAAATTGTTGGAAGCTAATACAGTGATCTTTAACATAAAATCCTGTATTCCATCCTTTGTTGTTTAAGATATGATCTTGCTATCACTAAGGTGAAGAACATTTGCAAGGCAGGACAGCCACTGGTCTCAGGAATCAATGAAATGAAGTCTGTTTGCCTCCTTTAAGATGAAAGAATTGGTACAAATATACAACAAAGCCCGTAATAGGAAGTCCAAACAGCCTATAGGGGTAGTCTAGTGGTTGGTGGGTGAGCTTTTCAGTCAGTGAGACTAGGATTCACATTCCAGTATGGACACTAACTAGCTGTGTGACCCTCAGTTTTCTTAGTTTCTGCCTTGATGTTCTCACCCATAAAATTTAGATACTAATACTGACCTCATAGATTTGTTGTAAGGATGAAGTGAAAAAATGTAGGTAAAGCATTTGGTACAGGACACAGTAAATGTGTTTTAAAAGTTATTATTTCCAAATGAGAATTATTCCTGATGGATTCTGAAATAAACCAAACAGTTCTCATCTGCATAAAATCTTCAAGATGGTTAGTGAGTTACTGGCCAGATGCCACTTTGCCTTCTTTCCAGATATCTGGATACCTCAACAGTGTGATTTGCAAAGCACCACAGAGCAAGGCAACCTTAAGTCAGAATAGCCAGATACTCTACCGGACAACTCCAACCCTAGGAAAGAGTCTAAGGAAAGAATGGCAAAGCCAGAGTATGAGATGGACCGTTCAAAGGTGGGGCAGATTCACTCAACAAAATCATTACAGGGCACGTGTGCCAGACACAGTTCCGAGTTGGGAGTACCGCACGGAACAAAACAGACAAAATCTTTTCCCCTGTGGGGCTCATACAGGGAAGCAGACAGTAAACAACTCAGTTAATAAAATAGACAGGATATCTGATGGTGAAGCGTTCTGTGAGAAAAATCAAGCAAAAAATGGGAATAAACAGAGCCAGGGTGGATAAGAGTTTGTCATGGCAAAGCAGAAAATCCTATGCATTGTTCCATCAGTATCATCTCCCCTTGCCCTAAATCCACAAGTGAAAGGTGACCATTTGATTAATTCTCAGTAACTATTTTCTGAATGAAGGATATGCCTCGAGAGGAAACCAAAATCTGAAAATAAAGCACACCTGTTTCAACTGGTTAGCATTAGTGTCTGGTACATTTAAACACTCAATAAATCATTGTTGCAGAAATCGATGGCTCAGCAAATAAGCGAAAGGATTGTCACCTTTCAGGAAGAATGATTACAGCTCCATCCACAGAGACTGTTCTCTGTAATGACTGCAACCTCCATAATAAGAATAACAACAACATGGGCCTGATTGCTCACTTATACTTGGTATTCTCCTAAGCACTTTATATGGATTATCTCATTTGAACCTTACAATATTGGAGATTCAGGGGAGGAATTGCCCAGTAAAGGACCTGTGGAAGCCTCCTCTGTTGAGTAGTGCCCTTCCTACTGAGAAGTGTATCCTTCTCAGTCAATAAGTTGGGTCCTAAGTAGACTTCAGAGCAGTGATTCTGATTACCAATCAATCAGGTGCTCTTCAAATTATCAAACACAGATGTTCGGGCTTCCCTGGTGGCACAGTGGTTGAGAGTCTGCCTGCCGATGCAGGGGACATGGGTTCATGCCCCGGTCCAGGAAGATCCCACATGACGCGGAGCGGTTAGGCCCGTGAGCCATGGCCGCTGAGCCTGCGCGTCCGGAGCCTGTGCTCCGCAACGGGAGAGGCCACAACAATGAGAGGCCCGTGTACCTCAAAAAAAAAAAAAAGAAAAAAACACAGATGTTCACATTTTCCAACCCAGCTGCCAGTCTGCTCCCAGCAAAGCACTGTTTCTGATAACCGTCCAGTCCAGACTTGGAAGTTTTTCATGTCTTTTCTCTTTCAGTCATTCTACTGGTGTTATCCAGCACTTGCTGTGTCCAAAGCTCGAGATGCAGTCAGAGGTCCCTGCCCTCCCGGAGTTTACAATCAGACCCTGAAAGAAGGCTTAACCATTTACAGTGAAACAAAGCAAAACAATGCATTTGCCTTGGGGTGTGTACAACAGGTGCAAGAGAGGACTGAGGACTTTGATTTATATCTTTGGAGGCTAATTTTGATTTCCAGTATGGAGAACTATTGGAAGGAGTGAGGACAGAGATATCTGTGTGTCAGAAAGGGCAGCTATGCACCTCAGGGAAAAGAGCTAGGTGCACCTGGGCACTGGCTGCACCAAAGACCCAAGATAGGGCCACAGCATGAGTCACACCGGCAGCTGCTACCCAAGCTGTTGGAAAGCCAGTCACAGACAAGGCCGGTAGAACCTATGCGTGCCCTGCCAGATCCTATTTTGAAGATTTAAAGCTGAAAATCAGTGCTGAATGATAGGTCAGAGCTCCCGAAAACCCAAACCATAGTTAAAAAAGAGAGAATCCGATTTGCCAGGAAAAACAAATTGCTTACAAAGGTAGTGCTGTAACCAGTTCTGGGAACAAATAGTGCCCATTTTATTTTTTTTCCAGTGTTTTGAAAGGAAAGAGGCAGCAATTAGAGAGGAAGTGGAGGCAACAGTGCAGACGCACAGAGGAACAGAGCTGGAGGAGGGGCCTCAGCACCCTGTGCCAGAAGTGGTCCAAGTTGGATGCCAATCTGATCGTGTTGCTCCTCTGCATAAACCCTGCAGAAGCCTCCCACTCTCCTTGAAACAAAGCCCAAACTCCTTCACCTGACCCACAGACACTTGCAAACCTGGTCCTCTCCTTGGCTTTACCTCACCATTCTCCTCTTCCCTTCATCTATTCTGAACTGCTCTCGGGTCCTCACAGGTGCCTCTACCCTGCCGCCATTGGATCATCCCGTGGAACACACTTCCCCTCCCCATCTTCATCTGACTGCCACCTACTCATTCTTCACATTCTGCTTAAATACCATTTCTGCAAAGAAGCTTTCCTTACCCTGGTCTAGGTTAGGTCCCCTTGCTCTGTTCACATAATTCCCTATATTTCCTCTCTCATAATATTCATCAACTTTCTAATCATTATTGACTTATTTATGTGTCTTCCCTACTAAATAGTAAACTTCATGAGTGCAGAGATTGTTGTAAGTGCTCATAAAACATCTGTTAACTTAATCAATTGAAGCAAAATTTATTTGGGGACTCTAGGTCCTTCTTTCTTCCTGAATTCTAAATGGCAGGGAAAAAAAAAAAAAATAGGCAACATCTCAAAGGAGAAGAGAAAGGACAATTCTTGCCCGTGGTGGCCCAGCAGCTTAGGGTTTATGATCACCCATACCCTTCCTCATTAGCATGTGCCCCCCCTCCCCAGTATAAAGAAATTCTATAAAGCTACTTTACCTCCTCCCCAGTCCAGGAAATATTATCTTTCCTCCTTTTATTCTCACTTCATTCATTGAGCAAACATTTATAAAGCAACTTCTGTGAGAAGCACAGAAGCACAGCAAACAGTGACTCTACATTTTTGTTGTTTTTGACCTTTCACAGGTGGTGATTTAGGAGCTGGGTGTAATAGAAATTCAGAAATAAGCAAGATTTTAATTTCAAGGGGTAGAAAGATTAATAGTCAGAAACATATCTAGTGTAAATTCAAAAAAAAGTTAGGAATCTTTGAGCTGTTGGCAACAGAAAAACCAGTTTGAATTAGCTTAAACCCATGATTTCATTGGCTCACAAATCTTTTAAAGGCCAGTAGTTGTTTCAGGCATGGTTTTTTCCTGACATGGACTTCACAGAGTCCCCAGGCTCTGGCTCCCTTGTGATTCTCTGAGCTCTACCCTCTGAATGACAGCTTGACCTCCTCAGCCTTCCTCATGCTAGCAGTTATTCCAGATCTCACTTCTTCCACCACATCAGAAGAGGAACTCTTCACCCATGTCCCACATAGGAAAAAGGAAGCCTCCTTCCCAGGAGCCTCCAGCAAACGGGGGGATTTCCTCCCCTATCACCGTCAATATGCCCATCCTGGAACCAGTTGCCTCACCCAAGGAATGGGATACACTGGTTGGTTTCAGCCCGTCAGGATCCACCACTGGAGCCAAATATGGTGTCCATTCCACACCAGCTGTACACCTGAGCAAAGTAGAACCTATCCCTAAGGGGAAAAATATCGAAGACTGTTGGAGAAATGAAGAAATAGATACCAAACAAGCAGTCAACAAATGTCCGTTGTACAGGTGTATGGTCATGCCACCCATGATGGCTGTTCTCTTGCTCTCTGTACACCCCCTGCTCAACCAGTGCCTGCTTCACCTACACTCTATTCACCTGACGGACCTTCCCTCTTAATCATAGAGCCTAATCAGTAACTGCCTACGTGCCTGCCCTCTGCCCCGGCTGCTGATTTCTCTGGTAACTGAGGAGCGAAACTAACATCAATTCCCCTTGCAACTGGTAGTCTCCTTCAAGTAGCGAAGATTGCTTCCATGTCCTGCCTGCCGTCTGCTGTACACAGTGGTCTGTTGTTCAGGACATTTTGCTTCAGACTTGTAAGATTTCCTGTCCAATAAACCATGTATGTCTCTGTTGCTGTCTCCGGGCTCTTTCCTCAGTCTCACAGCTGGGCAATTACAAGGTTTACAGGGTGCAGCCCAGCAACAGGTAACTAGATATCCAAAGCAGCTCTCAGGTTTTTCCACTTCACACAAAGAAATATGTCATCATGGCTGGGTAGCTTATAGTATCCCCGATTCTTAGAAGTAGAAGGAATTGTAGAGATGGAGCCCAATCTAACCCTTCATGTTATAGTAGTTAAGCCTAGGAAAACTGAAGTAATCTGCCCCAAATTACACAATTTGGTGAATGCCATCGGAAAGAACATAACCCAGGTGGTTTTATTTTTGATCTAACATTCCTTCTTGCTTGTCGTTACTGCACAATCAGGGCAAAATCGTACCATACGATAAGTCATTTCTGTTATTCTATAAACGCAGAGTTTACTTGCAGAGAGAGTATTTTTGTTGGGTTTGTGAGGAAGAGGGTACGTAGGAAGAGTGAAAGAATGGAAAGAGAACAGTTTTAATATCTTTTCCATTTTGTTTTAATTCACACAACTTTCTAAAACATTTATTGACCCTAAAAACAAGAACTTTTCTCAGAGCTGAGAAAATGCGACACTAGGACTTTGATAATAAGAATCCACATAGCAAAAACAATTAGGCTTCTAAGTCCTGATCCCAGGGCTGAGCACCATTTGGGGAAAAGATAAGTTATTGCCTCTGCTCTCAACAATCGGTGTGTTTGAGACCTGCCAGATAATGCTCATTTATAATGCTTTTGATTTGAGGAGGGACTCTTCAGAGTAGAGAGAAAAAGTTCATGCTGGTCAATAATTAAACATCACAGAGCAACCTGTGCTCTGGGGCCTGTGAACTTTCCTCCAGGTCACAGAACTGCATTGCATTTTCACCAAAAGTGCCCTCGCTGAGCCTAGCGAATCTCTCCCCTAGTATTCACACCCCCTCCACGTATGGAGAGCCTATTCAAAGGCAAACAGCTCACTCTGACGGTGCTTATCTTTAACCCTTATTTACCACTAGTATCTCGGCAGCAATTGTTTAACTTTTGCTCACTCTCTTCCCCAGAAGAGATTCCTCTCTCAGCCTCTCCCCCTCCTCCAGGTCTTCCTCTACCCTGTGGTCCAAATTCACTTTCTAAACATGAGTTGAATAGTGTAATGCCACTGCTTAAAACACTTTGAGGAATCCAAAAGTTTATAGAATAAACTGTGCCTTGTTAACATGATCCCCAAGATCCAGAACTCACTGCCCAAACCACCTTCACTCTCATGCCTTCCTACCCTTGTCCTGGCTGTTTTATCCACCTGGTAAGCCCCTCACTGCCTTAGCTATAGAGAAAATCCTGATCAGTTCTTAAGTCACGGGGAAATATTATCTCTTCTCTCAGTTTCCCTAGATAGCTTCGCCTTTAACATCCCCTATAACACTGTATTTTGGTCCTTTCTTTACCTCTTCGTCTCCTCCAGGACAAGGACCATACTTTACTCACCACTGGGTTTTCATCCATTGCACAGAGTAGATGCCCAATTAATGTTAATTGAGTTAGATTGAATTGAGTCATATAATGTCTGTCTTGCCGTCAAAGCAGATTGAAATCACACTTTCTTCCAAAATATGTCCTAAACTATCCTAACTGTAGGTTCAGTCTATGTATTGAGTCAACCTATTTGCTCCCTCTATCCAGCTCCAAAACTCCAAGTGCAGCCCCAAACTCAACTCCCAGGACCATGTGTGAAATGATCCAGGAGACCTTTGGGTAACTCTAGTCCACAGTCCAGAACTCAGCATCAAATCACCCTTGCCACTAGTCAAATTGTGCATTTATTTATTTGTTTGTTTGTTTCATAAACATTTAAAAGCCTACTTTGTGTCAGGCCCTATATTAAGTGCAAAAGAAATAAGGGTGAAGACCAGGGCCCTCAGGGAGCCCACAGCTAGTTGGCTGGGGGTGGGGGAGTGGCAAAACAGGCAACCCTGTTGCAGATCCTCTATCATATTTTGCCCAATCTCCAGTCTCTCTACTCTGTTTCTTGTCCTTGGGATGCTCTCTGCCTTGATTCTTGTTCCAGAGACCCCCAGCTCTCCAGACGAGAACTTGAAATTCTACTTGCAATCCTGCTGCCAGGACAAAAGACTTGTCTGCAGTTTTCTTTTTCATATAACCAACCCTTCTGTGTACCACTCTTCATAGAGGGAGAAAAGTCTGACTTCTTCACAGGGTCACTGATCCTTTGTTTCAGGACTCTCTGACCCTGGCTCTCAAGTCTGGCATCTAATGTGAATTATCCAGTACTCTTTAACTTTAAAGTACATAACATCCTCTGTGTATCCTATTTAGAATGGGTATCCCCAGGATCCATTCCCTCAGATTCTAGTTGTCTGTATTTATTACAAGGTTCCCAGGTCATTTTGAAACAGATGATCCAGGGACTTTGAGAAGCATTGTCCTAAGATCCACATGTTCGCTTAAGTTTTAGAATCATCTACATTGTCTCTATCTCACCCTAACACCAGTTTAGACCCTGCAAAGCTTCAATAACTGAGCTAATCCCCCAAGTGTCCTGCCAAAGGAAGTGGAATTTAGCCAGCAGAGGACCTACTATGCATGACTGTGTGCTTTGACTTTTGAATATTATCTTCCCCAAAGTCCCCCTCACTGGGCACTGCTTACCCATTGGGACATCTTAGATGCTTTATCTTGGCCCTTTGGCCAGTTACTTGCTTGGACTCTGATCTCTTTCCATTACCACTGAAACACCATGTTTTGTCCATCAATACCTGACAGTCATTCTCTCACCCCCCTATCTGGTGTCCCTACCTAGCCAGGTTTGGCCCCAGGTTCCAGACCTCCCCACTTAGTCTATCCAAGTGTAAATTATTGACTGCATCTGCACGAGTCCTCAGAAATCCCAGTCCATGGTCATATTTTCTTAATCTGAAATCCCATAGCACCAGTCGTCTGCCTCACTTATTGTCACTTGCTGTTCCTAGTCCTGTTACCAATATCCTATCTCTCCAGCAAGACTATAAATTAACATTGCTGAGTATCTGTGGGTTAAATAATCATATAGGCCCTAACTATGGAGGACACAGAACAGGAAATTAATAGTAAAGGTAAAGGTCCAGAGGAACTTATATTGCCAGAAAAGTCAGGCTTAGAAGACATGCTAGAGTTCGCATTGAGTTCCCAGGAAAAAAGAAGTTTTTAACCACCATGATAATATTTTCCATTTATTGAGGACCACTTATGTGTCAGGCACTGTACTAGCTATATTACATGTCATTCTTCTAAACCTCACAACCATCCTTTGAAGAAACTGATGCTCAAGGAAGTCCACAAACTTTCCCACACTGACACAGCCAGAAAGTGAAAGAGTTGAGATAACAATTTAGGTTGACTCCAAAGCCCATGGTCTATTACTCTACAAATCAAGGAAATAATTATCACAAAACTCCTCAATTTTACCAGAACTATTAATAGAGCGCACTATTCCCTGAAGGCCTCTAATATCACTTGGAAATTTCCAACAGGTTCAAAAAATTGTAAGGAAGACATTTTTCTGGAATAATCAGGGAATAATGTACAGTTGGGTATACAGAGCATTAAGGGGAAATGTCCTGCCCAATAGCTGTGTTCATTCCTCTGTTCAGCTCAATGGTACTAAACATAAAGCAAAATGAACTGAGCATTTTAATATTGTTTGCTCTTTGGAGACTCTGACTTCTACTTAATAGGACATGAAAATAGCCCACCGAGCAGACTGCTAGATGGTGGCTCATCCTACTAAGGCTTTATGGCTGAGCTTCTGTAGTTTGTGTCTGCTTGAGAGATCCCCTGGCCCCTTTCCTAATTGCAGGGGTTGCCCCCAGCATGAACACTGGATTACTAGCCCAAGTTAAAGAGCATTTAGAGCCAGGCTGGCCAGAACACTCGCATGACTTCCAGGCAGCTACAACAGATGCCAAGAATTAATTAATTGATGCCAATGGGATTTGTAAGCTTGGGATAAGGACACTTCAAAGCCTGGAAGTATATGCAGCGCACCACAAAACTCACACTCCCTGGCACCCCAGCTGCTCTGTGGAGCAATGATGAGGGCGTTGGGTTTGGAGTCCCAAGCCCAGGTCTGGGTCTATGGGAACTTGTGTCTTGCTTATCTTTCTAATTCCTCATCCGTAAATAAGAATAATCCCTGCATTACTCATTGCAAAGGGCTTTGTGTGGGCTACTCAAAAGCCCTCAAATGAGGTATTTGTAGGTGAAAGCTCCATAAGGACTGTAACTAGGCTAAATGCCCCCCTCCAGTACTCTGTGCTTCCCCAACAAGCATTCATCACATTTCTCTTCTATATTGTATGTACCATAAGGACAGCAACTGTATCAGTATTGCTCACCACTGACTCCTAGTATCTACCACCGTGCTGAGCGCTTGCTTAGTGCTCAATAAATATTTGTGAGATGAATGAATAGATGAGAAATGCAGTCTTATGTAGTGTTCTTTATTTTGTGCGAATTTCATGCCACATGGTAAAACAAATCCCATGTCACCATCACTGTCTGCTACTGGCAACTTTTTTTCACTTTATAACTGTTACTTCATACACATAGGTGGTCCTCAAGAAGTGTAGAGTCTGAAGGGAATAAGATTGTACAGATGAAAAATCAAGTAACAACAAACACAGAAAATGCCATTTCTAACAATTTCTCCTTGTTATTTCAACTTTTTCAAAGAATTAACCTCTGGGGTAAATCCCAGCATCTTAAAACTACAAGTTTTTATCTTTGTAGACCAGGGACTGCTTAGTATGACCAGACGGACTATTTTTTAAATATAAATTCAATTGTATCCCAGAAATCCCAGACTTTCTTGTGGAGCAGTGACTATCTTCTGAAAGCCTTAAGAACCAGAAGTAGACATTATGTGTGAGAAGGTGTGGGGAAAGGGCGGCAGAAGTGGGTCAGAAGATGCTTCTGTAGATCCCAATGCAAATTTTTGTGGAAATAAATAGCCAGACTCAAAACGTAAAGGTAGGCTCTAGTCATTTGCTAAGATCTACATGCAATGAGAAGAAATTGGAAAGCAAACATATATTGATAACATAGGTTCAATGTCCCAATATTTTTAGTACTTTGAAATTACAAATTTTTTTATCTGCTTTTATGTGGAACAAATATGCAGACTAAACTAACAACTTGAGAAGAACACCAAGGATTTCTTCTGAGGGGTATTTTTCTCTGTGATAGGTCTACAGGGGAGACCTGAGTACAAGAGCATCACATGATACCAGGAAGCTTGGGGACACTTCCAGCAAGGAAGGGTTTAGTGAAGTCTTTATCACCACTGGGAAGAGTAAGCACGAGAAGGTGAAATGGTGAAAACAAGTTGGGGGTTCTAATAAAAATGGCTTCCTAGTCTAATAGCAGTATAATAATTGATCAGCTGGTGAGCCTTGAAACAATTAACTTTGAAAAGATAGACTGTAGAGTTCCTCAATCATTTCTAATACCTCCCTTAAAGAAAACAAGCAAATTATGATGTGTAAAAGTCCCCCTGAATTCATTATGCAACAAATAATTTTGAGATTGAATCTCAGTATTACTTACTTGCTAAAAGTTAATTTTAGAAGCATCTACCTGGAATTGTGCCTATGGTAGGCACTTTCGGGAGTGTAACAGACACTGAGAGTTGTCCCCCAGTGTCTATTCTCCCTTTTACCCACAGCTGAGCACAAGAGCACCAAAAATCAAGACTATACTTCCCAGCCTCCCCGGCAGCCAGTCATGCTCATGACTAAGTTCTACAAATGGGGTTTCCAGGAACCTTCCTTAAGAGACAGCTGATGCTTACTGTTAGCCCCGTCATCTTTGCCTCTCCCTCCTCTCTTCCTCCTGAAATAGGTGCTGCCATTTGGAGACTGAGGACCACATTCTTGGGTTGGATGAGCAGTGAGTGTGAAGAAGCCTGCAGCCTGAAGACTTTTAGAGCAAAAGTCACTACTCCAGCCCTGGACTGACTACCTTCTGACTTAAATGAGAAACAACACACTTTTATCCTGATGAAACCACTATTATTTGGAGGTTTTCTGTTATTTTTGAACCTAAGCCTCACTGATAGAGAGAAGGTTTGTATTCAAGGTAAATAAGAAACAGTCCCCAATTTTAAGAAGTTTCATAAACTTGAGAAGGACATGAATGGTATACACAACACGATAAATTTGTACAAAGAATAAAATTATGAGTGTCATAAGATCAAAATATTATCGTTGAGGACGAGAACAATAAAAGGAAGACAAATTACTTCTGTTAGAAGAGAATGAAGGAGGGAATAGTGGTTCAAGTGGCATTTGAGATGGGCCCTAAAAGAAGAATAGAATTTTGATAGTAAAAACGGGATGGAAGGGCTTCCCTGGAGGCGCAGTGGTTGAGAGTCCGCCTGCCGATGCAGGGGACACGGGTTCGTGCCCCGGGCCGGGAAGATCCCACATGCCGCGGAGCGGCTGGGCCCGTGAGCCACGGCCGCTGAGCCTGCGCGTCCGGAGCCTGTGCTCCGCAACGGGAGAGGCCACAGCAGGGAGAGGCCCGCGTACCGAAAAAAAAAAAAAAAAATGGGGAGGAAGACAAAACAGGCAGAAAAAAACAGCATTACAAAGGCTGGAAGTAAAAAAGTCTGGACTGTGTTCAAGGAAGTTTAGGTGATTCAGTTTAACCAGAGCACAGGTTGTAGATAGTGATCCTTACTGATCACCCGATTGATCTATTTCCTTTTCTTGACGCATTTTTTTCATGACCTTTGTCACTATCTGATGCCATATTGTGTTAACTCTGTTATCTGTTTATTTTCTAGAATAACCAGAATTTCAGTTCTCCAACATTCTGGTCTCAGAGACCCCTTTACATTCTTAAAAATTATCAGGAAAAGCTCCAAATAGCTTTGGCTTATGGAGGATATATCTATAAATACTCACTGTATTAGAATGGATATAATGTTTTAGTTATGTAAGATGAATGTTATAGAGATCTACCGTACAACATAGTGCACTATAGTTAAGAACACTATATTGTGAACTTAAAATTTTTGTAAAGAGGGTAGATTTCATGTTAAGTGTTCTTACCACAAAAAAGGAGCAGAGAGAACTTTTGGAAGATACAGATGTTTATTACCTTGATTGTGGTGATGGTTTGATGAATGTATGCTTATGTCCAAACTCATCAACTTATGTACATAAAATATATGTTGTACTTTGCATGTCAACTGTACCTCAATAAAGCTTTTTAATTTTTTTAATTGATAAATGTTTAAATATTTATTTATGTATTCATTTTAAAATAACAAAAATAAACCCATTCCATGTTAATGTAAAGAACATTTTTATGGAAAAAGAATTTTCACATAAAATTATTAACAGAGTAGCATTGCTCTATAATTTTGCAATTTTCCTTAACTTCTGGCCTAATAGAAGACAGCTAGACTCCCACATCTACTTCCACATTCAATCTGTTGTGATATCACATAAAAGGTAGCCTCTGGAAAACTTCACTATACACACATAAGAGAAGAAACGGAGAGTGAAAATGACAAATAACATCTTAGCATTATTATGGAAACAATTTTACTTTGCAGACACCCTGAGAGAGTCACAGAGCCCCTCAGGGTCCCCTGACTAACTCTGAGAACCACTGAACTAGAATATAAATTCAGCGAGAGCAGAGATTGTGTTAGTTCCCTGTTATATTCCCAGCACCTAAACCTGGCATATAGTAGGCGCTCAATAATACTCATTAAATGAATGCATGAACCTGAGGCTATATTGTGAAAGACACTGAACGGCAGGCTAATGAGTTTGCAATTGACTTAGTAGACAAAGGGGAGTCAGTAGTGGTATCTGAGCGGGAGAATATAACAATCTGATTAATCTGACCACACCAAGGAAGATGGGTTGGAGAGAAGGGTAACCTGGAGATATTGGTACCAAGTAGGATGCTCTTGATTTAGTCCTGGTGAAAAATGGTGAGGTTCTGAAGTAGGATGAAGACTGCACAAATGGAAAGAGGAGGACAGACATGAGAAACCCCTGGATACAGTGTATTAGCCCCCAGTGAGAAATCCATGAATCTATCCTGACTTAACTGTCTGTATGATCTTCTTCAAGCCAATCAACTCCTGTTCAATTACACTTTCCTCATCAGCAAAATAAAATATCGTATTAAACATGGATTGTCACTTTCAACTCTCTTAATTTGCAGATGAGAGAATTGTATCACCAAAATATTAATTTTAAATGTCACAAAATCATGATTCCTCATTGGTAATTATTCCTGCATTTACTGATGCTAAGACTACTCATTAACTAGGCTCTTTAAAAAGTAAGACTAGAGAATCAATATTAAACTTCAATATTGGCTAAAGTGTTTGCTTGGGAAAAAAGTTATTTTTTAAGAGGCCGTTTAACTTATTTAATTCTCAAACAATTCCTATGACGTAGGGGTTTTTTTCCACATTTTGTTAATCAGGAAATATTAAGAAATACACTCCAAGCCCCACACCTTGGAGTAAGCAACCAAGTTAGTAGTTAAACAGTTATGTCTGATTCTAAAACTTACAGTCTTAACAATGTATAACACTACCTCAAAGAAATTGAGATACTGTTTAAATTTGGATATGTTGTTACAGTTTGGAAGTATGGATCAACAAAAAAGAAAAATATGGCACTCATGGAATCAAACTAATTACCACCTCAGTTAACCTACAATTATCAGAGAAAATCAGACTCTATCAGGTTAACAAGGCAGGAAAAATGACTGTATCTAGTTAATTAAAATGTATAGGAAACTATGGGCTAAGGTGGAGGAAAGAGTACAGAGCTTGGAAAATTTTGAGGAAAATGTAGAAGGAAAAAAAAGACATCATCTCATCTAATTTTCAAACCTCAGCACACCACTGAGAAAGAAACAGGCTCTGTTCTTCATCATTTCTCTGTTCATTTTCGGCTGAAGCAAATTAAGGTCATCCACTCTGGGAATAAATGAGGTTACTCTGAGTTAGTTACCAAATCGACAGTGGCACAAGTAATGCTGCTAATGAAAATTATCCCAACTGTCTGGCTCAGACATTGGCTCAGATTTCAATTCCCTGCAGCCATTTGGTTGAAAGGATTTCATAATGATTTTCAAGAGACCATTTCAAGTTTCTATTTTATCTCAAGGAAAGAGGGGATGCATTTGTTCTCTGCTTTGAATCAGAAATATGCTTGACTTTGTAAAGACTGCATAGTGAGGGACTTCTTGGTGGCACAGTGGTTAAGAATCTGCCTGTCAATGCAGGGGACACAGGTTCAATCCCAAGTCTGGGAAGATCCCACATGCCACAGAGCAACTAAGCCAGTGGGCCACAGCTACTGAGCCTGCGCTCTGAGAAGCCCATGCACCGCAATGAAGAGTAGCCCCTGCTCTCCACAACTAGAGAAAGCCCGCACGCAGCAATGAAGACCCAATGTAGCCAATAAATAAATCAATAAATAATTTTTTTTTAAAAAGATTGCATAGTGAGAATGCTGACCTGTAGTTTCTTTCTTTTTTTTTCCCCCTAGGTAAGAAGTAAATTTATTGAGAGAGATACACACTCCATAGACAGAGTGTGGGCCATCTTGGAAAAGGAGAGGCCTCACCTGTAGTTTCTTAAAAATTATTCCTCGGGCTTCCCTGGTGGTGCAGTGGTTGAGAGTCCGCCTGCCGATGCAGGGGACATGGGTTCGTGTCCCGGTCCAGGAAGATCCCACGTGCCACGGAGAGGCTGGGCCCATGAGCCATGGCCGCTGAGCCTGCGCATCCAGAGCCTGTGCTCCGCAACGTGAAAGGCCACAACAGTGAGATGCCCACGGCGTACCGCAAAAAAGAAAAAAAAAAAATTATTCCTCATTGCATCTATCTTCTGTTCAATTTCCCAGTAATTGTTGGAAGACCAAATCGGCAACCTTTCCTTACGTATTTCTTTGATACTCTACTCTTAAATTATAGCATCAGAGCTCATAATTCTTTTGCAGTGTGCTGAGATACATCAGTAAACCCCTGGTTATTATTCATTTATTCAGTACACTTTGCTTGAGAACTTACTATGTGCCAGGCAGTGTGTTGGTACCAGGGATCCAAAAATGGACGAAACAGATCCTTACCTGCAAGGTGGTCACCTTCTAGCAAGGAGATAGGTAAGTAGATAAATATTTCCTTGATGTGTTCATATTATCAACAATATGAGCAGCTACTGTGCTCCAGGTGTTCATGTTAGATGCTGGGGATCTGTTCTAAACCAAAAAAAAAGAAAAGTATTACTACCCATGTTAAGCAAAGATAAATTCAAAAGAAAAAGAAGTAATTTAAAAATCAGTAGGAAATGAGCATTCTGACATGAGCTATGTGGAAATGAGACAGACTTTGTCTGAGATAGTCCTATGCCTTTGGAAACGGGGTGAAAACAACATGAAAAGGGCAGTCAGGAAGACAGAAAATGGGAAAGTAAGAAGAGCAATACCCCGGAAGCTCTGCCTGGTGAATTAATAGCTGACAAGGTCTCCATCTGGCTTTGAGAAAGCAGGCCAACCAAGGTCACTGTGCTCTCTTTTGAGATTTTTCCATGAGTTGCATTAATGCCACAAGATTAGCAGATTATTTACATGACAATCAAGCCTGGGCAGTGAGGGTTGGGGATGGAGGGAAATGGTGGTTAGTGTAAAATTATCCTAACACTACTATTCTGGTGAGAAGTACCAACTGCTTTTTGGACACATCCTTTTACCCATTTATTTTTATTCCAACCCAGCACCATTCTTTATGTTCACTAAGCTTTGGGGCTTATATTGACTTCCAATTATTTCACTTGAGTAATACCCTTAATAAGTATAAGCATGAGTCCTTTATTTTCTCTGAAACACTGCCAAGTTCAGCTTTCCCCTCAGCAAGCAGGAAACTTAATTAACATTTTGTTAATTTCTAGAACTGTTTCAATTTTCCCTTCTCTGGGGTTTCATAGATAAAGAATACAGTAGATGAGGCATAAAAATTAACAAGGAACTAATCCAATTCTCAGGATGATTCAGAAAACCTAGACTGTTTTGGGAACTACTGTGTACATGGAGTATTAATTCATATATAACTGGGGAAGGGGAGCCTTGAGATGGCCTTGCAATCCTTTGGTTTACCCTATAGCTCCCACCACCTCTTTAAACTAATCCTGGCCTCTGCTGCCCCAGGAAAGCTTAGACCATAGTTGAAATTCAAATAGGAAGAAAAGAAGTTAATTTTTAGCTTTTAAACTTGCAGAGCTGAGGTCCTGCCATAAGCAATAGACTATTTAATCATCCATCTCTTCCATCCTTCCCCCATCCACAAATGGCAAGAGCAAATAAACCTTTGTGGATTGCAGTGGGTGGCAAGAGTTTGGAAAAAAAGCAAAAAAAAATTAGAAATTATATGAGAGTCCTGTTCTTTACCCTGCCAGTCCAGGGACTTGTGGGATGAAAGGGAGGTGGTTTTCCCTTTAAGCCTAAATATCTGAAACCCCCCAGTCCTGACCAAAATGGTGAGCTGCCTGGCAGGGCTGGAAAGAGCCCTGGGTTTCCTCTCAGTCCCTGAGTGGCATAGCAAAGCATCCGAAATTCCTATGCCTCAGACCCCAAGAGAGACACAGAAGTTAGCAGACAGAGAGAACTACAGCCCCGAGGGTCCCACAGTGGAGCTGGCAGAATTCTGAGATAGTCCCAAGACTCCCATCCCTTTGTGTCTGCCCTGTATTCTCCCCTCCTTTTGAGTGTGGGTAACACTTGTGAATATAATGATATATTACAACTGGGATTATGTTACCTTTTGTAATGAAAGTGAAGGTAATTTGAAGATGTGATTTGGGGGAGATATTTTTTAACTTTTTATTTTATATTGGAGTATAGCTGATTAACAATGTTGTGTTCATTTCAGGTGTACAGCAAAGTGATTCCGTTATACATATACATGTATATTCTTTTTCAAGTTCTTTCCCATTTAGGTTGTTACATAATATTGAGCAGAGTTCCCTGTGCTATACAGTAGGTCCTTGTTGGTTATCCATTTTAAATACAGCAGTGTGTACATGTCAGTCCCAAACTCCCTAACTATCCCTTCCTCCCACCCTTCCCCACTGCTAACCATAAGTTCATTCTCTAAGTCTGAGAGTCTGTTTCTGTTTTGTAAATAAGTTCATTTGTATCAGTTCCTCTTAGAGTCCACATATAAGTGATATCATTTGATATTTCTCTTTCTCTGACTTACTTCACTCAATATGACAATCTCTAGGTTCAGCCATGTTGCTGCAAATGGCATTACTTCATTCTTTTTAATGGCTGAGTAATATTCCATTGTATATATGTACCACATGAAGATGTAATTAAGGTGCCTAGTCTGTTGACTTTGAGTTAATCAAGAGGGAGATTATCCTGGGTGGGCCTGGCCTAATCTGGTGAGTCCTTTAAAAGGCCTTTCCTGTAGGGAGAGACTGGCAGTGAAAGCTTCTATTCACCTTGAAGAAGCAAAAAGCCATGTTTGAGGAGGGCCTGTGAGAGGGCAACATGGCAAGGACCTGAGGGTAACACTAGATGCTGAGAGTGGACCCTGGCTGGCAGCTACCAAGAAAATGAGGACCTCGGTCAAAAAACCACAAGAAAATAAATTCTGCCAACAGCCTGAATGAGCTTAAAAGCAGATGTCTCCCCAGAACCTACCAGTGAGAATACAGCCTGGCTGACCTCTTGAGTTCAGCCTTGTAAGACACTGAACAGTAGGCCCAGCTAAACTGTGCCTGGACTTCTGACCCATAGAAATTGTTAGATAATATATGGATCTTGTACAAACAGGCCACTCAAGACGGGTGTTCTCTTGCTCTCTGTACATCCCCTGCTTGACCAGTGCCTGCTTCACCTACAGCCTACTCACCTGACTGATCTTCCCTCTTAATCATAGAGCCTAATCAGTAACCACCTTCATGTTTGCCCCCGGCCCCAGCCCCAGCTAGTGATCGTTCTAATCTTTAGATCAGAACGTCTCCACTGTGATAGTTTATCAAAGGGTAGGTGAGGGACGTGCAGCTCTGATGGTTTCCCTGGTAATTGATGAGGCAACCTGATGTCAATTCCCCCTAAAACTGGTAACCTTCCTACCCCCAGTAGCAAAGACTGAGACTGCTGCCGTGTCCTGCCTGCTGTCTGCTGTACATGGTGGGGTGTCACTCCAGGACCTCGCTTCAGACGTGCAAGATCCCCTATCCAATAAACCATTGATGTCTCTGTCGCTAACTCCTGGCTCTTTCTTCACTCTTGTGGCTGGGCAATTACAGGACTTGCAGGCCGTGTGGCTCAGCCCGACACGTGTTGTTTTATGCCACTAGGTTTGCGGCCATTTGTTACGCAACAATGAAAAACTAATCACACATCCGGGAATGAGAGGATGTGGGCTTGGACCGAGAGGCTAAAGACTGGATGGGAATGGGTAAAAACTCTGTGGATGCTGGCACGGATGGGGATGCCAAAGGCTCAACAAGATAAGCACTTTCTCAGGGGACAAGAACAAAGACCTAGACACACAGAATTCTCCCACTTATTTGGGATGGCATTTGCACCCCTCCTCAAGCCAAGCTTAGCAGCAACTCCAGGGATAAGAAAGCTGTAGAAGGTGCTGTTTGAAACTCCTAAACTTGACTGAGCTTAAACCTGAAATGGGTAAGCAAAATGTCAGTAGTACCTGAGTTTACTTCTAAATGTTGGGAGTAAGATTTCTGCTTTAGACAAGATAGGGGTTCAGGCTAGAAGTTTTCAGTTATGGGGGAAGGGAAAGGTTTCATTTTTACACAGTCCAGTGGCATGTGACATCCATTTCTACCATCTTTCAGGGGAGTTTTGCATCAATGGGCAGAGCCCTCCTAGGGAAACACCGAGTCAAGGGTAAAAATCATCTCGTCTCCAACATTGTCACCCACTGTTACCCTGAGGAATCAGTGTAAAATGAACAATAAGGACAGCCTTAAAAAGTTGCCTCAGGGCTTCCCTGCTGGCGCAGTGGTTGAGAGTCCGCCCGCCGATGCAGGGGACACGGGTTCGTGCCCCGGTCCGGGAAGATCCCACATGCCGGGGAGCGGCTGGGCCCGTGAGCCATGGCCGCTGAGCCTGTGCATCCGGGGCCTGTGCTCCGCAGCGGGAGAGACCACAACAGTGACAGGCCCGGGTACCGAAAAAAAAAAAAAAAGAAATAGAAAAAGTTGCCTCAGAGACTCCCAGGGTAAAATGGCAAAATGAAGCCAGAGCCCAGGCCCTTGCCCACTCTGAACCTGACAAAATGAACAGCAGATGAATGTTAAGAACCAGCGGCGCTCAAAGGAGGGAACGCCACTTCAAGGTAACGTTTGAAATAGTGACTGGACGAAGAGAAATAGAAGATTCCAGGGATCAGGGTATGTCTCCTCCCCCTGCACGCCCTCTCACCCTCACCCATCCCCCGCCCCGCATGCCTCAAGCAACCTATGGGACAAAAGGTGAGGTGACAGAGTCCTGGGGAAAGTTCACTACTGTCTTCAATGAGGCAAGAAGTAAATGGAGAGGGAAAATAGCAGCCAGAGAAATACCAGGGGCCCCACTGGTATGAGAATCTCCTTCCCCATAAGCTCACCATTTTCTTCTTTCTAGCCAAAAGCAAGCAAGCAAGCAAGCAAATGAGGATTCTACTCAAAATAGGTAAATAACATCCAGAAAGCTTTAAGAAAGATAAATAATCCAGTAGAAGGATGGATAATGTTCACAAACAAATATCTCAAAAGAGAGGGAACAAAAAATTATAAATACGTAAAAAAGATGTTCAGCCTCATTAGTAATCAGTAAAGGTATTAACGCCACAGTGAGGTTTTATTTTACACCCAACGGATTGGTGAACACTAAAACTCATGGCAATAACAAGCATGCATGGGTAAGGGTGTGAATAACAAGCATGGGTAAAGGTGGGAAGGAATGGGGATTTTCATAAACTGCCCGGAGTGGGGGGGGGGGGGGGGGGGGGGGGGGGGGGGGGGGGGGGGGGGGGGGGGGGGGGGGGGGGGGGGGGGGGGGGGGGGGGGGGGGGGGGGGGGGGGGGGGGGGGGGGGGGGGGGGGGGGGGGGGGGGGGGGGGGGGGGGGGGGGGGGGGGGGGGGGGTAGAAACTATAAGCCCTGGAAAGCAATTCAGCTTTGTTTTGGATTGGAGGAACTAATACCACATCTGGGTGTACTGCTCTGATCATTTTACCAAATAACCCTTAGGCTTCTAGTTTGAGCCGGGCCCAGAATTAAAGCAGTCTCTGCAGCATCCACTACAGAAAACAGTATGGAGTTTCATCAAAAATTTAAAAACAGAACTATCATGTGATCCAGTAATTCCACTTATGAGTATTTATCCAAAGGAACAAAAACACTCATCAAAAAGATTTATTCACCCCATGTTCATTGAAGCATAATTCACAATAGCCAAGATATGGAAGCAATCTAAGTGCCTATAGAAAGATGAATGGATAAAGATGTGCGAGATATATATATATATATATACAACTCAGCCATAAAAAGAGAATGAAATCTTGCTGTTTGTGACATGAATGGACTTTGAGTGCATTATGCTAAGTGAAATAAATCAGACAAAAAAGACAAATACCACATGATCTCACTTATATGTGGAATCTAAAAATTTTTTTTTAATTAAAAAAAAAAAACACTATAGATTAGATACAAACAGGTGCCAGAGACAGGAGAAGTTGTGGACAAAAGGTATAAACTTTCAGTTATAAGTGAGTCTTGGGAATGTAATGTACAGCATGGTGACTACAGTTAAACAAAAAGGAAAAAACGTCTCTGCAGGAGGTCCAAGTTTTGATGCACTCCCCCGTTCTATTCACTGCTCATCACCAGTAAATCCAGGAACTCCAAGTGCCTGTGGTTAATAAAGGCACAGTATGGAGTTGCTGGCAAGCCCTAATAAAAGAATCACAACAAAGACCTCTAGGACCCTCCTCTGCTGGCAACTACTCACCTTTTAAGAAACAGTCCCTTTGGGATCAGCAGATACACACTAGTATATATAAAATAAACAACGAGGTCCTACTGTACAGCATAGGCAACTACATTCAGTATCTTGTAATGAACTATAATGGAAAAGAATCTGAAAAATAACAGACAGATATAGATGCGGTGGGGGGGTGGTGGGTAGAAACTATAAGCCCTGGAAAGCAATTCAGCTTTGTTTTGGATTGGAGGAACTAATACCACATCTGGGTGTACTGCTCTGATCATTTTACCAAATAACCCTTAGGCTTCTAGTTTGAGCCGGGCCCAGAATTAAAGCAGTCTCTGCAGCATCCACTACAGAAAACAGTATGGAGTTTCATCAAAAATTTAAAAACAGAACTATCATGTGATCCAGTAATTCCACTTATGAGTATTTATCCAAAGGAACAAAAACACTCATCAAAAAGATTTATTCACCCCATGTTCATTGAAGCATAATTCACAATAGCCAAGATATGGAAGCAATCTAAGTGCCTATAGAAAGATGAATGGATAAAGATGTGCGAGATATATATATATATATATACAACTCAGCCATAAAAAGAGAATGAAATCTTGCTGTTTGTGACATGAATGGACTTTGAGTGCATTATGCTAAGTGAAATAAATCAGACAAAAAAGACAAATACCACATGATCTCACTTATATGTGGAATCTAAAAATTTTTTTTTAATTAAAAAAAAAAAACACTATAGATTAGATACAAACAGGTGCCAGAGACAGGAGAAGTTGTGGACAAAAGGTATAAACTTTCAGTTATAAGTGAGTCTTGGGAATGTAATGTACAGCATGGTGACTACAGTTAAACAAAAAGGAAAAAACGTCTCTGCAGGAGGTCCAAGTTTTGATGCACTCCCCCGTTCTATTCACTGCTCATCACCAGTAAATCCAGGAACTCCAAGTGCCTGTGGTTAATAAAGGCACAGTATGGAGTTGCTGGCAAGCCCTAATAAAAGAATCACAACAAAGACCTCTAGGACCCTCCTCTGCTGGCAACTACTCACCTTTTAAGAAACAGTCCCTTTGGGATCAGCAGATACACACTAGTATATATAAAATAAACAACGAGGTCCTACTGTACAGCATAGGCAACTACATTCAGTATCTTGTAATGAACTATAATGGAAAAGAATCTGAAAAATAACAGACAGATATAGATATAGATACATATGTATAACTGAATCACTTTGCTATACACCAGAAACTAATATAACATTGTAAATCAACTAAACTTCAATTATTTTTAATTAAGAAATTAAAAAAAAGAAAGAAACAGCTCTTAAATATTGGGCCAGTTGAGAATAAGTGCTCAACAAGACACCAGCTGCCCGTCATGAACTATCTGATGCACTGTTTCAGTTATCTATTGCTGCATGACAAATCATCCCAAAACAGTGGATTAAATCAACAATCCAGGTAACAGAGTTTACTATGCAACAATCAGAAAGGTGAGAGATGCTCAAATGGTGATTTTTAGATCCCTGATGATTTTTAAATTATGTTCACAGGTTTTAGTCATTAAATTTAATAATTTTAATAATTATTAAAATTAAAAGTGAGTATCTTCTGCCTCACTCTGCAAATAATTTCCAGCTTTTTACTGACTTAAGTAGTTCTGTCTGTGAACTGTAGGAATGGGAAACTGTATGAATTATAGGAATAAACTGTAGTACAAAATCAGTGAAGTATTACCTATATAAATCCTCACTTTCCCAGAATTACGGTACTTGAGAAAATTTTGGAACACAGTTATTCTGAAATCATAATGCCAACACAGGTTAGGGTTGCTGCTTATTCTCAACTGAATCCTTACTAGGAAACCAACCTGACAAATCTTGGCTGCAGAGAAAGATGGTAAATACCTCTAGTCTCTCCAGCATAACTCTCCCAGCTGCATCTTCCCCCCAGACAGTCACAGAAATGGGCCTTCTGAGAGTGCATTTTAAAGGAAAGGAGATGAATAGAATGCCATAACCAGAACTGAACAAATGACTATTTCCCAGCTCCCACAGATGAGCGATGTGCTCTCCGACATATCAGCATCTGGAGGCACATTCATGCTACCTATGTACAGCCAGACACTGCCAGACAAGGTGAGCAGAACAGCCCAGTTTATATAACCTCTGAGCCCTCACAACCACCAAAGAAAATTTTTTGGTGAGATTTCCAGTTAAGATTTAGAATACTTAGCCAAGTTTCAAAAATATTCCCAAGCACAGCAGTCCACTAGAATTTCCAGGATAAAAAAGTAAGTGGTAGGGCTTCCCTGGTGGCGCAGTGGTTGAGAGTCCGCCTGCCGATGCAGGGGACGCGGG
>NW_006786333.1:621064-638640 GCF_000442215.2 Lipotes vexillifer
CTGCTTCCAGTTAATGAAAGCAAGGTCAAGTTTTCAGCCCCCTGTTGGGTCAGGCAGCATCTCTCTGTTCTTTGAGCAGTGTTCAACCCTCCAGGGAGCACCCCGCAAGTACTATCAGAACAAAACTCAGCATCTCACTTCCTTGGTTCCTTGTGTGGTCACTTTAAGGACCAGAAACATCAATTCGGAACCGTTCTTCACTATTTGACCCACACCTTACCTTCCCATCCTTGTTATTGTTAAATTACTGATTTCATTCTTGGCTCAGATGTGGGTTTCTTAAACTTTGTCTCCCATCCCTCTTCTGGAAGTATAACTGGTCCTGTCCCCTTCAAACTCCCAGACCCCTGTACCCTTTCCCCACTTAGCACCACTATGATAGCACTTACCACACTGCAGCATCACTGTGGGGCTCGCCTCTACACCAGAAGCCCCATGGCACTGTGTTTTGGTCACTTTGGTGAACTCGGTGCTTAGCATAGGGCCTGACACATGGCAGTTTCTCAATCAGTGTTTTCTGAATGGATGACCCAGCTTCTTGATTATAGCCCTGGATTGCACGTTTGAATTTAGCTTCCAACCACACTTTCTTCCCCACGGTTGGAACCTTTTACTTAAACCCTGGCCTGGACTTCCCTTAGGAGCCCACCGCAGCTGCAGAGCCTTCAGACCAAGATAGTGTGACCGTCTGCTGCTCCCTCCTGGCCGCAGCCAGCCTTGTGCCACCCAGCAACTTTTTCTCTATCCCAAATGAGAAATAAATGTATCCTTGGACACAAAGGGACTAGGTAGAAGAACGAAAGCAAATCTATGTCCACTATTTGAAATACAATTCTAAGTAGTCTGTCTGATCTGCCAAAGACCACATACACAGTTGTGTGCCTACCAAGTGATAGGCACTGTGCTATGCTTTACACACGTCCATTCATTTAATCCTGTCAACTCTTTGAGGAAGAGATCATTATCTCCATTCTACACATGAGAAGAGTAAGATTCAAAAGTTTATGTAACTAACCAAAGATGACATAGCTAAGTAAACAGTGGGGTTGGGATTCACACCCAGGTTTGCCCAGCTTCAACACTAAGGCCAATGCTATTTCCACTATACTGCTAAGCCATACTATGGTGCTCTTAAAAATTGGGCTCTACTAAGTATACCTAATACTCTTGAAACAATGAAAAACATCTTCAGATAGAAGACACCAAGACTAAGAAAAGGGTAAAGCTTGGTACGTAAAGAAAAACAAAACAAAGTCCTTCGGTCAAAGGAATTTGATGACAGTTAAGATAGACATAGCAATGCAAAATGTTGTAACTATGGATGAATTGAATTCATGATGGTACAACACGTTAATGAATCATAGTAAGATTTAAAATAATTAGGAAAATCAGACTAGACTTCATAAATGAGAATCTCTGATTTTTTTAAACAGCACTATTTGAACAAAGGGAACGCTACACAAGAACCAAGAGTTATTTATAAAATTGTAATAGTTTTTCCCACTCTGCTTTTTCAAGCACACAAACTGTCTCATTACTTGTTGTGAATATCAAATAACCCAGGTCAGAAGTCGGCTAGCACACAAATAACCGTGCAACACAAAATGTTCTCCTACAATCAGATGACTGAGCAAGATTAATCAGAGAAAGCATTTTCACTTTCAGATAATCTTCGAATACTTACCTAGAGCAAGTATTTAACTATTTCCTTGATCAGATGACAGATAATAGTACAGACAAAATTTACATGAGGGGAAAAAATGATGTTTTAGAAAAAGCCAGAGTTTTCATATATAAATCTGGGCTCCGCAGACTAGCTGCAAGTCACCTCTGATACGCCTCCTCTCCCAGCACCCCTCCCCAGCTGGCTGCCTTGATTTATTGCCACCATTAAAAAAAAAAGTTCACTTACGCAAACAGTCCAGCCACACTAACCATCTTTTAGTCTCTCAAACTTGCCAGATCTTTCCCATGTCAAAGACATCATTCCATCTGCTTCAGTCTCCCCAGTATATCCCTGGCTCAGATACCTCCACATCCTTCAGTCCCAACCTAAGGGTGTTACTTCCTTGGAGAGCCCTTTCCTGACCACTGGATGTGAAGCCATCTCTCACACCATTTTCTCTTGTGGCACCCATCTCTTTACCCCCAAAGCACCAGCCAACCTTTAGAAAGATACATTCCCGTGTGAATTTACTTGCTTAACTCTCTCCTTCACTAACTCCATGAGGATAGGAACCTGGGGATTGTGTTCATGAGTGTTTATCCAAGATCTAGCCTAGTGTCCAGTAGTTAATAGGCACTCAAAAATATTTGCTAAGTAGTGGATATACAAGTGTCAAATTCAGGGGAGGTGTTTGGTTTATAGATTTGACTTTAAAAGTCATTAGCATATTGATGGTATCCAAAGCCACAAGGCTTACATTACAGAAATGTTCCTGAAATGTGTATAAAATATTGGTTTTTGTAAATTGTGCTCCTCCCCTCTGCTCTAAGCCCACTGGGGACCACTGATGGATCTCAGTTCCCCTAGATAGGGAAAGCTGATGCTTCCAGTGCATCTCAGAACAGGGATGACTACGGAGCAGGCCACACACCCTTTCACTGCCCCATCCCTTGATTCTCCGCTGTGCTGATAGATCAGACTTTACTCACAGGTTAGGTGAGTAAATAGCCAAAGGAAATTACTACGTGGAGGGTGAATGCTCTTAACTATATCGTAAATAAGACTGCCTTTAAAATCCAAGGGAGGGACTTCCCTGGGTGGTGCAGTGGTAAAGAATCCACCTGCCAGTGCAGGGGACACAGGTTCGAACCCCAGTCCAGGAAGATCCCACATGCCGTGGAGCAACTAAGCCCATGTACCGCAACTACTGAGCCTGCGTTCTAGAGCTCGCTAGCCACAACTACTGAGCCCGCATGCCACAACTATGGAAGCCCATGCACCTAGAGCCCGTGCTCCGCAACAAGAGAAGCCACCACAATGAGGAGACCGTGCACCGCAGGGAAGAGTAGCCCCTGGTTGCTGCAACTAAAGAAAGCCCGGGTGCAACAACAAAGACCCTATGCAGCCATAAATAAATAAATAAATAAATAAATAATCCAAGGGAAAACCAGAAAAAAAGTTAAAACCCTTCACAGTGCTGTCCTGTTGGTCACGTCCCAGTTTCTAATCTTGCATCCTTGTCTTCATCTAACCTCCAGAATGGGACTCTCCACCCACGTTTAGGATAACCTTACCCTCTACCCACCAGGAATTTGTCTTACTCTAGAGTTCATCCTCCAATTCTCCACCTACCCCAGCTCTGAGTAATCTGTAGGATACAGTAACCACTCAACAGAATATTTCCCTAAATCTGAGTTATTCAAACTAGAATATCATCACCGGAGACTACTTTAAGGCAGTTCAAGGTAGCCTTTGGCCTGGACTTCTGGAGTCTCGTGACCACTGTCAGAGGCAACTGTGCCTACTTGATTATCCAGTGATTAACTACTGGCTCCGACATTTACACAGTCACCTTCCGATGACAAATGTTAAGCCTCAGAGTCAATATAGCCCAAATCTAGACAAAAGAAGACTAATGCTTTTCCCAATGTATACAATCTGCACCTCTGTCTGTCCACAATAGAGATAGCAACTTGCATTATTGTGCAAAGTAGTAGGAATTCCCTTTGTTCATCCTCTCACTTTTATCCTATGCCCTGAGCTTACCAATGAACAAGAGACATCTAAGAAACAAAAGCCCCTGTAGGTACTCCTTGGCTAAACAACTCTCTAGCTGAAATCATGAAATTAAAATTTTTTAATTTAATTTGTGGATCAAATTTTTGTGACAGGGACTTCTCGGGTGGTGCAGTGGTTAAGAATCTGCCTGCCAGTGCAGGGGACGTGGGTCTGAGCCCTTGTCTGGGAAGATCCCACATGCTGCGGAGCAAACAAGCCCCTGCGCCACAACTACTGAGCCTGCACTCTACAGCCTGCACACCACCACTCCTGAGCCCGTGTGCCACAACTACTGAAGCCCGTGCACCTAGAGCCTGTGCTCTGCAACAAGAGAAGCCACTGCAATGAGAAGCCTGCATACTGCAACAAAGAGTAGCCCCCACTCGCCGCAACTAGAGAAAGCCTGCACACGGCAATGAAGAACCGATGCAGCCAAAAATTAATTAATTGATTGATTTAAAAAAAATTTTTGTGACAGGTATTTTCCTGTCATCTGTTAAACTATAGTTTAGCTGAATATATAGAATTCTAGGTTAGCATTTGTTAATTTATCTTCTCAGAATTTTCAATAACATTCCAATTCCTTCTGGCATCTATTAGTGCTGATAAGAAGTCCCTATCTATTGGGACTTCCCTAGTGGTGCAGTGCTTAAGAAACCACCTGCCAATGCAGGGGACACAGGTTCAAGCCCTGGTCCAGGAAGATCCCACATGCCACAGAGCAACTAAGCCCATGCGCCACAACTACTGAGCCTGCACTCTAGAGCCAGTGAGCCACAACGACTGAGCCCACGCGCTGCAACTACTGAAGCCCGTGTGCCTAGAGCCCGTGCTCTGCAACAAAAGAAGCCACTGGAGTGAGAAGCCCACACACCGCAACGAAGAGTAGCCCCCACTCCCTGCAACCAGAGAAAGCCCGCACGCAGCAACGAAGACCCAACGCAGCCATAAATAGATAAATAAATTTATAAAGAAAAAAAAAGTCCCTATGTATCAGTCTAATTGTCCTTAAGTACTCTGTCTCTTCTCTCTGGAAGACTTTAAGATTTTTCTTTGTCTTTGATCTACAGGTTTCCACAATGTTTCTAGATATAAATTTGGCTTATTTATCTTGACCCAGACTGACAGTCACCTTTAATCTGAAGACTTATGCCTTTTTTTTTTAATTCTAAAAATTGTCAGCCATTTCTTTTCAGATATTGCCTCTTCCCCATTCTGTTCTTTTTGATCCTATTAGATATATGTAGAAACTTTTCAGTCTAATCTCTCTCTCAGATTCGGTATCTCTTCTCTGTATAGTGTACTGAGTGATTTTCTCAAATCTATCTTCCAATTTACTAATGTTATATTCTACTATTCCTAATCTACTATTTAACCTAACTATTGAGTTTTCATTCCAATGCTTATTTCCCAGAAGGTCTTAGTTCTTTTTCTAATCTCTCAGTTCATTTTTCACACTCTCCTGTTGTTCTGTGGGCTTTTTCCTTTTTTCTTCTCCTTAAGAACATTAAATATAGTATTAGGTCTATTTTAGCTAGTTCTACTATCTTCGGTTCTTGTGGTGTTGCTTCTCCTAGTTGCATCTGCTGCCTCCCTCTCATGGTGATTCCTTTCCTTGTGTGATTTGCAATTTTTTTTATCTTCAGCAGAGTTGTTTCTCTGGGAGTCCCATGTATAATCTCTGGTTATCTCTGGAGAAAAATTTCCATTTGTCTCTACTGGACTTCAGGTTCTATATCAGTATACATATAAATTTTTAATTTGGCATCCCACAAGAATGATAAACCAGGATGCTACCTCCAGCTTTCCTGGGCTGGTGAGCCACATTTTTCTAACTCCTATTCTATGGATTGGGCAGTCTTACAAGGCTTCTACTTCTATTCATTTGTCTCAGTTCCAGATCCCTACCTTACACAGTCCTGAGGCCTCATCTCCTGACTTTGTGTGAGTGTTAAAATTCCAGAAAAATTACACACCTCTACACTTTATTGTACATACCGTGTGTATGTGTGCACATACACACATGAGCCAGGCTTCTACCCCCACAACTCCCCAACTATACAATAAACCCTAGGGAGAAAACGCTTTTCCAATCCATTTGTTTAATACCTGGCATAGAGCCTATAACAGGTACTCAACAAATATATGATGGACAAATGAATGGATGGATGGAGAGAAGAAAGAATGAATAATACGAATTAATAACAGAATATACAGTCAGACCACCAAGGATAGATTCACCACATCTGCTTAAGAGAAGTGGATATTATTTCTATTTCCAATTTTTTTTAATTTCCTTAAAATAGTGCAGTTTCTATTATGGTAGAGATTTTTCTCTACATTATTACTAAGCTGTCTTTTAATCTTACTCTCAATCTTTTAACAAAGATATCTAATTATATAGAAGTATTCGAGTTTCCCAGAATCTGTGCTTTCACTGCCGAGGGCCCCCACAACCAAAAGAAAGAAAGTTTTGTTTAGTATGTAGAAGGTACTCAATAAATATATATTTATTGAACTTAATCTTTTTTTTTAAGATTTAATTTTATATTATTTTATTATTTTTTTTTTTTTTTGGCTGTGTTGGGTCTTTGTTACTGTGCATGGGCTTTCTCTAGTTGCCACGAGCAGGGGCTACTCTTCGTTGCGGTGTGCGGGCTTCTCATTACGGTGGCTTCTCTTGTTGCAGAGCACAGGCTCTAAGTGCACAGGCTTCAGTAGTTGTGGCACATGGGCTCTAGAGTGCAGGCTCAGTAGTTGTTGCTCTGTGGCATGTGGGATCTTCGCGGACCAGGGCTCAAACCCATGTCCCCTGCATTGGCAGGCGGATTCTCAGCCACTGTGCCACCAGGGAAGTCCACAAGACACAAATTATTATCTTCTCTTCCTATTCCTTTCCACAATCTCCTTGAACAAAAAATATGTGTGAATGGGGGGGAGGAGGGTCTATATATTTCTTACATCATATCCTCCTGCTTCTTGATGTTAATCCTGTTAAGCCTTAACTGTGTACAAGGTGCCTTCTCTATATGATGGGCACCCCTTTATGATCTGAGCTTTCTGGGCTCAGCTAGTGATGTGTGAAATGGGAAATAAAGTAATTAGCAAGCCCTCTATCTCTGCAACACCTGGCTAAGAGGTCAAGAGCTCACCTTCTCCTTCTCTAGGACAATAAACCTCATGGCTCCCCATTAGAGGTCTGCCCTTTGCAATAAAATATGACATAAGAGAGAAATTTTAATGCATCCATTTAACATTTGCAAAAATATTAAGCCAAGAACATTTGTTTGACATGTTGGTTTTGAGTTTTGGTTTTTAGGTTCCTTCCCTTTCAGCAATCCTACCTTTTCCTTTTACAATTAATTCTTGAGTACATACACTATCCAAAACAATCAGAAAGAGAGCCTGCACATGAGTATTCAGGGATGCATTTAGCTTGATTCCAAATCTCCTATCTGAATCCCAGTTCTGTGTCTTTCCCTGAATGGTCCATTAGGTCCTCAGACGCAGCAATAACCAAAATTGAATCCATTCACCTTTCCCCCAAACTAGCTTTGCTTCTTGACTTTCTTCTTTTATCAGCAGTTAAAAAAAAGAAAAGAAAAAAGAAAAAATGAGTTTAGAACAGCAGTTCCCAACCTTTCCTGGTTCACAGCATCCTTAATGTCTAGTTAATTTTATCACAGTGCTCCTAGACCAAAAGAAATACTTAATAGTTCCATTCATTAAATAGCTAGGTCCAAACAAATTTGTAAGTTGTATGTACTCACAATTTAATTATATTTGAAAAGTAATACACATAAAATTTTAAATGATATCTTATTTCTTAACCACATTTATTTAATAATGGTATATGTGCACACATTGGGCACCACACAACCTCTGCAATCTTGGAACCAAATTGGACACCACTACCCTCACTTCCTGCTTCACAATCATTTTCCTGCAGTACTTGCTTTTCATCACAGCAACCACCAAAAATCCAGCTTTGCAAAGATACAACAGCACTGAAAGCAATGTATCATTATGATACTGACATTGTGACCTACATCAAGCTAGTAGTTCTTGTGATGTCCAGTAGTCACAGAATAAAATTATGTTTCCCTCAAAATTGTAAAATATCCTGCAACAGTCCCTGTGAATTCACTCTGGTGCCCAAGGGCACCTGAGCCACAGTTTGCAGACTGCAGGTTTACAGTGATAGTTTGGTACATGCTTTGATAGATCATTGCAGTAATGACTCCCATGAATCATGCCTCCTGTATCCATGCTCTCAAGTCAATATGACTTGCCTTGGCCAATGGGACATTAGTAAATGTAAATTAATTAGTAATTAGTAATTAGTAAATGTGACACAGGCAGAGGCTTGAAAAATATATGTACTTTGGGGTTTTCCCTCTCTGGCTGCTGGAAACCCTTCTGCTGCCATATGACACACTCAGGCTATCCCCTGGGGGATAAAAGACCTGGTGGAGAGAGGGCCTAGTCATCCCAGCCATCCCAGACATGTGAGTGAGGCCAACCTAGACCATTCAACTCAAGCCAGGATGACCCAGACTGAAAGAGCTGCCCACTGACCCACGGAATCATAGAACATAGTGAAACTTTTTTGTTTTAAACCATTATGTTTTGGGTGCTTTTTAGGCAGCCAAACTAAATGATAGGATGTTAAAACAATTGCACTTTATATTTTAGGCAATGGAAAATCAATGAGAATTTCTTAATTAAGTTGAATAGAGTTATTAAATACCTGAATGCTTGATCATTCAATTATCCCCTTAAAATTCTTTTAGGAAAAACTCGTGATTTCCAGTCATAGCCTCAGGAACAGATCCTGAAGTTCATAAACATTTCATTGCCAATGAGATTAGAAAGTTGACTTCATTTCTTTGAACCACAGTTCCTAAAATTGTAAGTGATCATTAATCTATAAGGAAGCCTGACTGTAAAGCAAAATGTGAATTTTAACTCGGTTGTCAAAAAGGTGACTAGAAACCTTGATGCAAAGTATAAGAATAGTCCCTTCAACCAGAGGTCAGATCACTGACTACTATAACTAAGTGGCCGAAACCCAGCTGCAAACTCAGAACCAATGGAAATGGCCTCACAGTGTTAGAAATGTCTGCCACAAGATCCTGAGTCTTGCTTCTAATCAGAGCCATTCCCAACCAAATGCTATTTCAATATAGCAGGGTCTCAAACAGAACACACAGATTCTCAGATGGAACAGCTGTCAGCAGGGAAAGTAAGCCAACCATCTAAAAAACACAGGCATGGCCTTGAAAGTACAACCAGGAGCTGCCCTTTGGGACTACATGTTTCAATGTGCTCAGAGAACATCACCATTCAACAGCACAATAAAACATGTTCTTTATAAGAATGAGACCGCATCATCAAGAAAATATTGAATGCTTGTGGAAATAAATTGAAAGCCCTTCAGTAAGATTTCCATTAAAAATGATGAAGAAAAATAGTATAAATTCTTAAGGTAGTAAATGCTAGTTATCTAGAAACTTCACTTGTGTGGATAATTCCATTCCCCAGGAGCCATTGCGAATGATGATGCTTTTGGCATCTCCATGAATTAGAGGTAACTCTGTGTACCCGCTCACCCCGAGCTTGTTAGTATCTACGGTTTTATTCTCTTGAGTGGGAGAATTCTCCCAACCCTCAATGGCCCCAGGATGGCTGAGGCACTGGCTCTCCTCAGACATCAACCCTGCTTCCTGGGAAGAGGACCACGTGGGGCACTGGAGGAAGAGGATGACCATCACCTCATTTGGGCCCCCAGGTGAGCTCCTTTCTGACCAGGTGAGGCTCTGCAGAAAAGAGACAGGGATGGAGTCAGTAGCCACAGATCACAAGGGGGCCGGGTCCTGTGCAAGAATCCATGGAAAGAGGTGTCCAGCAGAGAAAAGCTGACCCAATTCCAGGTGTACTGCCTGTGGCCAAGACCCTGCTCTCCCCACCAAGGAAACAGACAAAAGAAGAAGGGAAAGCACACACCAGCCACCATGAGCACAGGAAACACAGCAGTGAAAACAGCCTATTCAGAAGCAAACATGTATTTAACCCATTTTGTGTAGTTACAGAAGCTTTAGAAAATATGGATGAGGAAAGAAAGAGAGAAGAAAAGAACAGACTACGTACGTATATAATAAGTGTGTTCATACGCAGAATTGCTATATTAGAATCTTTTCTTCATGTATCAATATGTGCTTCAATGAATTGTTTTGAATTGCTGCATCATATCCAATTTTGTTGACACATCTTTTTAATCAATCCCATGTTTTTGAACATCCGAATTCTATTTTGCCGTTGTTGTTATTTCTTGGGGGTGTCAGGAAGCCCCAGTTCAAGGCTAACTGAGCAATAGAGAGGAGACTGACAAGTGGAAATCAAAACATCAGCCTTATTTTTGATAAAAGTTGGATAGAGGACATGGATCAGGTATGCAGCCCATTGAGATTCCTAACGCGGTAGCTGGAATTAAACAGAATTTCCCAAACATGCACAGACAGAGCTGGAAAATCACAGGGCTCCCCAGTGGAGGGAGGCATTTCCCATGAAAGCTCCACCTGCAGGAAGCTGATGAGAGCGCATGCTCTCCATAGGCAGACATCCCAAATCGCCTAAAATTAGTCAACGCTACTATCCAATTGCAGAGAAAGACGATATAGATTTACATGCTACTATCCAATTGCAGAGAAACACGATATACACTCCCAACAGCGATGGATCAAAGTGCTCTTTCTTCACATCCTTTTCTACTGTGAGAGGTTCAAATGGTATCTCACTGTTGCTCGGTTTGCATTTCTCCATATGCAAATTTTTCTATATATATATTGGCCATTTGTATTTCTTCTTTACTGACTGCTTTGATATGCCCTTTGCCCATTTCTCTAGTGAGATCTTCGTATTCTTATTCATTTGTAAGATGAAAAAATATTTAAGCAAGTCACTCTTCTTAATCTTAGAATTGTGATGCATGGGGTAGCAGTTAGAATCATAAACCTGACAAAGCATGACACTGATGTTGAGAGTGATCGTTTCCATATTTATTAAAACTTTTACGTATGCCAAAACAAGAACCTATTTGAAGAAGAGATGGGTTTTTGGAAAAGGTCAAGGTCTATTGCCCACAGAAGTGCTTAGATTTAATATCTTCTGATATTAAGGCCATGCGCTGACATTTTTATTCCAAATTTTAAGATACTTGATTATTGATCCAGAAGTTTCTAATATGAAAAAATCCTTATGGATGTACCTTATTTCATTGCATATTCAATACATGGAAATTTGAAACTCTGGAGAAAAATGTAACTACTTGTTCTCTTTATTAAAAAGTGTGATCGGAAACTTCAGGTGTAAACTACTGACTGAGGCAAGGTGCGCCGTCAAAATGATTGAACTCATACAGACGTTATAGAACAAACTGATAGTTCCAGGATGTTGATCCATAACTTGCCAAGAATAGCTACTTTATATTTTTAGGTATTACCATTGACCACTGACAAACAGAATACTCTTCAAAGAACTTTTATGGATTATTCAATAATAATTTTATGAAAGGTCTTAAAGCAATGGATATTGAACAACTGCTAGTAAACAATCCTTTCACAAAAATGTCTTTAGTTATTCTTTAGAGAATAACCAAATCACTAAATTTCAGAATTCTAGAATTCCTGCTATTATGCTTTGTCCCAAAATCTTCCCTCCATCATCCTTATATTTCTCCATAAAGTATAAAAATGCCTGTTAGAGCCCTTATCATTCATCACCATTCATTAATTCAACAGACATTTTTAAGAACCTGCTAACAAACATTCTTAAGAACTTAGCTATATTTGGAGCTAAGGATAAAGACAAGTAAAACAGTTTCTACCCTCAAGGAAAACATGGTCTATAGCTTACATAATGGGGGAGATAGGCAAGTAACAGAAAAAGAGAATTCACTGTGATATAATCAAGCACTGACTGCTGAGACAACCCAATGGAACAGCTACTAATCACGTCTGAGGGAATCAGAGGAGGCTTCCAGGAGGAAGTGATGAGTCACTGAGTCCTGGAGAATGAGCAGATTCGATCCAGGGGAAGAAAATGAGGCTAATACAGGGGGCTGGTATAAAGGCACAGAGGCAGGATGGGTCACAACGTGGAGAATTACTATAAGGAGTTCGATTTAGCTGAAGCATAGAGTTGGGATAGGGACAGACGACGGTGAGAGACTTCACTACAGAAGGAATATTCCATCTTTACCTCTCAATGGATGCTGACAAAAACTGATGACGAAAAGAGTATTCATACCCTCCTCCTCCATTTCACAGTTAAAGAAACAAACCCAGTGAGATTAAGTGACTTGCCCAAGGTCATATCTTTCTCAAATTACTAAGATAAAATTCCAATTTAGAAATTCTGATTCCAGAGCTTAGACTCATCTGCTAGTCATGAATGGATTTTATGCTATGCTAAGGAATTAAAATTTTACCTTGAGAAGGTCATGGGAGGCCAAGGATTTTAGGCAGGAGAATGACATGGTCAGTTGTACCTTTTTTTTTTTTTTTTTTTTTTTTGCAGTACGCGGACCTCTCACTGTTGTGGCCTCTCCCGTTGCAGAGCAACAGGCTCTAGACGCACAGGCTCAGCGGCCTTGGCTCAGGTGTCCAGCCGCTCCGCGGCATGTGGGATCTTCCCAGACCGAGGCATGAACCCGTGTCCCCTGCATCAGCAGGCGGACTCTCAACCACTGTGCCACCAGGGAAGCCCAGTTGTACCTTTTAAAAGGAAGGCCCAGGTTACTGGGGGGAATTAACGGGGCTACATGTGATATGGAACTACTACATACAGTTCTGCATGTTGTATCCTCCACAACCTAGGGAGGGACATGAAATGTGGTCTGTGAATGGCACCGCGGAGTGGTGTAGTGCTCGACATACATGGCCAGATTTAGTGTAATTGCAAGTAAGGAGGCTAATAAAGAAGTACTTCCGACATGAAACGAAGGAAGGGTTGTGCTAAAGAAGGGCAACAGCAGAGAAAGGAAGGGGTCATAATGCAGAAATAATGATGCAGAATCAACAGGAGCTGGTGGCTGGTTGGATGAAGATGGTGATACAGAGAGAGCAGTCAAAGAGAAAATGATTTTATTTTGTGTAGGTCTGGCTAAGTCGGAAACACATTTTAGAATCGCCTTCCCTATTTGGTTTGGGGTTAGATTTGGTTCTAGGTTAGAAACTTGCACAAGATTCGGGAAGTGAAAGGAAGCAACGGCCCTTATGCTCTGAAGATAGTCACGCTTAGAGGTAAGATGAGGCAGACATGGAGAAATGGCAGATGCCAGGCTGTCCTCACCCTCCTTCTCCACTCTGAAGCCTCTTCCACCTCCAGGGCCAGCAGCTCTACCCGTCTGCCTGCCCCAATGACCAACAGCAACCAGTGACCAGAGGCTGGAATGCAAATTCAGAGAGGCAGTTGCTAGGACCAGGTCACAGCCTTGCACAGACCTCTACACCTGCCCCCTTAGGGGTCCCTCTCAGCAGACTCCCCTCAAGCTCTGACTTGCCCACTGTGCCAGTGCTTCAGGAGGACTACTTAGTGACTTCCCTGATTCACCAACTCTCCTTTCTGGACCCCTCCTTCTCCAGGTTCAGTTCCTGATCCCAGCAGGTTCTGTTGCAGCCATTTGAAAAAATGAATCTAAAATTCATATAGATCTGCAAAAGATGTGTAATAGTCAAACAGCTTTGAAAAAGAACAAAATTGGAGGACTTACACCAGCTGATTTCAACACTTATTATAAAGGAATCTATATACAGAGCTGTAAAGATGGACACTCAAATTTTACCGGGGCAAAACATTTGGCAAAATTGTTGTCTGAGATGACTTGGAAAGCAGGCCACATGCCTAGTGAGGCTGTAGCTCTGGGCAAAGTGATTGGCAAGAGAATAACTGGGCTCACTTTCTTTGTACTGCAGCAAGGCATTATAAGAAATGAGCTCAGGAAATAAGTGGCCAGTTTGCAAGCAGAAATTGAGGGTCCAGAAATTGGACACCTGACTAGAAAAGCTGTATGATAGCTGTTAGACCCCGAACACAAAAGCCTGTTAAAATCCAGCTTTCCTGCTGCCACTGGGCTAACCAAAGTTACTTGTGGTGAGGTTTGAGGGTGATGGCCCTGACTGAAGGGGTATGACAGCATCTCCCACTGTCCCTGACACCATTGTGAGGCCTCTGTTCACTCAATATCATGAGAGGAAACACAGTCCTGATGCAAAGAAATTTGGATCAGAGAAAACATATTCCAGGGCCACACCAGTCCTCCAGGAACTGCAGGCAGTGAGGCTGCCTCAGCCTCCCAAAATGCCCGAGCAACAAGATGGATGTGGGAAGGGCCTTGCCTTCATTCTGGATATGTTCGTATCCGGATAAACTCCATGCCTAAAGGATGTGCTGAAAATCCAAGCTCCAGAAATATGTGGAATGTTTCTTGGAACTGGGCCTCTGACAACTTTCAACTGTGCAAACAAAAGCATTGTAAATCAGGCTTTTCTAAGAAAAAGGTGCTCAAAGATTCAGTAAGCTTGGTTACTAGTATTCTTAGCAGGATTTTCTGTTCTTTCATTCTCAGTCACTTTATTACAACTTAATCTCTTTAAATCCTACTTTGGATCATTCAAGCTTCTCAGAAGTACTTTGGATTATTAGAATTACAGACTTCGTTTTGAAATTGCTTTTCATAGGCTCAAAAAATCTTATTATAGTAGTGCCTTCTTTCATCCTGCTTTTTAGATCCAAGGGTTACTGGTGTATGCTCTTAGAAGAATTATGTCAGTTATACTGAATTTTGTTCCCATATCAGTTTTGGTTTCATTACCTTATTTGCTTCAGGGAGTTTAATAATATAATTAGCTAATTCTTGGGATATTACTGTCTTTATTCTACCTCATTTTATAGCTTTTGGGTTGTTTTGGAAATCTGAGAACTTTCATATAGGTTTTGTGAATTTTTTTTTTCTTTTTTTTTTTTTTTTTCGGTACACGGGCCTCTCACTGTTGTGGCCTCTCCCGTTGCGGAGCACAGGCTCCGGACGCACAGACTCAGCAGCCACGGCTCACGGGCCCAGCCGCTCCGTGGCATGTGGGATCCTCCCGGACTGGGGCACGAACCCATGTCCCCTGCATCAGCAGGCGGACTCTCAACCACTCCACCACCAGGGAAGCCCTTGTGAATATTTTTTACCCAGCCAAGTTACAGAGTGACTTATTTAGATGTGGATGATATTTGTTCAGTATGTCAAGCTGAATTTCAGAAAATTATTCTTCCCATCAGTCAGCATGTTTTTCTGAAGAATGCATTCATTGCCTTATGGTTTTACAGAGGGAATATATGTCCACTGTGCAGAACTGTGATTTCAGACCTTAGAAACAGATGGAAAGATGGGGCTGCCTCATCATACCTTCAAATACAATTAAGTCCTATGAACTATTAAAACCACAAAAAACTAATTTATTTGGTTACAATGACTATTAGTAGATCCATTCAGCACTAAAAATTAAGAAAAATGTTTCCAAACACTTTTAGAATACTAGAACAAGATTTAAGCATGTTTTAATTCTTTTAATTTAAATGAGTGAAAGAACACTGTTTTTGAAAACATAATAGTCAACCTAATGTGTATGTCAACAATATTTCTTCGATCCTAATTACTTGACATATGATTGCGATGTAAAATTGTAAATGTGTTTTCTTGTTAATTTTACAAAAAACAGCAACTGGATACTAACTATAACTAGTTGTTTTAGAGGAATTTGGGTATTCTTTTCTGACATTGTTTCAGAATAAAGAATATTTTTCATAATATTTTAAGATACATCTTTATCCAAAATCTCAAAAAATTTTTAATTTTCATAAAATTTGTATTTTTAAATGAAAGTTCCATATGCTATATTTTACCTGCAACCATTAGATTTTCTAAGTGCATATTAATTTACTGAGGATGATATATTTTAATATTGTATTACTCTTTGTAATATGATTAACAATCAATAAGAATTAATCATTTAAATTATTCCAAAACCTCAGTGTTGTTACAAAGTTACATTAATGGTGTGGCCGCCACCCAAACCTATTGTCCTCAAGGTAAACACCATTAAACTGAAAAAGAAGGGCATGGGGGCAAAGAAGCAAATACATAAGACTTGAGAACAACATCTAGTCAAAACTTTGAATATATTTACTGGCACGTGGAACTGACTAGAAGCTAACAGATCAAAAACCTTCTAAATTTCTGGGTGAACTGTACTGCCAAATAAACATGATCTCAACCTGAAAAAGCCTTGGGCTATTTGAGCATTAAAACCATCTCAGGGGGCTTCCCTGGTGGCGCAGTGGTTGAGAGTCCGCCTGCCGATGCAGGGCACACGGGTTCGTGCCCCGGTCCGGGAAGATCCCACATGCCGCGGAGGGGCTGGGCCTGTGAGCCATGGCCGCTGGGCCTGCACATCCGGAGCCTGTGCTCCACAACAGGAGAGGCCACAACAGTGAGAGGCCCATGTACTGCAGAAAAAAAAAAAAAAAAAAACCATCTCAGGACCTCATGCTTGCACAAGCAGAAAGCAGGCTGTGAAAGTTGTACAGCCCTCATGAAGAATAAACTCCCAAATGTCCTCTTTAGGTGCAGCCATGGAATATAGGACATGGAAGACCCACCCAGAGGATGGACCAAGTGGACAAGGGAGTTCCAAGAAGAGAGCAAAATCAGAATCTAAACAAGGACCTTCCCCACCTACAGGGCAGGAGACCTTCCTGAACCTGCTCAGCAGGATATCATGTGTACCAGCAACTAATAACTGTCTTCCATTCTTTTGTTTTCCAAGAGAGATTTTATTGTAGTTATCCCTTCTCTGATCCACCATACATTGAGCGGGAGAAGAGATGAACAACTTACCTTTTTATTCACAGATCTCCACAAGGAGCCCCATCCAGACACCACAGACATCATCTGAAGATCCTAAACTTTGTACTGCTACATTGACTTCATGTGTCTTGGAGTTGCCTCCTGTGGAAAAAGAAGGTGTTCTACAAAAGGAAGAAAGAATAGAATAGGAAATTTGTGACCAGAAAGAAAGGCTGTGGAGGATACTGGTTAGTAAGTCACCAAAAACAACTTCCTTTTTCTCCTGGGCACACTGCTAGATTACGCTTCCCCGTCTCCCTTATGGCTAGACATGGCCCTGTGTCAGTTCTGACCGATGAAACGTGACATCCGTTGCTTCCAGGCCTGGTCCATTCAGCTCTTGATTCATGACCCTACATGGCCTTTCCCTTCCAGCTGGCTAGACTGGAGATGACTAGGACAACCTTGAGAGTCATGATGTGAAGATGGAGCAGCCACGGGATAGAGGAAACCTGTCTCCCTGAAACATGTGGAGAAAGGCCACCCTCCAGGAGTGACTGTACTGTACTATTATCTGAGCAAAACATAAATATTCTTTAATCATACTAAGTCCCTGAGGTTTAGGAGTTTATCTGTTACAGTCACTAATGTATGTACAGCAGAGGGAACAGCAGAGGCAAAGATAGGATTTAAATAGATGACATAGCCTGAGAAGGGTGAGGAGTTCCCTCTGGCTGAAATGTAGACACCAGGGAGAGAGCTGCAGAAGTTGAGCTTAAAAGGGTTAGCTAGAGTAAATGCTGCCAGTAATCTGCCTTTTCTGAGGCAATTGAGAATCCAAATCTTTTACACACTGTTGCCCCCCAAAATTGAGAACATGAAATGTAATCACCAAGCTGACAACAGCTTTTGAAGAGTCTGTTAAAGCTACAACTCATACCAAAATTGATCCTGCTG
>NW_006786333.1:638697-668697 GCF_000442215.2 Lipotes vexillifer
CTGCTGAATTCAGTAAGAAAATCGAGAATCAATAACCTTGAGAGGAAAAAGTCAATTTTTAAATCTTTATGAAACCGTGTGTGTGTGCTCACACATGCAAGCACACACACACACACACACATGCACGTGTGCGGTGTGTTTTCAAGTAATGAATGATATTCACGCAACAAAATGAGGTTGGCTTCAATTAATGCCACATTTTCCAAGCTCCTTCCATGTGGCAAGTGTCCGATTAGGTGTCTATGACAGGAAGATAAATAAATGACTTACCAGGACTTGGAATCACTCACAGACTAATACAATTGGTAGGCACGTAAACAGATTAACCAGGATACATGAGGACACATGCTATTATAAAACTAGGACCCACTAGAACTACAAGGGTTAGGGAAGAATCATGGGCAACTGAATTTCCTTAGCCTGATACTGAAGATGCTTCTTGATCAGACCCAACCTACCTTTGCAGGCTGAAATATCACTACATTTCTTCACACAATTAGTTGCTCTCATACCCATCCTCCACTTTTCCACCTCCATGCCTTGCCTTCTGCCTCAAATTCTCTCTGACCCATTGCTGGTCACTGTTTAAGGTGCTAATAAGATTCCACTCATAAAATCTTCCCTGGTCCCAGTGCTGTGGACTCTCCCTTCTCCCATCAGCTCTCTCTGCCTCTCGGTAACTTACCACTCTCTGCTGTGCATAATAGCTATTTACTGACTTCCTGGTCTTGTCTGTGGAGACTAAACTTTAAACCCCCTGAGGACCAGGAATGTTTCTAGTCCTTTTTTATATTCCCAGTACCAGGTATAGCACTTTGTATGTACCTAGTGGATGTTCAATAGATATTTTCTGAATATTAAAATTTTAAACCCAAAACTCACTCCCTGCTGACTCTACACACACCAGTAGTCACTGTACTCTTTGGTCCAGAGCTTAAATGTTGAGTGATATATGATGTTTTCTCATGAGAGGAAGGTAATTTTGTAAGAGGATTCAGTGATAATGAACAAGAAAATAAAAATAGTGCCTACTTATTTCACAAAAATTAAGACAGTTCAATAGACAATAGCTTACTGATTAGAAAGATTGAATGTAAACTTTACTGCAAAAAAATCTTTTCTGGAAGAATCTCTATTAACTTGTAAAATATCATGTTCAGGAGGAGCTTCAAGATGGCAGAAGAGTAACACATGGATATCACCTTCCTCCCCACAAATACATGAGAAATACAACTACATGTGGAACAACTCCTACAGAACACCTACTGAATGCTGGCAGAAGACCTCACACCTCCCAAAAGGCAAGAAACTCCCCACGTACGTGGGGAACAGACACCCTCAGGCGACCTACACGCAGAGGTGAAGTCAAATCCAAAGCTGAACCCCAGGAGCTGTGTAAAAAAAGAAAAGAAAGGGAAATTTCTCCCAGCAGCCTCAGGAGCAGCAGATTAAATCTCCACAGTCAACTTGATGTACCCTGCATCTGTGGAATACATGAATAGACAACGAATCATCCCAAAGTGAGGAGGTGGACATTGTGAGCAACGATATATTTTTTTTTCCCTTTTTCTCTTTTTGTGAGTGTGTATGTGTATGCTTCTGTGTGTGAATTTGTATGAATAGATTTGCTTTTACCATTTGTCCCAGGGTTCAGTCTGTCCATTTGTTTGTTTGTTTGTTTTAGTATAGATTTTAGCTCTTGTTATCATTGGTGGATTTGTTTTTTGGCTTGGTTGCTCTCTTCTTTCCTTTTTTTTTATTTTTTAAATTTTTTTAATAATTATTTTTTATATTAATATCTTCATCATATCTTATTTTATTTCATTTTATTCTATTTTATTTTGTTTCATCTTCTTTCTTTCTTTCTTTCCTTCTTTCTGTTTTTCTCCCTTTTATTCTGAGCCATAGGGATGACAGCCTCTTGGTGCTCCAGCCAGGCATCAGGGCTGTGCCTCTGAGGTGGTAGAGCCAAGTTCAGGACACCAGTCCACCAGAGACCTCCCAGCTGCACGTAATAGCAAATGGTGAAAATCTCCCAGAGATCTATCTCCATCAACGCCAAGACCCAGCTCCACTCAACGACCAGCAAGCTACAGTGCAAGACACCCTAGGCCAAACAACTAGCAAGACAGGAACACAGCCCCACCCATTAGCAGAGAGGCTCCCTAAAATCATAATAAGGTCACAGAAACCCCAAAACACACCACCAGACATGGACCTGCCCACCAGAAAGACAAGATCCAGCCTCATCCACAAAACACAGGCACTAGTCCCCTTCAACAGGAAGCCTACACAACCCACTGAACCAACGTTACCCACTGGAGACAGACACCAAAAACAATGGGAACTATGAACCTGCAGCATGCTAAAAGGAGACCCTAAACACAGTAAGTTAAGCAAAATGAGAAGACAGAGAAACACACAGCAGATGAAGGAGCAAGGTAAAAACCCACCAGACCTAACAAATGAAGAGGAAATAGGCAGTCTACCAGAAAAAGAATGCAGAAAACTGAAAGTAAAGATGATCCAAAATCTTGGAAATGGAATGGAGAAAATACAAAAACGTTTAACAAGGACCTAGAAGTACTAAAGAGCAAACAAACAGTGATGAACAACACAATAAATGAAATTTAAAATTATCTAGAAGGGATCAATAGCAGAATAACTGAGGCAGAAGAACGGATAAGTGACCTGGAAGATAAAATAGTGGAAATAACTACTGCAGAGCAGAATAAAGAAAAAAGAATGAAAAGAATTGAGGACAGTCTCAGAGACCTCTGGGATAACATTAAACACAACAACATTCAAATTATAGGGGTCCCAGAAGAAGAAGAGCAAAAGAAAGGGACTGAGAAAATATTTGAAGAGATTATAGTTGAAAACTTCCCTAATATGGGAAAGGAAATAGTTAATCAAGTCCAGGACACATAGAGAGTCCAATACAGGATAAATCCAAGAAGAAACACACCAAGACACATATTAATCAAACTATCAAAAATTAAATACAAAGAAAAAATATTAAAAGCAGCAAGTGGGGGGGCTTCCCTGGTGGCGTAGTGGTTGAGAGTCCGCCTGCCAATGCAGGGGACACGGGTTCGAGCCCTGGTCTGGGAAGATCCCACATGCCGCGGAGCAACTGGGCCCGTGAGCCACAACTACTGAGCCTGCGCGTCTGGAGCCTGTGCTCTGCAACAAGAGAGGCCGCGACAGTGAGAGTCCCGCGCACCGCGATGAAGAGTGGCCCCCACTTGCCACAACTAGAGAAAGCCCTCGCACAGAAACGAAGACCCAACACAGCCAAAAATAAATAAATAAATAAATTTATTAAAAAAAAAAAAAAATTAAATACAAAGAAAAAATATTAAAAGCAGCAAGTGGGGGGGCTTCCCTGGTGGCGTAGTGGTTGAGAGTCCGCCTGCCAATGCAGGAGACACGGGTTCGTGCCCTGGTCCAGGAAGATCCCACAGGCCGCGGAGCGGCTGCGCCCGGGAGCCATAGCCACTGAGCCTGCATGACTGGAGCCTGTTGCTCCGCAACGGGAGGGGCCACAACACTGAGAGGCCTGGATACTGCCAAAAAAAAAAAAAAAAGCAGCAAGGGAAAAACAACAAATAACATACAAGGGAATCCCCATAAGGTTAACAGCTGATCTTTCAGCAGAAACTCTGCAAGCCAGAAGGGACTGGCAGGACATATTTAAAGGGATGAAATGGAAAACCTACAACCAAGATTACTCTACCCATCAAGGATCTCATTCAGATTTGATGGAGAAATTAAAACCTTTACAGACAAGCAAAAGCTAAGAAAATTCAGCACCACCAAACCAGCTTTACAGCAAATGCTAAAGGAACTTCTCTAGGCAGGAAACACAAGAGAAGGAAAAGACCTACAATAACAAACCCAGAACAATTAAGCAAATGGTAATAGGAACATACATGTCGATAATTACCTTAAATGTAAGTGGATTAAATGCTCCAACCAAAAGACACAGACTGGCTGAAGGGATAAAAAAATAAGACCCGTGGGCTTCCCTGGTGGCACAGTGGTTGAAAGTCTGCCTGCCGATGCAGGGGACACGGGTTCATGCCCCGGTCTGGGAAGATCCCACATGCCGCGGAGCGGCTGGGCCCATGAACTATGGCTGCTAAGCTTGCACGTCCGGAGCCTGTGCTCCACAATGGGAGAGGCCAAAACAGTGAGAGGCCTGCGTATCGCAAAAATAAAACAAAATAAAATAAGACCTGTATATGTGCTGTCTACAGGAGACTCACTTCAGACCTAGGGACACATGCAGACTGGGAGTGAGGGGATGGAAAAAGATATTCCATGCAAATGGAAATCAAAAGAAAGCTGGAGTAGCAATTCTCATATCAGACAAAATAGAATTTAAAACAAAGACTATTACAAGAGACAAAGAAGGACACTACATAATGATCAAGGGATTAATACAAGAAGAAGATATAACAATTGTAAATATTTATGCACCCAACATAGGAGCACCTCAATACATAAGGGAAATACTAACAGCCATAAAAAGAGAAATCGACAGTAACACAATCATAGTAGGGGACTTTAACATCCCACTTTCATCAGTGGACAGATCATCCAAAAGGAAAATAAATAAGGAAAATAAGCTTTAATTGACACATTAAACAAAATGGACTTAATTGATATTTATAGGACATTCCATCCAAAAACAACAGAATACACTTTCTTCTCACGTGCTCATGGAACAGTCTCCAGGATAGATCATACCTTGCGTCACAAATCAAGCCTTGGTAAATTTAAGAAAATTGAAATCATATCAAGTATCTTTTCTGACCACAACGCTATGACAATAGATATCAATTACAGGAAAAAATCTGTAAAAAATACAAACACATGGAGGCTAAACAATACACTACTTAAAAACCAAGAGGTCACTGAAGAAATCGAAGAGGAAATCAAAAAATACATAGAAACAAATTACAATGAAAACACGACAACCAAAAACCTATGGGATGCAGCAAAAGCAGTTCTAAGAGGGAAGTTTACAGCAATACAATTCTACCTTAAAAAACAAGAAACACCTCAAATAAACAACCTGACCTTGCACCTGAAGCAATTAGAGAAAGGAGAACAAAAAAACCCCAAAGTTAGCAGACGGAAAGAAATCATAATGGTCAGATCAGAAATAAATGAAAAAGAAATGAAGGAAACGATAGCAAAGATCAATAAAACTAAAAGCTGGTTCTGGGGCTTCCAGGTAGATGGCAGCAGAGTAAGACGTGGAGATCACCTTGCACCCCACAGATACACCAGAAATACATCTACACATGGAACAACTCCTACCGAACACTTACTGAACGCTGGCAGAAGACCTCAGACCTCCCAAAAGGCAAGAAACACCCCCACGTACCTGGGTAGGGCAAAAGGAAAAAGAATAAACAGAGACAAAAGGATAGGGACGGGACCTGCACCAGTGGGAGGGAGGTGTGGAAGAGGAAAGGTTTCCACACACTAGGAATCCCCTTTGCAGGCGGAGACTGCGGGTAGCGGAGGGAGAAAGCTTCGGAGTCACAGAGGAGAGCGCAGCAACAGGGGTGCGGAGGGCAAACCGGAGAGATTCCCGCACAGAGGATCAGGGCCGAACGGCACTCACCAGTCCGAGAGGCTTGTCTGCTCACCCGCCGGGGCGGGCGGGGCTGCGAGCTGAGGCTCGGGCTTCGGTAGGAGCTGGGGTTGGCGGTGTGAACACAGCCTGCAGGGGGTTAGTGCGCCACGGCTAGCCGGGAGGGAGTCCGGGGAAAAGTCTGGACCTGCCGAAGAGGCAGGAGACTTTTTCTTCCTTCTTTGTTTCCTGGTGCGCAAGGAGAGGGGATTAAGAGCGCTACTTAAAGGAGCTCCAGAGACGGGCGCAACCCGCGGCAAACAGCACAGACCCCAGAGACGGGCATGAGACGCTAAGGCTGCTGCTGCCACCACCAAGAAGCCTGTGTGTGAGCACAGGTCACTATCCACACCCCCCTTGCGGGGAGCCTGTGCACCCCGCCACTGCCAGGGTCCCAGGATCCAGGGACAACTTCCCAGGGAGAACGCACAGCACGCCTCAGGCTGGTGCAACGTCATGCCGGCCTCTGCTGCCACAGGCTTGTCCCGCTCTCCGTGCCCCTCCCTCCCCCTGGCCTGAGTGAGCCAGAGCCCCCCAATCAGCGGCTCCTTTAACCACGTCCAGTCTGAGCGAAGAACAGATGCCCTCCGGTGACCTACACGCAGAGGCGGGGCCAAATCCAAAGCTGAGCCCCTGGGAGCGGTGAGAACAAAGAGAAAGGGAAATCTCTCCCAACAGCCTCAGAAGCAGTGGTTTAAAGCTCCACAATCAACTTGATATACCCTGCATCTGTGGAATACATGAATAGACAACGAATCATCCCAAATTAAGGAGGTGGACTTTGAGAGCAAGATTTATGACTTTTTTCCCTTTTTCCTCTTTTTCTGAGTGTGTATGTGTATGCTTCTGTGTGAGATTTTGTCTGTATAGCTTTCCTTCCACCATTGGTCCTAGGGTAATATTTCTCCGTTTTTTTTCTTAATAATTATTTTTTATTTTAATAACTTTATTATATTTTGTCTTACGTTATTTGATTTTACTTTATCTTCTTTTTCTCCTTCCTTCTCTCCTTCCTTCCTTCCTTCCTTCCTCCCTCCCTCCCTCCCTCCTTTCTTTCCTTCTTTCTTGCTTTCTACTTCTACTGATATTTTATTTCCACTTTTTCTCCCTTTTATTCTGAGCCATGTGGATGAAAGGCTCTTGGTGCTGCAGCCAGGATCAGTGCTGTGCCTCCGAGGTGGGAGAGCCAACTTCATGACACTGGTCCACAAGAGACCTCCCAGCTCCACATAACATCAAAGGGCGAAAATCTCCCAGAGATCTCCATCTCAACACCAGCACCCAGCTTCACTCAACGACGAGCAAGCTACAGTGCTGGACATCCTATGCCAAACAACTAGCAACACAGGAACACAAACCCACCCATGAGCAGAGAGGCTGCCTAAAATAATAATAAGTCCAGACACCCCAAAACACACCACTGGACATGGACCTACCCACCAGAAAGACAAGATCCAGCCTCATCCACCAGAACACAGGCACTAGTACCCTCCACCAGGAAGCCTACACAACCCACTGAGCCAACCTTAGCCACTGGAAAAAGACACCAAAAACAACGGGAACTACGAACCTGCAGCCTGCGAAAAGGAGACCCCAAAACAGTAAGATAAGCAAAATGAGAAGACAGAAAAACACACAGCAGATGAAGGAGCAAGATAAAAACCCACCAGACCTAACAAATGAAGAGGAAATAGGCAGTCTACCTGAAAAAGAATTCAGAAAAATGATAGTAAAGATGATCAAAAATTTTGGAAATAGAATAGACACAATGCAAGAAACATTTAACAAGGACCTAGAAGAACTAAAGATGAAACAAACAACGATGAACAACACAATAAATGAAATGAAAAATATTCTAGAAGGGATCAATAGCAGAATAACTGAGGCAGAAGAACGGATTAGTGACCTGGAAGACAAAATAATGGAAATAACTACTGCAGAGCAGAATAAAAAAAAAAGAATGAAAGGAACTGAGGACAGTCTCAGAGACCTCTGGGACAACATTAAACACACCAACATTCGATTTATAGGGGTTCCAGAAGAAGAAGAGGAAAAGAAAGGGACTGAGAAAATATTTGAAGACATTATAGTTGAAAACTTCCCTAATATGGCAAAGGAAATAGTTAATCAAGTCCAGGAAGCACAGAGAGTCCCATACAGGATAAATCCAAGGAGAAATACACCAAGACACATATTAATCAAACTGTCAAAAAGTAAATACAAAGAAAAAATATTAAAAGCAGCAAGGGAAAAACAAGAAATAACACACAAGGGAATCCCCATAAGGTTAACATCTGATCTTTCAGCAGAAACTCTGAAAGCCAGAAGGGAGTGGCAGCACATATTTAAAGTGATGAAGGAGAAAAACCTGCAACCAAGATTACTCTACCCAGCAAGGATCTCACTCAGATTTGATGGAGAAATTAAAACCTTTACAGACAAGCAAAAGCTGAGAGAGTTCAGCACCACCACACCAGCTTTACAACAACTGCTAAAGGAACTTCTCTAGGAAAGGACACAAGATAAGGAAAAGACCTACAATAACAAACCCAAAACAATTAAGAAAATGGGAATAGGAACATACATATCGATAATTACCTTAAATGTAAATGGACAAACTGTTCCCACCAAAAGACACAGATTGGCTGAATGGCTACAAAAACAAGACCCATATATTTGCTATCTACAAGAGACCCACTTCAGACCTATAGACACATACAGACTGAAAGTAAGGGGACGGAAAAAGATATTTCATGCAAATGGAAACCAAAAGAAAGCTGGAGTCGCAATTCTCATATCAGACAAAATAGACTTTTAAATAAAGACTATTAGAAGAGACAAATAAGGACACTACATAATGATCAAGAGATTGATCCAAGAAGAAGATATAACAATGGTAAATATTTATGCCCCCAACATAGGAGCACCTCAATACATAAGGCAAATACTAACAGCCGTAAGAGGGGAAATCGACAGTAACACATTCATAGTAGGGGACTTTAACACCCCACATTCACCAATGGACAGATCATCCAAAATGAAAATAAATAAGGAAACACAAGCTTTAAATGATACATTAAATAAGATGGACTTAATTGCTATTTATAGCACATTCCATCCAAAAACAACAGAATACACATTTTTCTCAAGTGCTCATGGAACAGTCTCCAGGATAGATCATATCTTGGGTCACAAATCAAGCCTTGGTAAATTTAAGAAAAGTGAAATTGTATCAAGTATCTTTTCTGACCACAACGCTATGAGACTAGATATCAGTTACAGGAAAAGATCTGTAAAAACTACAAACACATTGAGGCTAAACAATACACTACTTAATAACGAAGTGATCACTGAAGAAATCAAAGAGGGAATCAAAAAATACCTAGAAACAAATGACAATGGAGACACGACGACCCAAAATCTATGCGATGCAGCAAAAGCAGTTCTAAGAGGGAAGTTTATAGCAATACAATCCTACCTTAAGAAACAGGAAATATCTCGAATAAACAACCTAACCTTGCACCTAAAGCAATTAGAGAAAGAAGAACAAAAAAACTCCAGAGTTAGCAGAAGGAAAGAAATCATAAAGATCAGATCAGAAATAAATGAAAAAGAAAAGAAGGAAACAATAGCAAAGATCAATAAAACTAAAAGCTGGTTCTTTGAGAAGATAAACAAAATTGATAACCCATTAGCCAGACTCATCAAGAAAAAAAGGGAGAAGATGCAAATCAATAGAGTTAGAAATGAAAAAGGAGAATTAACAACTGACACTGCAGAAATACAAAAGATCATGAGAGATTTCTACAAGCAACTCTATGCCAATTAAATGGACAACCTGGAAGAAATGGACAAATTCTTAGAAATACACAACCTTCCAAGACTGAATCAGGAAGAAAGAGAAAATATGAACACACCTATCACAAGCACTGAAATTGAAACTGTGATTAAAAATCTTCCAACAAACAAAATCCCAGGACCAGATGGCTTCAAAGGTGAATTCTATCAAGCATTTAGAGAAGAGCTAACACCTATCCTTCTCAAACTCTTCCAAAATATAGCAGAGGGAGGAACACTCCCAAACTCATTGTACGAGGCCACCATCACCCTGATACCAAAACCATACAAAGATGTCACAAAGAAAGAAAACTACAGACCAACATCATTGATGAACATAGATGCAAAAATCCTCCACAAAATACTAGCAAACAGAATGCAACAGCACATTAAAAGGATCATACACCATGATCAAGTGGGGTTTCTTCCTGGAATGCAAGATTCTTCAATATATGCTAATCAATCAACGTGACACACCGTATTAACAAACTGAAGGAGAAAAACCATATGATCATCTCAGTAGATGCAGAGAAAGCTTTTGACAAAATTCAACACCAATTAATGATAAAAAAAAAAAACCCTCTAGAAAGTAGGCATAGAGGGAACTTACCTCAACATAAAAAAGGCCATATATGACAAATCCACAGCCAACATCATCCTCAATGTTGAAAAACTGAAACCATTTCCACTAAGATCAGGAAAAAGACAATGTTGCCCACTCTCACCAGTATTATTCAACATAGTTTTGGAAGTCTTAGCCACAGCAATCAGAGAAGAAAAAGAAATAAAAGCATCCAAATCAGAAAAGAAGTAATGTTGTCACTATTTGCAGATGACATGATACTATACATAGAGAATCCTAAAGATGCTTCCAAAAAACTACTAGAGTTAATCATTGAATTTGGTAAAGTAGCAGGATACAATATTAACGCACAGAAATCTCTTGCATTCCTATACACTAATGATGGAAAATCTGAAAGTGAAATTGAGGAAACACTCCCATTTGCCACTGCAACAAAAAGAATAAAATACCTAGTAATAAACCTACCCAAGGAAACAAAAGACCTTTTGGGTTTTTTTATAAGAAAATTAAAAGACACTGATGAAGGAAATTAAGGATGATACAAATAGATGGAGAGATATACCATGTTCTTGGGTTGGAAGTATCAACACTGTGAAAATGACTATACTACCCAAAGCAGTTTACAGATTCGATGCAATTCCTATCAAATTACCAATGTCATATTTTACAGGACTAGGACAAAAAAATTCACAATTTGTATGGTAACACAAAAGACCCCGAATAGCCAAAGCAAACTTGAGAATGAAAAACGGAGCTGGAGGAATCAGGCTCCCTGACTTCAGACTATGCACAAAGCTACAGTAATCAAGACAGTATGGTACTCGCACAGAAACAGAAATATAGATCAATGGAATAGGATAGAAAGCCCAGAGATAAACCTACCCACATATGGTCACCTTATCTTTGAAAAAGGAGGCAAGAATATACAGTGGAGAAAAGACAGCCTCTTCAATAAGTGGTGCTGGGAAAACCGGACAGCCACATGTAAAAGAATGAAATTAGAACCCTCCCTAACACCATACAAAAAATAAACTCAAAATGGATTAAAGACCTAAATGTAAGGCCAGACACTATCAAAGTCTTAGAGGAAAACATAGGCAGAACACTCTATGACATAAATCACAACAAGATCCTTTTTGACCCACCTCCTAGAGAAATGGAAATAAAAACAAAAATAAACAAAAGGGACCTACCGAAACTTCAAAGATTTTGCACAGCAAAGGAAACCATAAACAAGATGAAAAGACAACCCTCAGAATGGGAGAAAATATTTGCAAATGAAGCAACTGACAAAGGATTAATCTCCAAAATTTACAAGCACCTCATGCAGCTCAATATCAAAAAAATAAATAATCCAATCCAAAAATGGGCAGAAGACCTAAATAGACATTTCTCCAAAGAAGATATACAGATTGGCAACAAACACATGAAAGAATGCTCAACATCATTAATCATTAGAGAAATGCAAATCGAAACTACAATGAGATATCATCTCATACCAGTCAGAATGGCCATATCATGAAAAAATCTACAAACAATAAATGCTGGAGAGGGTGTGGAGAAAAGGAAACCCTCTTGCACTGTTGGTGGGAATGTAAATTGATACAGCCACTATGGAGAACAGTATGGAGGTTCCTTAAGAAACTAAAAATAGAACTACCATAGGACACAGCAATCCCACTACTGGGCATATACCCCAAGAAAACCATAATTCAAAAAGAGTCATGTACCACAATGTTCATTGCAGCTCTATTCACAATAGCCAGGACATGGAATCAACCTAAGTGTCCATTGACAGATGAATGGAAAAAGAAGATGTGGCACATATATACAACAGAATATTACTCAGCCATAAAAAGAAACAAAATTGAGTGATTTGTAGTGACGTGGATGGACCTAGAGTCTGTCATACAGAGTGCAGTAAGTCAGAAAGAGAAAAACAAATATCGTATGCTAACACATATATATGGAATCGAAAAAATAAAATAAAATAAAGGTCATGAAGAACCTGGGGGCAAGATGGGAACAAAGACGCAGACCTACTAGAGAACGGAATTGAAGGCATGGGGAGGGGGAAGGGTAAGCTGGGACAACGTGAGAGAGTGGCTTGGACATATATACACTAACAAATGTAAAACCGATAGCTAGTGGGAGGCAGCTGCATAGCACAGGGAGATCAGCTTGGTGCTTTGTGACCACCTAGAGGGGTGGGATAGGGAGGGTGGGAGGGAGGGAGTCACAAGAGGGAAGAGATATGGGGATATATGTATATGTATAACTGATACACTTTGTTATAAAGCAGAAACTAACACATCATTGTAAAGCAATTATACTCCAGTAAAGATGTTAATATATATATCATGTTCAGCATTTGCCCTCAAACAATCAGAAAGGAGAAAATGGGCAGCCGCCACCCTTTCGAATATCAGTACCATTAGCAAATGATATTGACGTAAGGGCAGGTGGGTGAGGAGAAAATATTGACTATAAGCTTCCCACATTGGTGGCATAAGAGAGCTGGAAGCTTAAAATGGTGCCAAATCAGTGTTATTCAGTATGGAATGGTCAAAGCCCAAAGTAGAAAAGATCAATATCTACAAAATATTGACGTATACTGAATGTGTTTACTAAGATCTGGAATATAATAAAGGAGATGTATGCTTAAAGCTTAAGTGGGGACCAATTTAGGATAAAGGGAAATATGTATGTAAAGAAGTTTTTTTTGAACTGTGGTAAACTTTAGGTTTTTGTTAACAAGAGCAGACAAGAATGAAAATATAAATAAATCCATGGATAACACTTCCACAAAGTTAATTAATAGTAGAGAGATTTTTGTGGAAGTAGGCCCCAATCTGCTGAGTTCTGGAGCCCCTTGACCACTGTAATTATTTTAAGGAGAACTTAAAAACACACAGCACACCTTGCTTGTGGATATGCCTAACACATACATACTACCATTTGACACAAACACGTAGATATTTTTCTGATGAGTAACAGAATGTAAGACATGTTGGAGAAGCCAGGCAGGCTGATCAAGCTTCTCGCATGGGAAGAGCTGTCAGAATGACAGAGAGGACTCTACTCATTGGGGGTGCACATGATCAATGGGAGGGATCATGGCAGGAGCATGGGCTTTGAAAAGCCCTGAGCAGAAAAGAGAGGTGGATAGAGTCAGCATGCTGGCATAGGCTGCATGGTGAACAATGGGACCTTTCAGACCTTCAGAAAATTACCACGTTCATAAAATGCTGTGTATGGTTAATTTTTTGTGGGAAATGGTTAAGGGGCTGAGCTTCTAGATTTGGCCCAGGGCTCATCTGAAACAGGAAAAAAAAAAAAAAAAAAAGTGGGATTAAAGGGAAGCGTGAGGAATTAAAGAGTGCGAAACTCAAGGAAACATGAGTAGTGGGACTTCCCTGGTGGTGCAGTGGTTAAGAATCTGTCTGCCAATGCAGGGCACATGGGTTTGATCCCTGGTCCGGGAAGATCCCACACGCTGCGGAGCAACTAAGCCCATGTGCTACAACTACTGAGCTTGCCCTCTAGAGCCTGCGAGCCACAACTACTGAAGCCCACTCCCCCTAGAGCCCATGCGCCACAACTACTGAGCCCACGCACCACAACTACTGAAGCCCGCCCGCCTAGAACCCATACTCCACAACAAGAGAAGCCACCGCAATGGGAAGCCCGTGCACTGCGATGAAGAGTAGTCCCCGCTCGCCGCATCTAGAGAGAAAGCCCACGTGTAGCAACGAAGACCCAACGCAGCCCAAAAAAAAAAGGAAACATGAGCAGCACTTTGCCCTGGAAATGGAGCTCAAGCCTAATTTAATCTGATTTTCAGGGGACCTTGGGCAGTATCTGAGTTTCTTATATAAATTCACTTAAAAGTGTTCCTGAATACTTAGTAGCTTTTTGTCGTCGTGAGTTTCAATTGATGGAATAATGCAGGGGGAAAAAAGTTTTATATTTAAAAAAAATCAATCTTCATACTACAAGAGCTAGAACCACTATTTTCAGAGCAGTTATGACTGGTGTCAACATGAACATGAATTTGTTAGCTTCATCAGAGAGGAAAGGCTGAACTGGATCCACTGCAGACTGTGAAATGCCACTGAGGCCATGGTCTTTTCTGAAAGCATCTGCAGACTGACCACATGCCGGCCCCATGTGCTATGGACAAATAGAAATATTGGTCACAAGGAAGGCCCTGAATGGATAAAAATGATCAGAGCTTTCATCAAAGCTTCTGCTTTCCTTTTCTGCCTTTTTCTCATTTAATCCTCACAGCAACCCTACGTGGAAGTTAATATTATCTTGATATTAAATATGGAGAAACTGAGCCACAGAACTGACCAAGTTCACACAGCTAGTAAATAGCAGAGGCAGAGTCCAAAACTATTTATTTGACTGTGAAGCCTATGAGCATAATGATTAATAAATCAATTAATCAACTGCTTTTTGAGCATCTACACTGTGCAAAGATTAAAATAAGTATATTGTTAGCAAATGTTACATACATTATTGTATTAGTCAGCATTCTCCAAAGAAACAGAACCAATAGGATGTGTGTGTGTGTGTGTGTGTGTGTGTATGTGTATAAAGAGATTTATTATAGGAGTTGCTTACATGAGTACGGAGGCTGGTAAGTCCAAATCTGCAGTGTAGGCTGGCAGGCTTGAGACCCAGGAGAAATGATGCTGCAGCTCTAGTCCGAAGACCAGCAAGCACAGGCCCAGGAAAGCTGATGGTACAGATGAAGTCTGAAGACAGTCTGCTGATGACTTTTTCTCGTACTTGGTTGAGGGTTGGTCTTTTTGTTCTATTCATGCCTTCCACTGATTGGATGATGCCCACTCACATTATAGAGGGCAATATGCTTCACTCAACCCATTAAAATGTTAATCTCATCCAAAAACACCCTCACGGAAATGCCCAAAATAATGTTTGACCAAATATTTGGGCACTCTATGGCCCAGTCAAGTTGACACATAAAATTAACCATCACAATTACATTAAAAATGAGTCTCTCTCTCAACCCTTTCTTACAGTAACTTTATAATTTATATATTCACTAGTCTGGGATTTAATACAAGTACTTTTTAGTCTCAAATACTTAAGAACCCACAATTCCCTTTATAGCAATTAGGGATATCATTTACATTTGTATCTCTTATTTTTAAACTTTAAATTAGATTTTAAATGAAGATTTTCAATTAATGTGTCCTCAGGGAACTTGTAAACGTACTAAGACATAAATTTGAAATTAACACTTTCAGGATTAAGCTCCTATCTAATAAAAATTTTACTTAAGTGTATTGTTTTTCACATTTACCATATAAATAAAGACAAGAAAAAAATGTCTGAGTCAGGGAAATGAGTACTGAGGAGGCAGAAAGAACAACTTAAATCAGGTGGCAAGAAATATTAACAAAATTACAAACAGCAGTTAATAGAATGTCTGGTGAAAAAGAAAGCAAATCTTAGAGCTATGAGAATGATATCTAGAATAGACAATGATGTCCTACCCTCCTGTCTAGAGAGAAGAGTTAGTGTAAGAGTTAGGACTAGGTCTCCCTGAGGGCAGGAATCACATCTTTATGTCCCCAACATGTGGTATAATACAGGCCTTACATAATAGGTGTTCAATAATTTTTTAAGTTAAAAAAATGGATATTTGGAGAAAAGTAATCTAGCAGAAGGGAACAGAAAAGAAAAGAAAGGCATGTGATATGGCTTGGTTACTGTCCTATTAGGTACAGAGGCTCAGACTCCAAGACCTCTATGGATCATCAAAGGGGTAGGGTTTACGTGAAGAAAAGTTCCAAGGCCTGATATGCTTGCTCAGTTCAAGAGATACTTCTTCCCTATGGCAACAGAACATATCAAAAATTAGTTATTTAGTGGGAGGGAGGGAGACGCAAGAGGGAAGAGATATGGGAATATATGTATATGTATAGCTGATTCACTTTGTTATAAAGCAGAAACTAACACACTATTGTAAAGCAATTATACTCCAATAAAGATGTTAAAAAAAAAAAAAGATTAGTTATTTAAGAACCCCACTGCCTCATCCACTCACTTGGCTTTTTTTCTTCTTTTTTTCTGAAAAGCTAGTAACTTTTCTAGGTTAATTAAGGAGAATGTTCATTTCCAATTTTTCTTTTCTAATCTTTCTTTCTACCACCTTCAAATATTTGCACTCTGTTTTACAGCTTGAAAAGTCTTTTTTGAAACACGCATATCTAATCTCAGTGCCGATTAGAAATGCAAGGTCGGCTCCAATTCATGTGTAGCATTATGGGAATTCTGATGCAATGAGAAGTCTGACACTCCTTCAAAGCCACAAGAATTCTCCCACAGATATATATATATATATATATATATATATATATATATATATATATAACATATATACAAATATATATACAGCAAACCAGACACCTTTTCACTTCATAGGGTACATTTTTTCTAGGAAGAAACCCAAAGTTTTATAATCAATATACGTAAAGCACCAATTAAATAAAGCTATCATTTCAAAGCTTTCAGAGCAAGAGCAGAACTTCTGGCCTAAGACTTGGGGTCCAGACCCTTACATCTGAGAAAAGTGCCTTGAGATCCTTCAAATTCCAATATCCCGTCTGCAAGAATAAACACAGACAATTGTGTGGACACAGTCAACTCACTAGAAAGCAGATATAGAAGGAGAGATTTCATTCGGATTGAGATGTGGTCAGGGAAGAATGGAAATCATTAACCCCAGGGTTAGAACTCACCTAGTAATTTTCTAACCACTCTCACTAATGAAATCACAAAATCATAGACTCTTAGGCTTGAAGGAAGTGTTAACATATCAAGATTCTAGAGCAAAACACTGCATCAGACACAGGACTATCCATATTTTGTTCATTCATTTCTCATGTTTAATAAAATGTAATTGGGAGGAAGCAGGGGGAAAGAGCCTGAAGTTAGCATTTTTTAAGTTACTGGCAATTTTACTTCCAGTTTGACAGAGAAAAAGAAAAAAGACAACAAAAACCAAAGCAGTATGAAACATTTAGGAAGATAGTTATTTGGAAACTTCTGTTAAGTGTTTTTTAATGTTTAAGCATGTATTTTGAGACTGCTTTTAGACAATAGAGAAAAAGACAGGATTAACAATCAGGAGGAAGGGAAAATTCCCTGGCCGTCCAGTGGTTAAGACTCTACGCTTTCACCACCGAGAGTGCGGGTTCAACCCCTGACTGGGGGACTAAGATCCCTCAAGCTGCAGGGCGCACTCGCAGCTAAAAAAAAAAAAAAAAAAAAATCAGGAGAAAGAAGGCTGAAAAAGATCCTATGGACACACGGATACTACTTCTCTATCAAATGTGAACACATGTCTCTGCTGGTTCTGGTGCCCACAGCGGGGTCTCTGTCCCACTGACATAGGGCAGCTGCCTGATCCCTCAAGCTCTACTAAGGCCAACAGAGGCAGGTATTTTATTATAACAGTTCTCTATTTCTTTGTATCACCTACATTTCAAAAGATGACTGACTTTTTCCCTGGAGTCCGAGACTTTGTTTAAAGAAGGAGGTCATAGATGCTTCACATTTTAATACTTCCCAAGCTTATTTCCACTAGTCAGTTACTTGGTTACCAGCTAAGCCCTTTCATTTAACACTGGACAGAAATGCCCCTGATGACATTTTCTGGAGAATAATGTGCTCTTTGCCTGGGAAAACTGGCTTTAAAAATTATGTCCTCCTTGGTGACTTCCCTGGCAGTCCAATGGTTAAGAATCCACCTTCCAATGCAGGGGGTGTGGGTTTGATCCCTGGTCGGGCAACTAAGCCCACATGCCACAACTACAGAGCCCACGCACCACAACTAGAGAGAAGCCCGTGCACCGCAGCAAAGAGCCCATGTGCCACAACGAAAGATCCCACATGCTGCAACTAAGACCCAATGCAGCCAAAAGTAAATAAATATTTTTTTTAATTATGTCCTCCTTTAGCTCTGAAAATTTATCACTTATATCTGTGAGATAAAGCAAAGCATGAAACAAAACACAAATGCCATCCAGGTAACCTTAATTTTCTGGGATAGTCCAAATTTCATGCATTAAAATATAGTATTAAGTGTCAAACAATAGATGTTTGGTTAAATAAATTGTAACATATTACACAATGGGCAACTATACAGCCATTTGAAAGATGGCTGGAAGAATATGAAATGTAAAATGTAGTATGTGTTTAGGTTAGAAGCCAAGTTATAAAATACTATTAGAGAATAATCCCGATTTTGTAGAGAAAGAGAAAGGACTGAAAAACATGTATCAAAATAATAATTGTAGTTATATTTGGGTGGTAAGGTTATACATGACTTTTTTCTTTGAACTTTTCCATTTGCTAACTTTTCTATAGAAGTGTTTTAAAAGATTTAAAATGATTGTAAAAGGAAAACACAGTCACTATCATCCATTTAGCAAAAGATACTTAAAAAAGTAAAAGTTGCTATGTTTCCTAATATCTTCAGTATGAGCCTCTTTTCCATGGTCTTTGAACTCATTCTTGCTCCTTCTTTCTAGTCAAATGTATTAATTCCTATTTCTGTAAGACAATTTACCCCAAAACTTAGCAACTGAAAACAACACACAATTTTATCTCACAGTCTCCATAGGTCATGAGTCTGGGCACAGCTTATCCAGACCTTCTGCTTCATGGTCTCTCAGTCAAGGAGTTAGTCCAGGATCTACAGGTTCAACTCGGTAAGGATCGACTTCCCAAGCTCACTCCGTGGTTGTTGGCAGCATTCAGTTTCTCACAAGCTGTTGAGCTAAAGACTTCAATTCCTTGCTGGCTGTGGGCCAGAGGTTTCTCTCATCTCCTTGCCACATGTGCCTCTCGCACTCAGCAGCTTGCTTCACCAAAGCACGCAAGAAAAGAAGACGACAGACAGGATCTGCTAGCAACACGGAAGTCACAGTATTTTTTAACACAATCACAAAAGTCCCAGCCATAGTCTACTGTCTAGAATTTAGTCATTAAGTCCAGCCCATACTCAAGGGGAGAAGATTGCACCAGGGCACGAATACCAACAGGTGGGAACACTGGGAACCATCCAAGAAGTCTGCCTACCACATCATCCTTTCCAACTAGTCTTTCTGTGATTTCTCTGCTATACCTTTGAATCAGTTCTCTTTTCTATCCCTCAACTCTCTTCCTTCACAGTCTATAAGTTTATAAAAATAAATAACAAAGGTCAAGTTTTCTGTTTTACCCTTTAAGTTTTTAGATAAAATAAATAATTTTAAAATCATATTTTTCTGATGATAAATTGATGGATTTTTTGGTATGTGTATGTCTTTAAGGGATTTTATATTCCTTTAATGGGAAATAGAAAAACTCTATCACCATGTTATTTATAATTCCAGCAAGCTATTTTAAAAATCTAAATTTTCACCGGTATATAAACTATGATACAGTCATCAGAGGGAATAATATTTAATCATTAAAATCATGTGGTAGAACATTTAGAACTTCAGAAACACCAATATTGTTAGATTTTTTAAAAATCAAGATCTAAAGCAATATATAGAGTATGATCACTATTTGTTAAAATATACAAGTAAACAAACAGGAATACTACTGGAAGTATGCACACCAAAATATTAACAGTATTTATCTTTGGGTATTAAAATCTCAAGTGTTTTTCCCCCCTTCACAATACTTACAGAATCTGAATATTAATACATTATTATTATATTTATTAAATGTTTATTATTTATAAATAATGTTTTCTTCTTTCCTCTCAACAAAGCAATATCTAGAATTAATATATTTATTGCCTACATTTAATGTGACCAATATTATCCACAAATTTCTAGTGGAATCTTTAAAAAATCCTTATAGTACCAAACAATTTTGAAATTCAAGTAATATAAATGGATTTTAAAAGATGTAGACATTCAGAAAGTTACAGTGATCTTACATAGTAAGAGAATATTATGTTAAGACTAAAAACAAGAGGCAGAATGAATACTCTAGGATCCTTCCAGATAAAATCTCTTTGGAGAATGAGATGAGTGGAGTACAATAAAGTTTTCAAAGAAAAAAAATTTTTTTCATGTACTATTTGAGAATCTATTATATGCAGGGAGATAGTTCTATGGCTTTAAATTCAATTAGTTTGGAAACATAAAATCCAAGTTAGCATATAAATTTTCTTGTTTGCTATACTAAATCATTTTTATGTATCTAACAGTATTTTCTAATTAATTTATTGAATTTATCTGTAAAACAAACTTTTTTATTCTTTCGGTACGCAGGCCTCTCACTATTGCGGCCTCTCCCATTGCGGAGCACAGGCTCCGGACGCGCAGGCTCAGCGGCCATGGTTCACGGGCCCAGCCGCTCCGCAGCATGTGGGATCTTCCCGGACCGGGGCACGAACCCGTGTCCCCTGCATCGGCAGGCGGACTCTCAACCACTGCGCCACCAGGGAAGCCCTGTAAAACAAACTTTTGATAAAAGTTATTTGCTATTGAATTTTCGGTAAAACAGCCTTTTTTAAATTTTTGTCACATTATGGAAAGCAGAAAGAATAATTAAAAGAGAAAACCCCTCAACATTAAAACATCACCTAGAGAATACTGCTATATTCCAAATTAGGATCCTCCAAAGATTCTGGCAGATAAAATTCATCTGTTTAAAAAAATTTTTTTTTTAATTTTTAAGGGACAAAATAGAAAATGAAGAAAAGAAAAATTAAAGGAGAAATCTCCCAAAGCTTTCCAAGGACAAAGCTGGTCATGTGAAAGTATCTAACAAATATTCTTTCATAAACATTATCAATTTTATTATATCCTACATGACTGTATTTTTATGTAGTCAGTCTTCTTTTAAAATAACATTCCTTTTCTAAGTATAGAAATAACATATAATCATTGTAGAGAATTTGGACAGTAGACAAAGGCACAGGGAAGAAAACAGAAGTCACCCACAATTGTTCTACCCAGATTTTACCAATGTTAATATTTATATTATCACCTTTCTTTCATATTTTTTGCTACCAAAACGGATCCTGAATATAATGTCTTTTCTTTTCACTGAACATTATACATTTTCTCATGATATTAAATGTCTCTGAATAAAGTATTTTAATGACATTCCATCATGGTGATCATCTTTGTATCCAATGCTCTGTTCAAGTATTCAAAAAATTTGTCAAGTTTTATATCAATATTATGCTACTCTTGCAAATTCATTGATAAAATGTTAGCATGATGTCTTTGTGCTCTGCAACAGTTTCTATAAAATAGGAATTATCTTTTTACAAAACTTAAAAAACTCACCTTGGGCTTCCCTGGTGGGGCAGTGGTTAAGAATCTGCCTGCCAATGCAGGGGACATGGGTTTGAGCCCTGGTCCGGGGAGATCCCACATGCAACGGAGCAACAAAGCCCATGCACCACAACTACTGAGCCTGTGCTCTAGAACCCGCAAGCCACAACTGCTGAAGCCCACGAGCCACAACTACTGAAGCCCACGTGCCATAACTACTGAAGCCCACACACCACAACTACTGAAGGCCACGCACCTAGAGCCCATGCTCCACAACAAGAGAAGCCACTGCAATGAGAAGCCCACACACTGCAAGGAAGATTAGCTCCAGCTCGCCGCAACAAGAAGAAGCCCGCGCGCAGCAACAAACACCCAATGGAGCCAAAAATAATAAATAAACTAAATAAATAAATTTATTTTTAAAAATTCCTGTAATAAACTATAATGTAAAAGAATATATATATATGTACAACTGAATCACTTTGCTGTCCAGCAGAAATCAATACAACATTGTAAATCAACTATACTTCAATAATTTGTTTTAAAAACTCAATGTCTGCCTGGAAATTTATCAACAATAATAATACATAAATTTATTAAATATTTACTATGTTCCAGATAATATGCTAAACCTTTAGGTATATAATCTAATCTAATCCTTACAACAACCTCACAACAAGTAGGTATTATTATTCCCATTTAAGAGATGAGGAAATGGACTATTGGAGAAGTCATTTATCTAATCTGTAGGCGGTGGAACTAGTCTAGCACTCAAGTCTATGTGACTCCAATTCATTTCCTTAACGATTTTGCAATATTCTCTCCCATTGTGAGCCATTTTTCTCTATTGTTCATTAATGTATTACTTATTTTGATATGTTTACACATCATACATATTTCATTACACATATTTCTCTCACCCACTGCAGATGAAAGAATCTAACTGAAAAACAAGGAAAAGGAATTTAATGCTATTAGATATAAAAGACTTTACCGCCATGTGGTAAGAGGGATAGGCATAGAAAATCCCAGACTTTTCCAAAAATTGAAAATTTATACATTCTAAAATATTTTCTTGCCAAAACAGATTTTTTTGAAAATATTTTCTCTTTATTATGGTAACCTCATTATGTTGACATCATTGTGGTACCTATGAATCCTATTTTTTTTAAATGATCAACAGACTATTTTTTAGTACAGTTTTAGATTAACAGAATAATTGGGCAGATAGTACATAGAGTTCCATATACCCATCCACCCACCCCTCTAGCCCTTCACACAGTTTCTACTATTATTAACATCTTCTTTTAGTGTGGTTACAATGAATGAACCAATATTAATATATTTTTATTAATTAAAGTCTACAGTTTACATGAAGGTCCTAATTTGTGTTATACACTGGATTGTACAGTTTATGGGTTTTGACATTTATATAATGACGAGTACACTACTATAATATCATACAGAGCAGTCTCACTGCCCTAAAAATCCTCTGTGTTCTGCCTATACATCCATCCCTCCTCCTAACCCCTGGCAACCACTGATCTTTTTGTACTGTCTCCATAGTTTTGCCTTTTACAGAATGTCATATAGTTAGAGTCACATAGTATGTAGCCTGGCTTCTCTCATTTAGCAATATATAGTTCAGATTCCTCTATGTCTTTTCATGGATTGATAGCTCATTTCTTGTTTTTTTTTTTAAACATCTTTATTGGCGTATAGTTGCTTTACAATGCTGTGTTACTTTCTGCTGCATAACAAAGTGAATCAGCTATACGTATACATATATCCCCATATCCCCTCCTTCTTGTGTCTTCCTCCCACCCTCCTTATCCCACCCCTCTAGGTCGTCACAAACCACCAAGCTGATCTCCTTGTACCATGCAGCTGCTTGCCACTAGCTATCTGTCTTACATTTGGTAGTGTACATATGTCCAAGCCACTCTCTCATTTTGTCCCAGCTTCCCGTTCCCGCTCCACGTGTCCTCAAGTGCATTCTCTACGTCTGCGTCTTTATTCCTGTCCTGCCCCTAGGTTCATTTTTTGTTGTTTTTTTTTAGATTCCATATATATATGTAGCATATGGTATTTGTTTTTCTCTTACTTACTTCACTCTGTATGACAGACTCTATGTCCATCCACCTCACTACAAATAACTCAGTTTTGTTTCTTTTTATCGCTGAGTAATATTCCATTGTATATATGTGCCACATCTTCTTTATCCATTCAACTATTGATGAACACTTAGGTTGCTTCCATGTACCAACTATTCTAAATAGTGCTGCAATGAACATTGTGGTACATGACTCTTTTTGAACTATGGTTTTCTCAGGGAATATATCCAGTAGTGGGACTGCTGGGTCATATGGTATTTATATTTTTATTTTTTAAGGAATCTCCATACCGTTCTCCATAGTGACTGTATCAATTTACATTCCCACCAACAGTGCAAGAGTGTTCCCTTTTCTCCACACCCTCTCCAGCAGTTATTGTTTGTAGACTTTTTCATGATGGCCATTCTGACTGGTGTGAGGTGATACCTCAATTATAGTTTTGATTTGCATTTCTCTAATGATTAGTGATGTTGATCATCCTATCATGTGTTTGTTGGCAATCTGTATATCTTCTTTGGAGAAATGTCTATTTAGGTCTTCTGCCCATTTTTGGATTGGATTATTTGTTTTTTTGATATTGAGCTGCGTGAGGTGCTTGTAAATTTTGGAGATTAATCCTTTGTCAGTTGCTTCATTTGCAAATATTTTCTCCCATTCTGAGGGTTGTCTTTTCATCTTGTTTATGGTTTCCTTTGTTGTGCAAAAGCTTTTCAGTTTCATTAGGTCCCATTTGTTTATTTTTGTTTTCATTTCCATTTCTCTAGGAGGTGGGTCAAAAAGGATCTTGTTGTGATTTATGCCCTAGAGTGTTCTGTCTATGTTTTCCTCTAAGAGTTTTATAGTGTCTGGCCTTATATTTAGGTCTTTAATCCATTTTGAGTTTATTTTTTGTATGGTGTTAGGAAGTGTTCTAATTTCATTCTCTTACATGTACCTGCCCAGTTTTCCCAGCACCACTTATGGAAGAGGCTGTCTTTTCTCCATTGTATATTCTTGCCTCCTTTATCAAAGAAAACGTGACCATATGTGCGTGGGTTTATCTCTGGGCTTTCTGACCTATTCCATTGATCTATATTTCTGTTTCTGTGCTGTCCATACTGTCTTGATTACTGTAGCTTTGTAGTATAGTCTGAAGTCAGGGAGCATGGTTCCTCCAGCTCCGTTTTTCTATCTCAAAATTGCTTTGGGGCTTCCCTGATAGTGCTGTGGCTGGGAGTCTGCTTGCCGATGCAGGGGACGCGGGTTCATGTCCCAGTCTGGGAGGATCCCACGTGCCGCAGAGTGGCTGGGCCCATGAGCCATGGCCACTAAGCCTGAGTGTCTGGAGCCTGTGCTCCGCAACGGGAGAGGCCACAGCAGTGAGAGGCCCGTGTACCACAAAAAAAAAAAAGATTGCTTTGGCTTGCGGGGTCTTTTGTGTTTCCATACAAATTGTGAATTTTTTTTTTCTAGTTCTGTGAAAAATGCCATTGGTAGCTTGATAGGGATTGCATTGAGGCTGTAGATTGTTTTGGGTATAGTATAGTCATTTTCACAATGTTGATTCTTCCAATCCATAACATGGTATATCTCTCCATCTGTTTGTATCATCTTTAATTTCTTTCATCAGTGTCTTATACTATACCGCATACAGGTCTTCTGTCTGCTTAGGTAGGTTTATTCCTAGGTATTTTATTCTTTTTGTTGCAGTGGTAAATGTGAGTATTTCCTTAATTTCTCTTTCAGATTTTTCATCATTAGTGTATAGGAATGCAAGAGATTTCTGTGCATTAATTTTGTATCTTGTTACTCTACCAAATTCACTGATTAGCTCTAGTAGTTTTCTGGTAGCATCTTTAGGATTCTCTAATGTATAGTATCATGTCATCTGCAAACAGTGAAAGCTTAACTTCTTCTTTTCTGATTTGGATTCCTTTTATTTCTTTTTCTTTTCTGACTGCTGTGGCTAAAACTTCCAAAACTCTGTTGAATAATAGGGGTGTCTTGTTCCTAATCTTAGAGGAAATGGTTTCAGTGTTTCACCATTGAGAACAATGTTGGCTGTGGGTTTGCCATATATGGTCTTTATTATGTTGAGGTAGGCTCCCTCTTTGCCTACTTTCTGGAGAGTTTCTATCATAAAATGGTGTGGAATTTTGTCAAAAACTTTTTCTGCATCTATTGAGATGATCATGTGGTTTCTCCTTCAATTTGTTAATATGGTGTATCACATTGATTGACTTGCAAATATTGAAAAATCCTTGCATTCCTGGGATAAACCCCACTTGATCATGGTGTATGATCCTTTTAATGTGCTGTTGGATTCTGTTTGCTAGTATTTTGTTGAGTAGTTTTGCATCTACATTCATCAGTGATATTGGCTTGTAGTTTTCTTTTATTGTGACATCTTTGTCTGGGTTTGGTATCAAGGTGATGGTGGCATTGTAGAATGAGTTTGGGAGTGTTCCTCCCTCTGCTATATTTTGGAAGAGTTTGAGAAGGTAGGTGTTACCTCTTCTCTAAATGTTTGAAAGAATTTGCCTGTGAAGCCATCTGATCCTGGGCTTTTGTTTGTTGGAAGATTTTTAATCACATTCTCAATTTCAGTGCTGTGATTGGTCTGTTTATATTTTCTATTTCTTCCTGACTCAGCCTCAGAAGGTTGTGCTTTCCTAAGAATTTGTCTATTTCTCTCACGTTCTCTGTTTTATTGGCATATAGTCACTTGTAGTTTTCTCTCATGATCCTTTGTATTTCTGCAGTGTCAGTTGTTACTTCTCCTTTTTCATTTCTGATTCTATTGATTTGAGTCTTCTCCCTTTTTTTCTTGATGAGTCTGGCTAATGGTTTATCAATTTTGTTTATCTTCTCAAAGAACCAGCTTTTAGTTTTATTGATCTTTGCTATTGTTTCCTTCATTTCTTTTTCATTTATTTCTGACCTGATCTTTATGATTTCTTTCCTTCTGCTAACTTTGGGGGGGGGGGGGGTTGTTGTTCTTCTTCTTTCTCTAATTGCTTTAGGTGTAAGGTTAGGTTGTTTATTTGAGATTTTTCTTGTTGTTTGAGGTAGGCTTGTATTGCTATAAACTTCCCTCTTACACCTGCTTTTGCTATATCCCCTAAGTTCTGGGTCATCATGTTTCCATTGTCATTTGTTTTTAGGTAATTTTTTATTTCCTCTTTGATTTCTTCAGTGATCTCTTGGTTATTTAATAGCATATTGTTTAGCCTCCATGTGTTTGTTTTGTTTTTGTTTTTGTTTTTTGTTTTGCGGTGCGCGGGCCTCTCACTGTTGTGGCCTCTCCCATTGCAGAGCACAGGCTCCGGACGCGCAGGCTCAGCAGCCATGGCTCATGGTCCCAGCTGCTCTGTGGCATGTGGGATGTTCCCAGACCGGGGCACGAACCCGTGTCCCCTGCATCGGCAGGCAGACTCTCAGCCATTGCGCCACCAGGGAAGCCCTGTTTGTATTTTTTAGTTTTTTTCCTGTAATTGATATCTAGTCTCATAGTGTTGTGGTCAGAAAAGATACTTGACACAATTTCAATTTTCTTGAATTTACCAAGGCTTGATTTTTGACCCAAGATATGGTCTATCCTGGAGAATGTTCCATGATCACTTGAGAGGAAAGTGTAATCTCTTGTTTTGGATGGAAGGTCCTATAAATATCAATTAAGACCATCTTGTTTAATTTGTCATTTAAAACTTGTGGTTCCTTTTTTATTTTCATTTTGGATGATCTGTCCATTGGTGAAAGTGGGGTGTTTAAGTCCCCTACTCTTATTGTATTACTGTAGATTTCCCCTATTATGGCTGTTAGCATTTGCCTTATGTACTGAGGTGCTCCTATTTCAGGTGCATAAATATTTACAATTGTTATATCTTCTTCTTGGATTGATCCCTTGATCATTATGTAGTGTCCTTCTTTGTCTCTTGTAATAGTCTTTATTTTAGTCTATTTTGTCTGATATGAGAATTGCTACTCCAGCTTTCTTTTGATTTCCATTTGCATGGAATATCTTTTTCCATCCCGTCACTTTCAGTCTGTATGTGCCCCTGGGTCTGAAGTGGGTCTCTTATAGACAGCATATATATGGGTACTGTTTTTGTATCCATTCAGCATTCAGCCAGTCTATGTCTTTTGGTTGGAGCATTTAATCCATTCACATTTAAGGTAATTATCGATATGTATGTTCCTATTACCATTTTCTTCATTGTTTTGGGTTTGTTTTTGTAGGATTTTCCTTTTCTTTTGTGTCCTGCCTGGAGAAGTTCATTTAGCATTTGTTGTAAACCTGGTTTGGTGGTGCTGAATTCTCTTAGCTTTTGCTTGTCTGTAAATGATTTAATTTCTCCATTGCATTTGCATGAGATCCTTGCAAGCATAGAATAATCTTGGTTGTAGGTTTTTCCCTTTCATCACTTTAAATATGTCCTTCCACTCCTTTCTGGTTTGTGGAGTTTCTGCTGAAAGACCAGCTGTTAACCTTATGGGGATTCCCTTGTATGTTATTTGTTGCTTTTCCCTTGTTGCTTTTAATATTTTTTTTTTGTATTTAATTTTTCATAGTTTGATTAATATGCGTCTTGGTGTGTTTCTCCTTGGGTTTATCCTGTAAGGTACTCTGTGCTTCCTGGACTTGACTATTTCCTTTCTCATGTTAGGGAAGTTTTCAATTATAATCTCTTCAAACATTTTCACAGTCCTTTTCTTTTTCTCTTCTTCTTGTAGGACCCCTATAATTCGAATGTTGTGCCTTTAATGTTGTCCCAAAGGTTTCTGAGACTGTCCTCAATTCCTCTCATTCTTTTTTCTTTATTCTGCCCCCTGGCAGTTATTTCCACCATTTTATCTTCCAGCTCACTTATCTGTTCTTCTGCCTCAGTTATTCTGCTATTGATTCCTTCTAGAGTATTTTTAATTTCAGTAATTGTGTTGTTCATCACTGTTTGTTTGCTCTTTAATTCTTGTAGATCCTTGTTAAATGTTTCTTTTATTTTCTCCATTCTGCATTCTGTTTCCAAGATTTTGGATCATCTTTACTATCGTTACTCTGAATTCTTTTTCAGGTAGGTTGCCTATTTTGTATTCATTTATTTGGTCTTGTAGGTTTTTGCTCCTTTGTCTGTAACTTTTTTTTTTTTTTTTTGGATGGGTGGTGCTGTATTCCTGTCTTACTGGTTGTTTAGCCTGAGACATCCAGCCCTGGAGTTTGGTGGCAGCTGGATAGAGACAGGTCTTGGTGCTGAGGTAAGGACCTCTGGGAGGCCTCACTCTGATTAATATTCCCTGGGGTCTGAGGTTCTCTGTTAGTCCAGTGGTTTGGACTCGGAGCTCCTACCACAGGAGCTCAAGCCCGACCTCCAACCTGGGAAACAAGATACTGCAAGCTTCGTGGTGTGGTTAAAAAAAGAAGACGAAAGAAAGAAAAATAGGAGCCGTACAATATCAAAGAATAAAACACAAAATAAAATTAGAAAGACAAAAAATATATTAGGAAAAATAAAACTATAATTGGAACAACTGCAACAAGGTAAAATAAAACCACAACAGATAAAAGAAAAAAAAGGGGGGGTGGAGGGGAGAACAAGCCAAAAGGAGAGAAAAATAACAAAGTATAAAGAATAAAAGAAAATTAGAAAAATAAATAAAGATTTATTAGGAAAAATAAAAATATAAAAGAATCAACAACAATGAATCAACAAGGTAAAACTGAACCCCAATCTGAAAGAGGAAAACAAAATTAAAAAACCTTGGCTATGGGGACGGAGTTTAGGTGGCGGTGGAACTCAGGCAGGGGAGGGGTTTAGGGTGGGGCGGGACCTAGGCAGGTATGGGGGTGACGTTTGAGCGTGGGTCGGGGCCTAGACTCAGGACCCACAGAGCCCGAAAATTCCCTGGGGGTAGGGCCAGGGCAGGGCAACGTTGAAGCGTGGGGCGGAGCCTCTACTTAGGACCTGTGCCCAAGGGGAGAGGCAGCATGTGGAAAGGAGGGCCTCTGGAGTGTAGGGTTCCGGAGTTAGGAGATAAGGCCCTGAGGGAGGGTGTGTGGGTGGGGTTTAGGCCCAGGGCGTTGGAGGGGGTCTCCGAGTGTAGAGGTGGGGCCCTGGGTGGGGGTGTAGGGGCGGGGCTTGGGCTCTGCCCGTCAGGAGGGAGGCTCCGAGGGCAGAGGATCAGGCCTAGGAGCCCAACAGGCTCCCGGGTCCCTAAGTGGACAGGGAAAACACTGGCCGCGTTCTGCTCGCTCCTTCATGCCCCTCCCCCACCATCTCCTCCAGGGTCTCCCATCCCCACTGGACCCCTAACCGTGGGTGGGTCCCACTGGGTATAGGAACTCCTCCCCCCCCACCCTCAGGGGTGCCGGTCTTGGAGGTCTGGGCTTGACTTTTGCTCCCCCTTCCCTCCCTCCCACTGCCTCAGAACCCGTGAGGCTGGAGGGGGCCTTTGTGGGCAGAGGATCAGGCCTGGGATCTCAGTAGGTTCCTGGGGGCCCAAGTGGGCAGGGGAAAT
>NW_006786333.1:673697-675436 GCF_000442215.2 Lipotes vexillifer
TCTTAAAAATGGTTAATGATAAGATTCCATGCTCCATGAAACCTCAAATGCTAATGACGTTTTCAAAGAGTAAGTGGCATGCAGAGCATTTGATAACAAGCTGCTACTTTTTTTTTTATTTGTTTCATCCTATTAAAAACAAGCTTGAAGAACACAGCAATCACCCCTTAATAGTTTACTGAAACATAAACAATAATGACTCCAGAAGCAAAATACCCACAGCCCAAGTCAAAACAACTAAACCATGAAATCACTTTAACTAGAAGAAGCTTTGAAGGATTTCTAAGGCAAGTCCTTATTCTCCAAAAAATGGTCAGGACCTTTCTTTTCTTAATCTTTTTTTTTTTTTCAGTCAAACTAGCAAGAAATTATTATGCCAGTGACTATAAAAAAATCCAGACTTATTACTAATTATAATTTTTAACCTAAAGAACCATTAAAATCCTTCAGCATATGGTTTCTAACCTAAAAATCTGTCACTTAGACATTTAAGTCTACTTCTTAGCCTGACCTCTGAATAGTTGAACCCTTACTCAGGCTGACGAGAGCAGTTAACTGGATCTATAACCTTGTTCCCCAAGTTTTGATCCCCTCTACATCTTTCTTCAGTTGAGTGACTCAGAACATTGCTCTGGTAAAGTATTAACAGGATCAATTTTACAGAGAGCTCAGGACTTAAACTCAAAACTAGGTTCAAATCCTGCCACTAACCAAATATATGTCCTAGAGCAAGTTATTTAATTGCTTTAGACCTGTTTCTTCCTCTTTAAAATGGGGATAATCTTTACCTACCTTGCGGGGTTGCTGAGAATTAGGTGAGGTGATCCGTTTCCTGCGGCTGGACAAACAGTAGGCACCCAACACACATTTGTTGAAATTCCTCATCAATAATTACTTTTTTTAGTGCTTAATATATACGAGGCTCCATGATAAGTGCTGGGGGTACAACTATGAGAGAGACGTTAACAATCCCACCCCCAGGAAGCTGACATTAAAGTGGGGAACGTAGAATAAAAACAACCTAATAAAATAATCACAAATAATGATGTGTTGTGATGGAAACAAACAAGGGCTGAGATCAAGAATACAGAGAGTAAGGGGAGAGAGAAGGTCAAAAAAGCCTTTTCCAAAGAAGTGGCATTTAAATAAACAACAGAAAGATGACAAGGACATAGTCATGCAAATAGGAGGAAGGGTGTTCAAGGCAGAGAAAATAGCAAGTGAAAAAGATTTGAGAAAGGTAAGAGCTTGGAAGTCAAAAGAAAGTTTAATGTAACCAGAGCACAGAACTAGGGGGAGTATGGCAATGGGGTGGGCAGGGCTTAGGGGGATACTGTATGGAGCTTGAAAGGGAGTTATGTGATCCCATTGACATGTCATTTGCCGGTGTCCCAGCCAGGGGTCACATGCTAGTTCAGGTCAGCCTCCCAAGTACAGAAGCAAGGATTCCCCCACGCAACACCAGGTGTTCAAGAGACCATCTCTCTTTTCTAAAGCTTATGTGTCCTTTTTAAAAAAGAGCCTGGGGGGACTTCCCTGGCAGTCCAGTGGTTAAGAATCCACGCTTCCACTGAAGGGAGCATGGGTTCGATCCCTGGTTGGAGAACTAATATCCAGCATGCCACGTGGTATGGCATGAAATGAAATGAAATGAAAAAAATAAAATAAAATACAATGCCTGGGAATAGGGCAGCCACAGGAATAAGCCAGAGGTTCTAGCAGATAGGGTGACATTCCTG
>NW_006786333.1:675474-692467 GCF_000442215.2 Lipotes vexillifer
CCTGCTATACAACAACAGGCAAGACTGCTGACAAACAATATCCTCACCGAACACTGATGACAGAAATAAATAGGGGATGGGAAGAGCTGTTCTATGAAGGCTGGTGCTCTCTGGTCAACGACTCAAGCTTTCTCACAGGTCTTGGGTGTTCAAACACCACCCCTCACTATGGGCCTTACTCCCTCTGTGCCATGATGAAAGATCAGGAATCTTTTGAAGACTTTTGTTCCTGTTGGTCTAAATACTCCATCTAACCATGATGTGCCTGCAGGAAAACAAGGTACCAATCTCCTCTGTTTGGTCCTTTAAAGACATTTCTCTCTCTCTCTCTCTGTGCCCTTCCTACACACACACACAGTTTAGCCTTCACAGCCTTTAGTCTACACCTAAGAGATTTCTTCATTTTGCCTCCTTCCTCCTATTTCTTTCACAGTAGACTCTGTGGGCCCTTTAGTAGAAGGTGAATCATCCAAAGAGTAGTGTCCCTTCCCTCAAAGACAGAAAAGAGCTTAATGTCAAACCCTTCCAGAGAAGAAAAACTGAGGTGCTGACACTTTCATTTTAAAGGATGCTGAACACTCATGCCCTGCAGTAAACATTTTCAGGGTACTCTTGTTATGGGGCAGCGCAGAACCTGTTGGAGCAGCCACAGGAGGAATGACATGTGGATGAAATAGGTGACAGTGAAACTGGAAAGAAGTGGATGGATGTATTCAGGAGGCATTTTAGGAAATACAACAATAAGGACTTGCTGCTGAATTAGACACAGTAGGTAAAAGAGCAGTGAGGCGAATTATGAGCCACTCCCTGTCACAGAAATTGAGGAAAATAAGACTTCTAAGAAAAATCTAATGTTTCATGCTAGACATGTTAAGGTTTTGACACACCAGGTGGAGATGTCAAGGAAGCAGTTGAATATCTGAGTACGGAGCTCAGAAGAGAGGCCCAAACTGGTGATATAGATTTTGGGGTTGAAAATATAAAGATGTTTAAAGATACAGGTTCAGATGAGTCTCCTAAGAAGAGGGTAGAATAGGGGATAGGAACCCAGGCCTGAGGCCTGAGGAACACCATGGATGGAGGTTAGGTAGAGAAGAAAGAGCAAGGAATGGAAGGTGTGAAGAGGGAAGGACATTGCAGGAAGATGACTACAATGTTCCCATTATCCTGTTATCCTAAAGTTTCCCATGGTTTTGACTCCATTCCTTAAGTTTGTAAGATTTTATTTCTTCATTTTTCTCCAGCGCCATTGCAAAAGATGAAGTTTTCCTCTTGTTTTATGCGGAAGAAAATCTTTGGTTTATCTCATTTTTATATTTGTTTACTTTTCTGTTAAAATAAGATGAAATTCTGATATGTGTTGCAACATGGTTGAATCTTGAAAGCGTTTTCCTGAGATATCCCAGACATAAAAGGATAAATATTGTATAACTCCATTTATATGAGATACCTAGAACAGGCAAGTTCATAGAGACAGAAAGTAGAAGTTTCCAGGGGCTGGGCAGAGAGAGGAATGGGGAGTTGTTGTTTAATGGATATAGAGCTTCTGCTTGGATGATGAAAAAGTTCTGGAAATAGGGCTTCCCTGGCGGCGCAGTGGTTGAGAGTCCGCCTGCCGATGCAGGGGACACGGGTTCGCGGCCCGGTCCAGGAGGATCCCACATGCCGCGGAGTGGCTGGGCCCGTGAGCCATGGCCGCTGAGCCTGTGCGTCCAGAGCCTGTGCTCCTCAACGGGAGAGGCCACAACAGTGAGAGGCCCGCGTGCCGCCAAAAACAAACAAAAAAAAGTTCTGGAAATAGATAGAGGTAATGATTGCACAACATTGTGAATGTACCTAATGCCACAAAACTGTACACTTAAAAATGGTTAAAATAGTAAATTTTGTTTTATATATATATATATATATATATACACTATAAATATATATAAGTATTGTATATTATATATATGCAATAAAAATATAAATATTTTTTAAATAAACAAATCAAATTATTTTTACAAGAACTTATCTGAACAAGGGGGTAGAAATTCTAACTTCTAGAGAAAACACTTTTTCAAAGCTAAATTAATTCATTGGATGTATAACTTTTTTAATCATAAATATTATTTCCCACTTATTTTTAGATGACACATAAGGAAGCATGAATTACGTTCTGCATTCTACCCTCTGCATAAAGGGACCACAGTCAGAGAAAAATCTATACAAGGAGCATTCAAGCAGCATTTTTACAAGCTTAGCTTTTCCATAATCAAAACCACAGCATCCACTGAACTTACTCTAATTGAGAGAGGTCAGTCTTCTTATCACACATGTCAATTCCATTCTCCTAAAAGTGAAAATGTTTAGAAACCATTGTTTCAGAGGATCTTTATCTACAAAACTAGAAGAGGATAAAAAACCTAATAAGGGTAAGATAAATAGCCAATATTTACTTGTATCAACAGTAAGCATCAAACACTGCATGTAAACTGAGGCAAAACCATCACATGGGTTAACCAATAGTGTGCCACTTGGGGAGTCTATTTCCCTAAGATAATAAATTCTTCTAGCATGCCAAGTAACGTTTAGAAAATTGCCCACTTAACAAAATGCCTATCGTCATTTATGGCTTTTCGCATCATTTACTACATCACATGCATTTGAGCACTTATTTGATTGCATTAGAGATCTCTTTTATGCCTCTGTTTACCTTGATAGATCCTGAGTGCTCGAGTGTATCTATTGTTCCACTCTAGACTAGGCCAGCACCTTCAGAGAGCTCACAGTAAAGGTCCCTGATTCATTTCCATTTAGAACCATTTGGAGGAGGTGTCAAAATGCAGATTCCTGGGCCCCACCACCAGCACATGGAATTAGCACATTTGTAAGGATTTCTAACAGCTCTGATAGGGCCTTCAAACTATCAAAGAGATAAGGAACACAAAAGGCATAACTACCGAAGAGCTAGGGGCTGATATGTCTTTTACTTACACTATTGTTTGGAAATTACTGCCATAAAAATTGGTTGAATAAAGGAGAAAGTGTCACCCTGGGTAAACCTCCATCTTATAACAGGAACAGCTTCTGAACAGCTTTTGTCTTAGCGTATTGTAGCAGTGCCTATCTCGTGTATTTTTACTGAATCAAAGCACATAATTTGGGGATTTTAAAACTAAGAGACCCTGAGGTTATACCTTGTTACAAAATATGTTGAGAAAAAGATATACCAAGGTATCTTAAAAACACAAAGGCCTGGACAATCACATGTGTTATTCCCATTATTTATTTAGACAAAACTAAAAAGTCTGACATTCAAAACGGCAAATTTTTATTGTTTTCACGATAAAAACATTCATCACTTTTTTTCCATGAAAACGATTTTTTATTTGAGTTCTATTTTAAATATAAGAAATATAAAGTTATGATAGCTTTACAAATAATTTATTTTGATCACTACATGAAGATGTATACATTATAAGTAGAAATACAGTAAATATTACATTTTTAAACTATGTATCAAAATATAATTTGTAATTTCACATATTAATAAATTTCCAAATTCAATCTCAAAAATACATTTTAAAGTATAAGCTGTGATTTTTATAAAAGAGAAAAAAGCTTTTCTTTATGAAAAAGTAGAATATTTTACCTGTATATAGTCAATGCTATATGCATGGCACAAACAGTTCAAAATACAAAACGTTTACTTAAAACTATCTTTCAGAAATTTTTTTTTAATTTCCTTTTCTTCCTATAGCTTGAAAATATCTATGGCTATACATAAGTCTCATAGAGATGTAATGTCTCCGATGAAATAAAGATGTCATACTCAACTTTTGTTCGCCCTCCTAGCAGGTAATAACCATGAATCATTTCTTAGAACTGGGTTTTCAGGTAATAGGTAGGGACAGGCTGTGCCAGTAGTACACTTCTCAATCTTAGAAATATTTTATAACCATGATACATTACTCTGATATCTCTTTCAGTCTGTGTCAAGAAGATAATAAATGTGCATTTTACACGGAGCACTAATACGTGGGACTGTGAGTTGAATAGCATCTCCTCTCTCTCTCTATTCACTCACAGCTTGAGTAAAACACTCAACTGTCTTTTTAACCTATTACTTCCTCCAGAGTAACGGCACACTATTGGTATCCATATGTTTTAGACGTATCACAGAGTGAAATGGTAATTATATGGTCACTCTTTTACATCTCTGGCAGATAACCGTACTCTATTTAGAAAAATCATTACTTTGAAAAAAACACCATTTGCAGGTGAAATTCATTTTGCTACTATGCTAGGAAGGCAATGATAACTGAAGGAACCAGGAAGGCGCTCTCTAGACTCGATGGAGGTCTAGCAACATGGACCCAAATAAAGTGCGCTTTACTTGGAAAATGTCTATTTGTTAAAGTTATGGGAGAAAACACTTTAAATTAAACATCATGTGGAAAAATTATCTCTATTTAGCTAATTATCTGTCACATTATACTATTGGCTATAGCAGCCCCAAGCAGAGGTTAACTGATTACAGCTTTTATAGTTGAATTCTTTCTTTAAATTATTTATTTATTTTTGGCTGTGTTGGGTCTTCGTTGCTGCGTGCGGGCTTTCTCTAGTTGCGGCGAGTGGGGGCTACTCTTTGTTGCGGTATGTGGGCTTCCCATTGCAGTGGCTCCTCTTGTGGAGCACGGGCTCTAGGCATGCAGGCTCAGTAGTTGTGGCGCAAGGCTTAGTTGCTCCGCAGCATGTGGGATCTTCCTGGACCAGGGCTCGAACCCGTGTCCCCTGCATTGGCAGGTGGTTTCTTAACCACTGCACCACCAGGGAAGCCCTATTAGTTGAATTCTTAAAGAGTTTCACATCACATAATTATATAATTGTATTTTTAAAACATCACAGAAACCCAAAATGTACCCATTTGTAGTCATCAGAATGTGTAGACCTGCTGGGAGCCAAGCTGTGTTCAAGACCCCATTGAACCCAACGTTCACTCATCCTTTGCATTCTTTCCACAAAGAAAACAGAGTGTGCTCTTAGTGGCCACTGAAAGATGCTGTTTTGCATGAAAGGAAATCAAGAATAAAATCATCAAAATCTTAAAAAGAATGAAACAATCATCCTCCACTTGGGGAAAAAAAAGTTCTTAGAGAACAAGAGAAAACAACAGAGGCCTTCTGAAAATGTTTAGTGTTGCCAATAAAATGGCACAGTTAAAAAAAAAAAAAAAGACTTCGTCTCGTTGTAGCAGTAGAAGGGTAGCTCCCACTTGTAGACTGTGACATCGAAAAAGAAACCCTGTTCCTTTTGTGCACTGAGAGTTTTACCAAAAGGCACAAAGTTCACAAAGAGATATATTTTCAGGTAAGAGAACAAAGTGAAGAAACTTACTTTGTTATCAGTTTATCAGTAGAGGTAACAGAGAAAGACATTTCAAGAAAAAAAAACTGTTAGTAGTAAAACACCTGTGCCCAGCTGACACCCTTTATGCTCATTTGATGCTAACAAGCAAGTTACAGTTGCAGCTGTACATGGCCATCAGTACCTTACACATCAAAATTCTAGAAAGATCATGGTAACCACTTTGTGAATATGAGATTCCACAAATCACAGGGAATTTGCACCAAGTGTCAGTGTTCATCCATATCCAAAAGGAAAGGAGAAACAGACAGCCATCAATAATAAACAATGACTCATCATTTCAAATCTAACATCTAGTGCCAAAAATGTTATTTTTTGCTTAAACCGAAATATTTCTGTGGGCCTCTTAAGTCATCCAATAACTTTCCTATCCTATGAGAAGTGATATTAAGAATTAGTTTGTATTTGGGGACCTCTGAAAGAAATTCACTAAACAAGTAGCAACAAATTACTACAGCCTGGGCTGAATGCTATTTCCAAATGATGGGCAAGGGCAATAAGACAATCTACATTCTATAAACTGCTTTTGTTACATGTTAATGACTGCAACAGTTTCTGTGCAGGTTTCAGATTAATGAGACAAAGAATACCAAGATTCATAGAATTAAATTTATGTGAAAAAGAGAGCGGAAAGCAGTAAAAGTGAAGTTGCACCAGAAGACAAGAGTTACCTAAGCATCAACCCAGCATGAAAAGGGAATTACTTCTGATTTCCTAGAATACACCCCTCACAGGTTATTATTTCTGATTACTACGGCAGCATGCAGCATTTTCCATCTAACATTTTAGAAGAACGCTTGGTCACACCATGCTCTGCCTTATTAAATGATCTATGTTGAAACCATTCATTTCCATTTCTCTTACATCTGTAAAATGTCAAGTTAAGAGTGATAAAACAGTCATTTACCCTCAATTTTCTCAATAATGTAAGGTTTCAGAGAGAGTGCAGTAGAACTCTAAAACAATAAGCTAATATATTTTCTCAATTTTCCTTTCCTCCTGCATTTTCACTAGGGGGAAATCTACTGCGGATAGTATCTCCTTTTAAGTTCAGGAGGCTTAAAAGTGTTGCTCTTCCAAAAAAAAAAAAAAAAGTGTTGCTCTTTAACCCCCCAAAATGTTCTCAAACATAGTTATTTTCTGAGTAAACATCTTTCAAAAGAAAAGTTCTACAAAGACTATAAAAACTTTCCCTGGAATTCTTATAAAGGGTAACATAACAGTAGGTATGGATGGGAAAGAAATAGTGTTGTAAGAACTGCTAAAAAAAGAAAAATCAAATATAAGTGGTTTCTACCGTATCTGCCTCTGTTTCACCTTCTTCACGTGCAAATACACACACAACACGATGGATTTCAACAAGTTCAAGAAGCAAGGAAGCAATTACAAAGAAGCAAAAAAATAAAAGTCAATCAATCCTTGTTTTACAAAGAGTAAGTAAGCCATAGACATCAACAGGCTATAGGAATCTTCCTCCCCTTATTCAGTGAATTAAAAAAAAAAATGTTTCTAGACCTCTAGTAGGCATAATTCGTATTTCATGTCCTGAACATATCCTGTTCACGCTAGTATAACAAAATGAAGGTGCTGTGAGGCAAATTATACTCCAATCCTCGTTTTCACTGCATTAAGATTTTGCAAAAGAACTACAAAGCAATTTCAATCAACTACTTATACGTGGAAAACAAAACATGGCTGTCAATGGGGAACAAAATAACCTATCTAGAAATACTCTCTAAAACTAACTTTAAAAAGCTTTTAAAGGAGTATTAAAACTGATCACGTTTTAGGTAATTTATCTTAAGCATACTACATATGCAACTGCATTAAAAAGTGCCCAGAAATCAAAATTATATTTCAAAAGAATGTATTCATACACATAAAACAAGCCAGAGTCCATAACGGTGTCTAAAAGCAGATTTTAACTTTTTTTTTTTTTTTCAGGAACAATGGTTCATTCCTCCAGAGACGATCATTCACATAATAATCATCCTCATTTGGCATCACCAATGACTCCCCAAACATCAAAGACAAACTCATCTGGGAAGGCAAAGTCTCCAAGGGTTTCATCAAGTGCCACAGCAAATTCATCTGGATTACCTTTGTCCTTTCCAGCTTCAAACATTGTAGTAGCTATCAAAAATAATTTTTAAAGATTAATTAGCATCAGAAGACTGAGAAAAATGACAGCAAGGCAAAATACTTTCTAAAAGTAACATGCATAAGTCTATTCCCATAGATATTCTAGAAGGAAATGCATGTCTATGTGCACCAAAATCCATGGGCAATAAGGTTCATAGGCAGTATTATTCACAACAGCCCGAACCCAGGAAGACCCCAGTTATCTATCAGTAGGAAACTAAATAAACATAGTATAATCATACAATGAACTCATACACAGCAATGAAAATGAACAAACCACAGCTAATATACCAGAACATTCTCAAATCTCCCAAATGTGACATTAAGCAAAAGAAGCCAGACACAAAGGAATCATACTATATTATTCCATTTACATAAAGATAAAAAAAACTGGCAAAACAAATTTATGGCTAAGTTGGGAAAGTGGTTACTTTTGGAGAGGAGGGAACAGGCAATAATTGGGTGAAAGCGTAAAGAGGGCTTTTGAGTACTGGCAGAGTTTTATTTCTTGACGTGAGTGGCGGTTAAATAAGTGTTCACATTGTGAGAATTTTGTGTTGTATACTTATAACTTGTTCATTTTTCTGTATGCATGTGTATTTAGCATTAAAGAGTTTAAATAATAAAAGTCATCTATTCATTCAAAAAACTTTTTAATAAAAGGAACATGCATAGATACATACGTCTAGTACAAATTAAGATACTCTCTATCATTACACATCAAGGTAGCAAAGATTTTTAAATAATCTGTCTTCAGCACCCTGGTTTGCATCTTCTACCCCTGCCTTCTCCTCCATCTTGGAGCTCATCAGGTGGGAGCCTCTGGTGTCCCTGTGGGTGGAGCAAGGGCTCCTGTGGCTAAGCCTGATGGGAGACCCAGAGTACATCTGCTCCCCACCCCCCACAGTCACTAGTTTCCTCCGTCCCCTCTGCCACTCCCCACCCCCAACTATAAAAAAGACAAAGGATAACACTTTGCAACGGGGCAATCAAGCTAGGGAGAAGGGGAGGAAATCTGTCTCCTCGTGGAATCAAGGAAACTTTTTTTGAGCCCCTTTCCAGTTTGGGATAGAAAGCAAAGGTGGTGCTCTTGTTCTGTTTTTCTAATAAGTTGCCTGGATCCCATATTTTATGTCTGGGGAACCAGCATCTTCAGGAGTACACATTCCCCTGGGGCTTGTCCCTCCTGGCTGGGAGCCCACAAGCCTCAGCTGGTTTTTTTCTCAGCCCCCTATAAGCACTAGCTACCAGGAAGAAACAGTGTGGATGTGATTTGGGGCTTGGGTGAAAAAAACCCAGGTAAAAGGGAAACACCAAAGCCCAGCCTCTTTTTCCCTCCCAAGTTAAGGTTAAACAAATCAAAGGTTGTATGATTTCTCTGAATGAGCCAAGAGGTCTGGTCTTTCCAGCTAAAATCCACTAGGGCTCTGGAGAGCATTTAAGAACTGTTCCTCACCTCGAACAGCTCAGTACGAACCCAGGTAGGCTAGGGGGAAGGCAGGAGATATGGCCAATAGAAGGGCACCACAATGAGAGCAGAAGTGGGATGTGGATGGGGTGACCTGAGGCAGGGGTCAAAGCCCTAGTTAAGGTGAGGAGGGCTTCCACATAGCTGGACAGGTTGGTGTAGGGTGGAGAGTCCAGGTGTGGTAAGGAGGGCATGGGGGTGGGGGAAAAGAGGACAGCAGCCACACTGATGAGAGATTGGTTACATACAAGGGCATGCATCACATACATGTATATACACTGAATAATGGGAACCACATTTTGTCACTGTCAGAGAAAGATAAATAGGAAAAGGGAGAAAACTAGAATGATTGCTGCTAAATTAGAATTGTAGAGATCAGTGAAATTTTTTTTTTTTTTTCCAAAAGAGAGATTAAAAACTATAGAGGTAAAGACATGAACACAGGGCTTCTGTGGTGGCACAGTGGTTAAGAATCCACCTGCCAATGCAGGGGACACAGGTTCAAGCCCTGGTCCAGGAAGATCCCACATGCTGCGGAGCAACTGAGCCCGTGCACCACAACTACTAAGCCTGCGTACTGAGCTGCAACTACTGAAGCCCATGCGCCTAGAGCCCATGCTCCACAACAAGAGAAGCCACCTCAATGAGAAGCCCGCACACCACAATGAGGAGTAGCCCCCACTCGTCACAACTAGAGAAAGCCCGCATGCAGCAACGAAGACCCAACGCAGCCAAAAATAAATAATAAAATAAAATAAAATAAAAAGACACGAATACACACATTCCTCAATCCCCTGTGGGGACCTGGGAGCAGTGACACCCCAATAGCAATGAGCACACAAAACACCCAGATCTTGGTTCCCAAATATCATTTTCCACTAAAAAGAATCAGAGTTCCTCAGAGAAATGGCTGATTCCAGGGCTGGAGCAGGAAAAGTACAATATGAACTAAGAATAACTTCTGCCAGAAAGTAAGAAAGTCTCAAAAAAAAAAGGTGGGAACATGTGAAAAGACATAGAAGTCAGAGTGGAATAATGCCCACTGACCGAATGAGGGACAATTTGAGCGTCAGAATAAGTAGTGATAGATTATAAGTAGTCATAGATTATAATCCTATTAAACAAAACAGCAGACCGTGAATCCATAATGAAATGATTGGTTGATTGACAAATAGATGGATGAAAGGTTGGTTGGTTGATTCATGAGGAACAGGATATTTACATAGCTTCAAAATATCTCCTCACCAAATACTTATTATGAAGAGAATAACTTGACAGTGGAGAAGCTTAGTAAATACCACCTAAACAAGTCATCAACATAAACAATATCATAAACAGAACAAATCAAAATCCCATGCCTCCAGATAAGATGTAATGAAAAGAACACAGCACCACATTTGTGATATCTCTGCTAGAGGGGTAACCTGAATGTTATTATGGAAAAATAATCCAAAAATGAGGAACATTCTGCAAAATAACTGGTTTGTACCCTCCATAAGTGTCAAGGTCATGAAAATCAGGAGTGGAAAATGCTCCAAAGTGACACAAGTAAAATTAACACATGATTTTGAACATGCTCTTTTGCTGTAATGGATCTTAAGGCCCTTGGTGAAACAAAAACAGGATATGATTAGATGTTAGTAATGTAGCAATGTTGATTTCATGATTTGGATGGTTATATTAGGGTTACACAAGAGAATACCTTTGTTTATAGGGAATACGCACTAAAGTATTTGGGGGCAATTGTATATCATTAATTTATTCTCAGATGGTTCAAGAGAAACAAATTTGTACTGTATAACTTTTCTCTAAGTTAGAGATTGCCTAAAAAAATATTTTAAGCAGTAAAAAGTGAGGAAAATTGAATCTCTTCATTATCATCTCCCTGTCTCTCACGTTGCCCCAGGCTTCAGCCATGACCCCAAAGCTCCTCGATTTACCATTAACCTAGAAGCAAACACTTCAAAAGGGAGGAAGGTCCAGCTGCAGCTGGACCTTCTTCTCCAGCCCAAGGACCTGCCAAGTTTACTTAAACTTTTATATATATATTTAATGATATGCCAAGGCTGGCCAGGATATAGTGAAGCAAACACTCAAATATACTGGTATGGACTTTGTAAATTTGGCTTTTGAAAAACAATTTGGCAACAAGTACCAATCTTTAAAAATGTTCACAGCCTTTGATCTACTAATATTTCCACTTGTGTGAATCCATACATTTTTTTCTCCCAGCTTTATTAAGATAAAATTGATATACATCACTGCATAGGTTTAAGGTACACAGCATAATGATTTGACTTATATATATCATGAAATGATTACCACAATAAGTTTAGTGAACAGCCAGCATCTCACATAGACACCAAAAAAATTTTTTTTTCCTTGTAATGAGCTCTTTGAATTTACTCTCTTAACTTTCATACACACCATACAGCTGTGTTAGCTAGAGTCATCACGTGTACATTACATCCCTAGTACTTAATTATCTTATAACTGAAAGTTTGTATCTTTTGACCACCCTAATCCAATTCCCCTCCCTCTCACCCCCTACTTCTGGTAACCACAAATCTGATCTTTTTCTATAAGTTTGGTTTTTTGGTGTCCTGTTCTTAGATTCCACATATAAGTGAGATCATACCGTACTTGTCTTTCTCAGACTTATTTCACTTAGCATAATGCCCTCAAGTCTCATCCATGTTGTCACAAATGGCAGGATTTCCTTTTTATGGCTGAATAATATTCCATTGTATATATATCTCAACTTCTGTATTCATTCATCTGCCAGTACTTAGGTTATTTCCTAAGTCTATTTTCTTAGGCTATTGTGAATATGCTGCTATGAACACAGGGGTGCAGATATCTCTTCAACATAGTGTCTTCTTTCCTTCACGCAAGAGAATCTACACTTTTTTTTTAAATCTTAAAAACAGAAAAGAATTTAGGAGAACATTTTTATTTTTAAAAAACCTAAGATGCAGGATCATTTTTTTTATTTAATAAGATACAGGATCATTAAGTCACCTCTAGTATGATGAAATATATTAGATGAAATATTTTGAAGTAATTTTAAATGATGTTTATAACTTTGTAATAACTTGAGAAAATCTTTTTAGTATTTACTGAAAAAGCAGTACATAAATTTTATATACAATCACACTATGTTTTTTACAAAAATCTCTACATAGGATGGGTAAATGGAGAAGTGTATGTTAAAGCAATTATAATCAAATATTAACGGTAGAATCTAGGTGACAGGTATGAAGTACTAAGAAGTCTTTCAACTGTACTGTATGTTTGAAAATCACCATAATAAAATATTAGGGAGAGAAACTTCTACACGGACAATGAAAGAAAAAAAAAATTTTTTTTTTAAGAAGACGTTGGGGGTAGGAGTTTATTAATTTATTTATTTATTTTTGCTGTGTTGGGTCTTCGATTCTGTGCGAGGGCTTTCTCTCGTTGTGGCAAGCGGGGGCCACTCTTCATCGCGGTGCGTGGGCCTCTCACTCTTGCGGCCTCTCTTGTTGCGGAGCACAGCCTCCAGACGCGCAGGCTCAGTAGTTGTGGCTCACGGGCCTGGTTGCTCCGCGGCATGTGGGATCTTCCCAGACCAGGGCTCGAACCCGTGTCCCCTGCATTAGCAGGCAGATTCTCAACCACTGCACCACCAGGGAAGCCCGAAAGAAAATTTTAAATACAGTAGATACATTCAAATTGGAGAGAAAGTTTTTGTTTTGGTTATTTTAGCTAGGGCCTGTTCAATGCAGTAAAACTATGGCTGACGTACAAACTCTGTGCCCTCGTGGGTACCAGCTCTATTTTGGAAATTATTTCCTAAGCCACTGAGAAACACTCTAATGCCTATAAGTAATGCTTCTCTTTCAACAGCCATAGTATCATAGTCAAGAAAGGAGGAAAGTGGCCCTCAAAGCGCATTTCCACACAGTGAGATAAGAAACCAAGTGTTCAGGAAATGGGACTCTACTGATGTTCTGTGTCCCTCCTCTCCTTAGGTGGTCTTGCCTTGGAGGGCTTAGCCACAAGCCCAGCTTAACCATGGCTTGCTGCAGAGAAGTCCCAAACCTTCACTTCCAGCCCTGACTTCTCTCACGAGTTCCAAATACCCCTTTCTGAATAAGGGGTGCACAAGTCTCCTGGCTTGTATTCTGTTAGCATCTCAACCAGCATGTCCAGAAACCAAACACCATGTCCCCTTCCTAAAAAACCGCTACTCCCCTTCCCATTGCCACCACTGTCATTAGTAGTGCAATCATTGTCCCTGTTACTTTCTCTTCTTGCCTGTGTACCAAACACTGCCTCCCCTTGATTCTACCCCTGCAACCTCTCCAGCCTTCATTTCACTCGCACTGCCACCATGCTATTTCCTTAATCTCCAAGTCTAGTCAGCGAACCATCTCCCATAGGTACATTAGATTTCTCTTCCTAAAGCACAGCTCCGATCCTATTAGGTAATAAGACAAAAGGACCAGGAAGCTCCTTTCCACCTCTGAGACTGTCTGTGTCACTCGCATATATGAAAATATTCCTTTGATCTCCAACGCATATCTTAAAAACTCTAAACCCTGTCTGGCATTCTGATCCGAAGTACCCCTGGTTCCCACGTGGCTTACTCCTGCACTAACGCTGTACCCTTATAAATCTGACAACTCAAATAGCCGTCTTTCCTCCTTCCTACCTTTGCCCAGGATAGCCTGCTCCTAATCACCAGCTCCACCATCAAAATCCTTTCTCGGGCTTCCCTGGTGGCGCAGTGGCTGAGAGTCCACCTGCCAATGCAGGGGACGCGGATTCGTGCCCCGGTCCGGGAAAATCCCACATGCCGCGGAGCGGCTGGGCCCGTGAGCCACGGCCGCTGAACCTGCGCGTCTGGAGCCTGTGCTCCACAACGGGAGAGGCCACAACAGTGAGAGGCCCGCATACCATAAAAAAAAAAAAAAAAAATCCTTTCTCTCCTTCAAGGCTCCTTCCTCCATGAAATCCTGTGTCCCCAACTGGAAGTGACATCTGCATTCCCTAAAGCCTTCTGCCAATGCTCTTCATACTTGAGTATGCAAACATATTGGCTGAGATCTCGGCAAAGTGCAGATTCTGGTCCAGTAGCTCTGCAGCAAAGCCTGAGATTCTGCATTTCCAACAACCCCCAGGTAATGCCAGTCCCCAGACCACACTCCGAGGCATAAGGCCTTACGGTGCACATTTAACATTGTTCTGTGTTGTCATTATTTTCATCTACATATTGCCTTTATCGGAGAATAAACTCCAACAGATCTTCAATAGCTTACTGAATCTTTTATGCCCAGGGAAAACTAGTTCAGTGTCTTATGTACAGTAAATGCTGGTAGCTGGGTAGGTCCAGAAAGAGTCCTTGGAATTACACTTAAATAATTTTTGTACCCGCACAGTTAGCACGCACTCAAGAAAGTGAAGCCCAGAACTCTGATCCTGTAGCCAGGATGTGAAAGAAGAGCAGCCAAAACTTTTGCAAAAGTAGGACTCAAGTTCAGAATTTTGCTTAGACTACAATTCTAAATATTTCTCATGGGGCCTACAGACAGCATTTACTGAGACAGTTACCTAAAGATCATACTGACATGAGGGTGATATACAATCTCTTTGAGGAAGAAATAAGATGCACACAAATAAAAGATATAAGAGGGCTTCCCTGGTGGCACAGTGGTTGAGAGTCCGCCTGCCGATGCAGGGGACACGGGTTCGTGCCCCAGTAAGGGAAGATCCCGCATGCCATGGAGCAGCCTGGGCCCGTGAGCCATGGCTGCTGAGCCTGCGCGTCCGGAGCCTGTGCTCCGCAACCGGAGAGGCCACAACAGTGAGAGGCCCGCGTATCGCAAAAAAAAAAAGATATAAGGAAACCTACAGACCATTCAGAAGCAGAAATTAACAGTGAAGGTGACTGATGCTCTTAAATGCTGGAGGAAACGATGACCAGGATCAGATGTTCACTAATGGACACTGAATCAAACAACCTCCCTCCCTCTCCCTCCCCCTCTCCTCTCCCTCTCTCTCTCTCTCTCACACACACACACACACACATATTGGCTGAAAGAAACAACTTGGTGCATGTTTTCTGGCACCTCAGGAAGTCAGCAGTACTAGCTAGCGTCCTGAGCCCAGGAACAACATATCCTGGACCTGGCCGACTCTGACTCGCAATCTCTGGTTTGGGTTCCTTAGTCACAAATTGAGAAAAATGATGGCTTAAGATGCCCAGACAATAACCTTACAGTCCAAACTATATAATCTCACTCATGCTGGCACAGCAGAGAAGAAAACCTCCCGTACACTAAACACAGTCCCAGAACTGCTCAGACCTCCTATATGTTTCTACCTCTACTACACCACTACCATTATTACTGGCAACAATTGCTAGTAATCATTACTAAGAATGATAATAGCTATACCTATTATTTATGATGTGATAGAAACTTTATACATATTTAATTTAATGCCTTGCCAATCCAGTAAGGTTGTTTTTTATCAAACGCTTTTACAAAGATACAGAAATTATGATTCAAAGTTACATAATTTTCCCAAGGGCTAAAGCTTCAAAAATGATATTAGGACTCCATACTCCCTGTGAATTCACTATTTTTGTGCCTCTTAACAGACATTCGGTCAATAAACATTTACCAAGGATTTACTCTGGGAGAGGCACTGTGGTAGGAGCTGGGATTAAAAACTGAGTAAGCTATCTCCCTTCAAGGAAACACTGGTCTTGTAGAAGCAACAGAAGTACCAAATAGGCAGCTTCATAGTTATGCTGGAAATACTGTATGTAATACAGTGCTCCACAGATCTTTCCAAAACCCATAATTTGCTTATGTATTTTAAAAGAAATTAAGAATGGAGCATGCTCTGAACATGTTATGAATTGCTAACTCATAAAGTATAAACATAGATTTTAAATATTTTTTACAGGAGAAATAAATGGTATTATTTTATCCATTTTGGTAAAAGATTGAATCTCTGGTTTAAAAGAAAAGCAAAAGAGGGCTTCCCTGGTGGCTCAGTGGTTAAGAATCCTCCTTGCCAATGCAGGGGACACGGGTTCAAGCCCTGGTCCGGGAAGATCCCACATGCCACAAAGCAACTAAGCCCGTGCGCCACAACTACTGAGCCTGCGCTCTAGAGCCCACGAGCCACAACTACTGAGCCCACGTGCCACAGCTACTGAAACCCATGCGCTCACAACTTGTGCTCCGCAACAAGAGAAACCACGGCAATGAGAAGCCTGCAGACCGCAAGGAAGAGTAGCCCCTGCTCACCGCAACTAGAGAAAGCCCATGCACAGCAACAAAGACCCAACGCAGCCAAAAATAAGTAAATAAATAAATTTATGAAAAAAAAGAGAAAAGCAAAAAGAAACTTTAGCAAAATGAAATATTTTTTTAGTTTTATTACATTAACATAGTGACAGCTACTAAAATGCTTTTAATATGTTAACTATAATAGATCTGCAATATGCCACAATAATATTCAGCACGTGAATACAACCTGGCAAAAAATATTCCACTAAAATGTAGAATTGTTACACCACATATAGCAGCTAAGTGCTGACATCTAGTGGCCATACTGAGAATATCTTTATACTATTACCACTACTAAACAACTTTCACATCATTATTAATGACAAACTTATATTGGTGATACAGGTCAATCTGTATTTTCCACTAAACTTTTAAATACTTAAGCATAACTTTTAGCTATAAGATACTACTGAAGGTGAAAAATCTTGGTACCAAAGTCCCAGAATTAAATCTCAGTCCTTGTTAGCTGACTGGGCAAGTTACCAAACATCTCTGAATCTGTTTGTTCTCAAATCTATAAAATGGCACATAGCAGGGTTTAGATAAAGGTTAGTGACCACCATTGTTAATTTAACCATTAAATCTGTAACTGTACCGCTTTCTATGTAAAGTCTTTAACACCTTCTTTCCC
>NW_006786333.1:692477-710230 GCF_000442215.2 Lipotes vexillifer
CTTTTCATAAATGTCAACCCATTTCAAGCAACTCACACATTAGTCAAACATCAAAAACTACAGGCAATACAGAATGTTTAAGAAAAATCTATTTCCAAAATTTCATTGGCTTTATCTGAGAAGGATGACTTCCCATAGTGTTCACTGTTTTGAATTCAGTGAAAAAAGAAATCATCCCAGGAAAAAATGTAATAACCTCTAAATAACATTATCATATACGTTTAAAAGACCTATAAACGATTTTACAGGAAAACATTACTGAGAAACTATCATTCAAATTTCCTTTCCACATATTTCTGGATCTCTTCTTTTTTTAAGGATTTTCATTTTTACTTTTATAATGATAAACTTCATTAGCAATAACATTAATTTTTTAACATCTTTATTGGAGTATAATTGCTTTACAATGTTGTGTTAGTTTCTGCTGTATAACAAAGTGAATCAGCTATACGTATATATATCCCCATATCCCCTCCCTCTTGCGTCTCCCTCCCACTCTCCCTATCCCACCCCTCTAGGTGGTCACAAAGCACCGAGCTGATCTCCCTGTGCTATGTAGCTGCTTCCCACTACCTATCAATTTTACATTTGGTAGTGTATATGTCAATGCTACTATCTCTCTTTGTCCCAGCTTACCCTTCCCCCTCCCCATGCCCTCAGGTCCGTTCTCTACGTCTGCGTATTTATTACTGTCCTGCCCCTAGATTCTTCAGAACCTTTTTCTTTTTTTTTAGATTCCATATATATGTGTTAGCGTATGGTATTTTCTCTTTCTGGCTTAACTTCACTCTGTATGACAGACTCTAGGTCCATCCACCTCACTACAAATAACTCAATTTTGTTTCTTTTTATGGCTGAGTAATATTCCATTGTATATATGTGCCACATCTTCTTTATCCATTCATCTGTTGATGAACACTTAGGTTGCTTCCATGTACCACCTATTCTAAATAGTGCTGCAATGAACACTGTGGTACATGACTCTTTGAATTATGGTTTTCTCAGGGTATATACCCAGTAGTGGGATTGTAATATAGTAGTTATATTTTTAGTTTTTTAAGGAATCTCCATACCGTTCTCCATAGTGACTATATCAATTTACATTCCCACCAACAGTGCAAGAGGGTTCCCTTTTCTCCACACCCTCTCCAGCATTTATTGTTTGTAGATTTTTTCATGATGACCATTCTGACTGGTGTGAGGTGATGCCTCAATTGCAGTTTTGATTTGCATTTCTCTAATGATTAGTGATGTTGATCATCCTTTCATGTGTTTGTTGGCAATCTGTATATCTTCTTTGGAGAAATGTCTATTTACGTCTTCTGCCCATTTTCGGATTGGTTTGTTTTTTTGATATTGAGCCGCATGAGCTGCTTGTATATTTTGGAGATTAATCCTTTGTCAGTTGCTTCATTTGCAAGTATTTACTCCCATTCTGAGGGTTGTTTTTTCATCTTGCTTATGGTTTCCTTTGCTGTGCAAAAGCCTTTAAGTTTCATTAGGTCCCATTTGTTTATTTCTGTTTTTATTTCCATTTCTCTAGGAGGTGGGTCAAAAAGGATCTTGCTGTGACTTATGTCATAGAGCATTCTGCCTACGTTTTCCTCTAAGAGTTTGATAGTTTCTGGCCTTACATTTAGGTCTTTAATCCATTTTCAGCTTATTTTTGTGTATGGTGCTAGGGAGTGATCTAATCTCATACTTTTATATGTACCTGTCCAGTTTTCCCAGCACCACTTATTGAAGAGGCTGTCCTTTCTCCACTGTACATTACTGCCTCCTTTATCAAAGATAAGGTGACCATATGTGCGTGGGTTTATCTCTGGGCTTTCTATCCTATTCCATTGATCTATATTTCTGTTTCTGTGCGAGTACCATACTGTCTTGATTACTGTAGCTTTGTAGTAGAGTCTGAAGTCCAGGAGCCTGATTCCTCCAGGTCCGTTTTTCTTTCTCAAGATTGCTTTGGCTATTTGGGGTCTTTTGTGTTTCCATACAAATTGTGAAATTTTTTGTTCTAGTTCTGTGAAAAATGCCACTGGTAGTTTGATAGGGACTGCATTGAGTCTGTAGACTGCTTTGGGTAGTAGAGTCATTTTCACAATGTTGATTCTTCCAATCCAAGAACACGGTATATCTCTCCATCTGTTTGTATCATCTTTAATTTCTTTCATCAGTGTCTTGTAGTTTTCTGCATACAGTTCTTTTATCTCCGTAGGTAGGTTTATTGCTAGGTATTTTATTCTTTTTGTTACAATGGTAAATGGGAGTGTTTTCTTAATTTCTCTTTCAGATTTTTCATCATTAGTGTATAGGAATGCATGAGATTTCTGTGCATTAATTGTGTATCCTGCTACTTTACCAAATTCATTGATTAGCTCTAGTAGTTTTCTGGTAGTGTCTTTAGGATTCTGTACGTATAGTATGATGTCATCTTCAAACACTGACAGCTTTAATTCTTTTCCAATTTGGATTCCTTTTATTTCTTTTTCTTTTCTGACTGCTGTGGCTAAAACTTCCAAACCTATGTTGAATAATAGTGGTGAGAGTGGGCAACCTTGTCTTGTTCCTGATTTTAGAGGAAATGGTTTCAGGTTTTCACCACTGAGAACAATGCTGGCTGTGGGTTTCTCACATATGGTCTTTATTATGTTGAGGTAAGTTCCCTCTATGCCTACTTTCTGGAAGGTTTTTATCATAAATGGCTGTTGAATTTTGTTAAAAGCTTTTTCTGCATCTATTGAGATGATCATAGGGTTTTTATCCTTCAGTTTTTTAATATGGTATATCACATTGATTGATTTGGGTATATTGAAGAATTCTTGCATTCCTGGGATAAACTCCACTTGATCATGTTGTATGATCCTTTTAACGTGCTGTTGGATTCTGTTTGCTAGTATTTTGTTGAGGAGTTTTGCATCTATGTTCATCAGTGATATTGGCTTGTAATTTTCTTTGTGACATCTTTGTCTGGTTTTGGTATCAGGGTGATGGTGGCCTCGTAGAATGAGTTTGGGAGTGTTCCTCCCTCTGCTATATTTTGGAAGAATTTGAGAAGGATAGGTGTTAGCTCTTCTCTAAATACTTGAAAGAATTCGCCTGTGAAGCCATCTGGTCCTGGCCTTTTGTATGTTGCAAGATTTTTAATCACAGTTTCAATTTCAGTGCTTGTGATTGGTCTGTTTATATTTTCTATTTCTTCTTGGTTCAGTCTCAGAAGGCTGTGCTTTTCTAAGAATTTGTCCATTTCTTCCAGGTGGCCCATTTTATTGGCATAGAGTTGCTTGTAGTAATCCGTCATGATCCTTTGTATTTCTGCAGTGTCCGTTGTTACTGCTCCTTTTTCATTTCTGATTCTGTTGATTTGAGTCTTCTCCCTTTTTTTCTTGATGAGTCTGGCTAATGGTTTATCAATTTTGTTTATCTTCTCAAAGAACAAGCTTTTAGCTTTATTGATCTTTGATATTGTTTCCTTCATTCCTTTTTCAGTTATTTCTGATCTGATCTTTATGATTTCTTTCCTTCTGCTAACTCTGGGGTATTTTTGTTCTTCTTTCTCTAATTGCTTTAGGTGTAAGGTTAGGTTGTTTATTTGAGATATTTCTTGAGGTAGGATTGTATTGCTATAAACTTCCCTTTTAGAACTGCTTTTGTTACATCCCATAGGTTTTGGGTCATTGTGTTTTCATTGTAATTTTTTCAGGTATTATTTTATTTCCTCTTTGATATCTTCAGTGACCTTTTGGTTATTTAGGAGCGTATTTTTAGCCTCCATGTGTTTGTATTTTTTACAGTTTTTTCCTGTAATTGATATCTAGTCCCATAGCATTGTGTTCAGAAAAGATACTTGATACGATTTCAATTTTCTTAAATTTATCAAGGCTTGATTTGTGCCCTAAGATATGATCTATCCTGGAGAATGTTCCATGAGTCCTTGAGAAGAAAGTGTATTCTGTTGTCTTTGGATGGAATGTCCTACAAATATCAGTTAAGTCCACCTTCTTTAATGTGTCATTTAAAGCTTGTGTTTCCTTATTTATTTTCCTTTTGGATGATCTGTCCATTGGTGAAAGTGGGGTGTTAAAGTACCCTACTATGATTGTGTTACTGTCAATTTCCCCTTTTATGGCTGTTAGCATTTGTCTTATGTATTCGGGTGCTCCTATGTTGGGTGCATAAATATTTACAACTGTTATATCTTCTTCTTGGATTGATCCCTTGATCATTATGTAGTGTCCTTCTTTGTCTCTTGTAATAGTCTTTGTTTTAAAGTCTATTTTGTCTGATATGAGAATTGCTACTCCAGCTTTCTTTGCATTTCCATTTGCATGGAATATCTTTTCCCATCCCCTCACTTTCAGTCTGTATGTGTCCCTGGGTCTGAAGTGGATCTCTTACAGACAGCATATATACGGGTCTTGTTTTTGTATCCATTCAGCCAGTCTATGTCTTTTGGCTGGAGCATTTAATCAATACACGTTTAAGGTAATTATCAATATATATGTTCCTATTACCCTTTTGTTCACTGTTTTGGGTTTGTTTTTGTAGGTCTTTTCCTTTTCTTGTGTTTCCTGCCTAGAGAAGTCTCTTTAGCATTTGTTGTATAGTTGGTTTCTTGGTGCTGGATTCTCTTAGCTCTTGCTTCTCTGTAAAGGTTTTAATTTCTCTGTTGAATCTGAATGAGATCCTTGCTGGGTAGAGTAATCCTGGGTGTAGGTTTTTCCCTTTCATCACTTTAAATATGTCTTGCTACTTCCTTCTGGCTTGCAGAGTTTCTGCTGAAAAATCAACTGTTAACCTTATGGGGACTCCCTTGTATGTTATTTGCTGCTTTTCCCTTGCTGCTTTTAATATTTTTCTTTGTATTTAATTTTTGATAGTTTGATTAATATGTGTCTTGGCGTGTTTCTCCTTGGATTTATCCTGTATAGGACTCTCTGCACTTCCTGGACTTGATTGACTATTTCCTTTCCCATGTTAGGGAAGTTTTCAACTATAATCTCTACATTTTCTCAGACCCTTTCTTTTCCTCTTCTTCTTTTGGTACCCCTATAATTCGAATGTTGGTGCGTTTAATGTTTTCCCACAAGTCTCTGAGACTGTCCTCAATCTTTTCATTCTTTTTTCTTTATTCTGCTCTGCAGTAGTTATTTCCACTATTTTATCTTCCAGGTCACTTATCCATTCTTCTGCCACAGTTATTCTGCTACTGATTCCTTCTAGTGAATTTTTAATTTCATTTATTGTGTTGTTCATCACTGTTTGCTTGCTCTTTAGTTCTTCTAAGTCCTTGTTAAATGTTTCTTGTATTTTCTCCATTCTATTTCCAAGATTTTGGATCATCTTTACTATCATTACTCTGAATTCTTTTTCAGGTAGTCTGCCTATTTCCTCTTCATTTGTTTGGTCTGGTGGGTTTTCTACTTTGCTCCTTCATCTGCTGCATATTTCTCTCTCTTCTCATTTTGCTTAACTTACTCTGTTTGGGGTCTCCTTTCCACAGGCTGCAAGTTCGTAGTTCTCATTGGTTTTGGTGTCTGCCCCCAGTGGGTAAGGTTGGTTCAGTGGCTTGTGTAGGCTTCCTGATGGAGGGAGTGGTGCCTGTATTCTGGTGGGTGGGGCTGGATCTCGTCTTCTCTTGGGCAGGGTTGCATCCAGTTTTGGGTGTCTTGATTTAGTATGATTTTAGGTAGCCTCTCTGCTAATGGGTGGGGTTGTGTTGCTGTCTTGCTAGTTGTTTGGCATGGGGCATCCAGCACTGGAGCTTGCTGGCCGTTGGTGGAATTAGGTCTTAGTGTTGAGAAGGAGATCTCTGGGAGAGCTCTCGCTGACTGATATTACATGAGGCCGGGAGGGTTCTGGTGGTTCAATGTCCTCAACTCGGCTCTCCCACCTCACAAGCTCAGGCCTGACACCAGGCCGGAGCACCAAGACCCTGTCAGCCACATGGCTCAGAAGAAAAGGGAGAAAATAAGAAAGAAAGAAAAGAAAAATAAAATAAAATAATTAAAATTTAAAAATTAAAAAGTAATTAAAAAAAGAAGAGAGCAACCAAACCAATAAACAAATCCACTAATGATAAAAAGTGCCAAAAACTATACTGTGCCAAATCTATACTAAGATAAACATAAAAATCAGAAACAAGTCAGTCGCAGACAGCAAACCCCAAGTCTACAGCTGCTCGCAAAGTCCACCGCTTCAGTTCTGGGTTGATTCGTTGTCTATTCAGGTATTCGACAGATGCAGGGTACATCAAGTTGATTGTGGAGATTTAATCCACTGCTCCTGATGCTGCACAGAGAGAGTTCCCTTTCTCTTCTTTGTTCGCACAGCTCCTGGGGTTCAGCTTTGGTTTTGGCCCCACCTCTGCGTGTAGGTCGCCGGAGGGCTTCTGTTTCCACCCAGACAGGACAGGGTTAAAGAAGCGGCTGATTAGGGTTCTCTGGTTCACTCAGGCCAGGGGGAGGGAGGGGTACAGTGGTTATAATTGAAATGCAGGGCGAGCCTGTGGCGGCAGAGGCCACCATGATGTTGCAACAGCCTGAGGTGCACTGTGTGTTCTCCCAGGGAAGGTGCCCCTGGATCCCGGGTCCCTGGCTGTGGCAGGCTGCACAGGCTCCCGAGGTGGTATGGACAGTGACCTGTGTTTGCACACGGGCTTCTTGGTGGCGGCAGCAGCAGCCTTAGCGTTTCATGCCAGTCTCTGGGGTCTGCGCTGACAGCCGCGGCTCGCGCCCATCTCTGGAGCTTGTTTAGGCAGTTCTCTGCCTTCTGTGGGCAGACAGGGAAGGAATCCCCTTCTCCTCGCACACCCTGAAACAATGGTCTCTTGCCTTTTAGGCATGTCCAGACTTTTTCCCAGACTCCCTTCCTGCTAGCTATGGCACACTAGCTCCCTTCGCTGTGTCCTCTCCCTGGGATCTGACCTCCAGAGCTCGAGCCTCAGCTCCCAGCCCCCACCCACCCCAGTGTGTAAGCAGACAAGCCTCTCAGGCTGGTGAGTGCTGGTCAGCACTGATCCTCTGTGCAGGAATCTCTCCGCTTTGCCCTCCGCACCCCTGTTGCTGCTCTCTCCTCCGTGGCTCCGAATCTTTCCCCCCACCCACCGCCGCCCCCCACCACCACCGCCCGTCTCCACCAGTGAAGGGTCTTCCTAGTGTGTGGAAACTTTTCCTCCTTCACAGTTCCGTCCCAGAGTTGCAGGTCCCATCCTTATTCTTTTGCCTCTGTGTTTTCTTTTTTCTTTTGCCCTACCCAGGTACGTGGGGGAGTTTCTGCCTTTTGGGAAGTCTGAAGTCTTCTGCCAGCATTCAGTAAGTGTTCTGTGGGAGTTGTTCCACATGTAGATGTATTTTTGATGTATTTTGGGGGAGGAAGGTGATCTCCAACTGTTACTCCTCTGCCATCTTGAAGGTTCCCCCCACCCCGGATCTCTTTATAAATTAGAAATCCTAAAATTCTGAAGATGCTGGGATGATCTCCAAACTCCTAAGTTGATATCATCAGAAAATAGTGTAGTTCCGTATACAATTTACACAATGGCCTTAAATATTCATGAAGAAACATATGACACAACTTTCCTTTAAGTTAGGTCAATCCCATCTAGGGTCTTACAGGCCTCAAAATCTTCCAGAAACCATTTTCCCCCATGGGTAACATTCCAAGGCAAGCCACATTGGCTGGCATTGGGTTGGTTGTGAAATAGTTCACAACTTTACAACCAAATGAAGCACTATCCCCTTCAGGGTTACTTATACATAAACCCATTTGAATTGTTTTCCATGTTCAAATGGTAAATACATCCCAATCCTTTTTTGAGGATAGTGTTTTGGGTTTTAGTCATTTTATTGCCATATTACTTTTTAAGTTTTCTAACAAAAACATATTAACTTGAATATAACGTGATATCAATGTAATTTGCATTAAGACAACATTTCTGAAAGCTAAGAAATGCTTGGAATACAAACAAGTAAATATATTCATTTGTCTGTTGAATCAGTGTCATATTTGTGAGTCATATTTCATGCTAATCAGATCTGAATAATGAGAGAAATTCCTAATTCAACAATGGTTCACATTCTCAAAATACTTACTTTCCTTAAACTTTACCTCCCTAGGTGACTAATCACATTGCTAATCATGTATAATAATAATAATGATTTTTATGCCATTGGAGGAATTTGATTAATTAACTTTATAAAGGGATTACTAGTTAATTTACAAGGAATTTGTGAGGAATGTTTAGTGCTCTGAATTTGTCAGAGTGAAAGAAAATTGATCTTTAAAGAACTTTCTTGGGCTTCCCTTGTGTCGCAGTGGTTAAGAATCTGCCTGCCAACGCAGGGCACACAGGTTCAAGCCCTGGTCCAGGAAGATCCCACATGCCGCGAAGCAACTAAGCCCATGCGCCACAACTACTGAGCCTGCGCTCTAGAGCCCACGAGTCACAACTACTGAAGCCCGCGTGCCACAATTACTGAAGCCTGCACGCCTAGAGCCTGTGCCCAGCAACAAGAGAAGCCATCGCAATGAGAAGCCTGTGCACCGCAACGAAGAGTAACCCCCCGCTCGCCACAACTAGAAAAACCCGCGCACAGCAACGAAGACCCAACACAGCCAAAAATGTAATTAAGTAAGTCTACAAAAAAAGAACTTTCTTAATTCATTTATAATTACTTGTACCATTGCCCAACACTCTGCCCTGTATGTTTGTATATTTTAATAACAAAAGATTTATTATTAAATATGATTTGTTTAATTATGCCCAATTTATACTTAAGTAGCTATAAGACCTATGCCCAAAATTAAGTTCTAAAGTTAAGCACTGCTTTAAGTTCTCACCTTTGAAAAGTATGATTCTCCTAAAGCTCAAGATCCAGCAACTGATACCCTAGTTCCTGAATCTTATAAAATATATACAGTATACAATTTTAAAACTTCTCAATTGAATAGAGATATTTCATACTACTTTCCTAACAAATACTACCGGAGTTTAAGAGCACTACCATATCTAAATCCCCTTTACTCTCATTTGCAAGTTAATATGCATAACTGTCACAGGCCCACATCATTTATGCAAATCTCTTTATTTTTCCAAATACAAACAGGTTGGGAGAAACATTTTAAAACACTTGCTTTCTATAGGATCATCTCAGCTTTAACTTCGTGTCGTGTGTAGCAAGGATCTATTATATGCAAATTTTATATTTCTTTTAAAGGAGCTAGAAAAGAGTATCACTTTTTTCAATTACAGACATCATCTGCACAGCCAACATAAAAATTTTATTTTTAAAGTTCAGATAGGCTAGAAAAAAATAAGAATAAACTCTGTAAGGAAAAAGGAAAATGAGTGGAAGTAGAAAAGGAAGAATGAGTTTTAAATACTTCTAGCTAATGTAAAGTAAAATACTTTCTCTGGTAGCAAGTAAATAAAATAGTCCCAGTCTTTGACTTTAAAAAATTTATTAAGTTCCTGATACAAATTCACCCATGCCCACACACACAGATGCATGCAGGCACACACCCCACCACTAGCATGCTCATTCGCTCTTTCCCCACCCAGCATCCACCTGCCCTTTTTAAGGGAACATTTATCATCTTGCTTCTACACTGGAGGGACCAGGCCCTTCACAATCTCAGCCCTTGTATTTCAGAGTCACTCTCTGTTGCATAGGTAGAGCATTTCACCCAGACCTAACCACCTCCCTGGCCTCTATGACTAATTCACTTGAGACAATCAGAGACGATCCTGAGCATTTTGTTTGAATGACTTGGAAAAGGCCCTCCATCTCTCCCACTGTGCTTGCCACCAAGAAGATGTAGAGCGTGGAGCCATAGCTGTCATTTGGGCTCTATGAGGGAGGGCCTGAAGCTGCCAGGGGATACCATGGGGATCTGAAATGAAGCCAGAATTGAGAGAAGAGAAACCACATCCTGATGACAGCGTGAGAACTCCAGTTCTAACCATTTTTGAAGCCAAGATCTACCTCTGGAATTTTCAGCTATAAGTACCAGAATATTTCCCTGGCTTAACATTCCCTTGAGCCAGTTGGAATTCCATTTGTTGAGTTTTGTTTTGTTTCATTTGTTATTTGCAATGGATAGAGTTTTAACTGAGAGATCAAGATACTGACATCCTAATGATGACATAAGAAATACACAGAGGGCTTCCCTGGTGGCGCAGTGGTTAAGAATCCGCCTGCTAATGCAGGGGACATGGGTTCGAGCCCTGGTCCGGGAAGATCCCACATGCTGTGGAGCAACTAAGCCCATGCACCACAACTACTGAGCCTGTGCTCTAGAGCCCGTGAGCCACAACTACTGAAGCCCGCACACCTAGAGCCCATGCTCCACAACAAGAGAAGCCACCGCAATGAGACACCTGCACACTGCAACGAAGAGTAGCCCTGCTCACTGCAACTAGAGAAAGCCCGTATGCAGCAACGAAGACCCACCACAGCCAAAAATAAAATAAATAAATTTTTTTAAAAATAAAATAAAGAAATACACAGAAATTCAACTGCTCAAATGCCCTTGTTCGTCACATGCCAAGTGTGTCTGCTTTCTTCATATTTGATTCATTGTTCACAAGGTTTCAGTAATCTTATTAAATGGGGCACAACTTTAATACTGTAATAAATACATAATTTGTCCATTAAATCTGATGTATTAAATACTTTTCATATGTATCATTTACAAATTTTTTTCATATATATTTTAATATATGTATATATTATGAAATCATCACCACAGTAAGTCTAGTTAACATCTGTCATCATATATATTTTTTAAATCCATAAAACTGCTCATGTAGGAAATATTATTTATAGGTTAAAAACTGAAGTTTAAAACAGCCTATACAACTCAATACCAAAAAAACAAACAACCCAATCAAAAACTGGGCAGAAAACCTAAATAGGCATTTTTCCAAAGAAGACATACAGGTGGTCAACAGGCACATGAAGAGATGCTCAACATCACTAATTATTAGAGAAATGCAAATCAAAATTACAATGAGTTATCACCTCACATCAGTCAGAATGGCCATCATCAAAAAGTCTACAAATAATAGGGGACTTCCCTGGCAGTCCAGTGGTTAAGACTCTGTGCTCCCAATGCAAGGGGCATGGTTTCAATCCCTGGTCAGAAAACTAAGATTCCGCATGCTGCACAGCACAGCCAAAAATAAAGTCTACAAATAATAAGTGCTGGGGAGGGTGTGGAGAAAAAGGAACCCTCCTACATTGTTGGTGGGAATGTAAATTGGTGCAGCCACTTGGAAAACAGTATGGAGGTTCCTTAAAAAACTAAATATAGAGCTACCATATGATCCTGCAATCCCACTACTGGGCATATACTGGAAAATATGAAAACTCTAATTCAAAAAGATACATGCACACCAATGTTCATAGCAGCACTATTTACAATAGCCAAGACATGGAAGCAATGTAAGTGTCCATTGGCAGATGAATGGATAAAGAAGATGTGATAGATATAGATATACTACTACTCAGCCATAAAAAAAGAATGAAATATTGCCATTTGCAACGACATGGGTGGAAGTAAGATAAAGAAAAATATGATATCACTTATATGTAAAATCTAAAAAATAATACAAATGAACTAATTTACAAAACAGAAACAGACTCACAGACATAGAAAACAAATTTACAGTTACCAAAGGGAAAAAGGGGCGGAGGGATAAATTAGGAGTTTGGGATTAATAGATACACACTACTATACATAAAATAGATAAACAACAAGGATTTACTATATAGAACAGGGAACTATATTCAATATCTTATAATAACCTATAATGGAAAAGAATCTGAAAAATATATATATATATATAACTAAATCACTTTGCTGTACACCTGAAACTAACACAATATTGTAAATCAACTATACTTCAATTTAAAAAAATAGATAAAATGAACATTTTCCTGTAAAAAAAAAAAAAAAAAAAACCCTGACGTTTAGGAAAGTTGACTTGGCTTTGAGGCCTCACAACTAATAAGGGGTAAGGGCCAGGTGTTCTTTTCCTTTTTATTTATCTTCATTTTCATTATGCTTTTCATCACTACACAGATACTATTTATCTTGAAAAATATACGTGACAATAAATGCAAGCAAGACACAAATAAGCATTAAGTTCCATCAAATTAAGACATAAGACTTTTTTAAATAGTATAATCTTACCTAAATCGATATCTCGAATTCCCATGTACAATTCAAGAAGATCATCAACCTTTCCAATCGCCTTTGCTTTGGTTTCAGAGGGCTTTATCAAGGAAAAGAGAAATAAAATCATATTTTTATGTATAATCTCTTGAATGTTGAGCCATACATAGGGGGAAATTTGATGTGGAGCCAGTTCCTGGTTGTGTATTTCAGCTAATTTGAATGGAAATATATCTAGAATGTGCACTGCAACTCAATACAAATCAATATAGTAAATATTTTTGGTGTTTAAGTATTATAGATTCAAAGAAGAAAAGTCAGAACAGTCTCCAAGCAGCTAGCAGTCCAGAAGGGAGACAGATGTGAAAATAAATAGCTATTTAACAATAATAAGGACAATTTCTAAAGGATGTCAAAGGCAAAGAGGCATCACAGGGGAAGTAAATTTAAATCTCTAAGTGTCCAGGAAGACTTCAGAAAGGTGACTTAAGAAGTGTGTTTTCAAAATGAACTGGCGTCAGATAAGCAGAAGCAGGCACCGAAAGTAGAAGGCAATATATACACAAAGTCTATGTGAGGTTGCAGAGTCTGATAAAAGCGTACAGTGGGTTAAAGGACTGCAAGAAGTCCCATGTGATGGGAATCATAGCGCCAGACATGACTAGATCTTAAGGAGTCCTGTATGCCTTGAATAGGGCTTTGGTCTTTATCATGCAGGCCACATGCATTAACAGCTCACCCCAAGAGTAAAACACTCTGAACACATACCCCTATTATTTATTTTTTATTAATTTTATTGAACAGAAGTCCCCCCTTATCTGTGGTCTTGCTTTCCTCAGTTTCAGTTACCTCAGTCAATTGAGGTCCAAAAATGTTATATGGAAAATTCCAGAAATAAACAGTTCACAAGTTTTACATTGTGTGCCACTCTGAGTAGTATGATAAAATCTCACACCACCTGCTCCATCCCAGAATCCCCAACCACAGACATCACCTGCTCCTGAGATCCAACCTTCACCATCATCACGGCTAGATGACCCAGGATCACCCAAGCAGATGATCCTCCTTCTGACTTAGAGTCAGAAGCCTAACACTATGTCACAATGCCTATGTCATTTACCTCATTCCATCCCATCACACTGGCATTTTATCATCTCACATCATCACAAGAAGGGCGAGTACAGTAAAGTAAGACATTTGGAGAGATCACGTTCACACAACTTTTATTATAGTGTATTTCATAATAGTTCTATTTTACTATTAGTTATTATCATCTTTTACTGTGCCCAATTTACAAGTTAAACTTTATCATAGGTATGTATGTATAGGAAAAAACATAGTATATATAAGGTTCAGTACTATACACAGTTTCACACATCCACTGGGGGTTTTGGAACGTGTCCACTGTGGATAAGAGGGGACTACTGTATGCAATTTTTATCAATTACACATATGTGTTACCACATTAATGTACTGAGTATGTTATAAAAATAGAAATTGTATAAGATGATGAAATAATATTTTTAAATAATTGTTTTATGTATTAATGTTACCAAAATATTTTTGTTCTTCCTACAAGTTTCTATGAAAAACATGATTGGATATATTTTATTATTCTTTTAAAATCTTGGTTTAATATTTGGTGAAGTCTGGTTCTGTTTAGTTTATTTCAATACTTGGTTTTAAATGGCTTCATAGCTGAAATAAAATTTGCCCAGAGATGTTAAACACTCAACAACGGGTACAAATGTTGAATTCAAGACTACACTGCACGGCTTCCCTGGTGGTGCAGTGGTTGCGAGTCAGCCTGCCAATGCAGGGGACACGGGTTGGTGCCCCGGTCCGGGAAGATCGCACTATACCACGGAACGGCTGGGCTGGTGAGCCGTGGCTGCTGGGCCTGCGCATCCGGAGCCTGTGCTCTGCGACGGAAGGGGCCCCAGTGGTGGGAGGCCCGCGTACCGCAAAAAAAAAAAAAAATGGCCACCAAGATCTTACTATTCTAAATAGCTCTTGATCTCATCACCCCCTCTTCCATTCACATTCTGATTGCCTGTGTTCAGTCCTGACTTTTTAAATTGAGATATAATTGACATTATCTTAGTTTCAGGTATACAACATAATGATTTGATATGTGTATATACTGTAAAATCATCACCACAATAAGTCTAGTTAACATCCATAACCACACATAGTTATTTTTTTTTCCTTGTGATGAGAACTTTTAAGATCTAGTCTCTTAGCAACTTTCAAATATATAATACAGTGTTATAAACTATAGTCACCATGCTGTGCAGTCTATCCTCAGGACTTGTTTATAAGTGGAAGTTTGTACCTTGACCTTCTTCACCCACTTCACCCACCCACCCCCAACCCGCTGCCTTTGGCAACAACCAATCTGCTCCATTTCTGTATGAGGTGGGTTTTTTGGGGGTGGGGGGGGAGGTGAGAGGAGTATATAACTGAGGTCATCCAATATTTGTCTTTCTCTGACTTATTTCACTTAGCTTAATACCTTCAAGGTCCATCCATGTTGTTACAAATGGCAGGATTTTCTTTTTTATGGCTGAATAATACTCCCCTCATCTTTTCTTATTTGCAGAAGTCTCCTAATTGGTCTCCCTGCCTGAAATCTTCAGGCTCGGGACTTCCCTGGTGGCACAGTGGTTAAGAATCCACCTGCCAGTGCAGGGGACACGGGTTCGAGCTCTGGTCTGGGAAGATCCCACATGTCGCAGAGCAACTAAGCCCGTGCGTCACAACTACTGAGCCTGAGCCCTAGAGCCCAAGAGCCACGACTACTGAGCCCACGCGCCACAACGACTGAAGCCCGTGCGCCTAGAGCCTGTGCTCCACAGCAAGAGAAGCCACCACAGTGAGAAGCCTGCGCACCGCAATGAAAAGTAGCCCCTGCTCACCGCAACTAGAGAAAGCCCGCACACAGCAATGAAGACCCAATGCAGCCAAAAATAAAATTAAAATTAAAAAGAAAAAAGAAAAACCTTGACACTCTCAAATCCACCCTGCTCAATAGCCCATCCCCCAGAACCAAGGGGTTTTTCTAAAACACAAAACTGATTTGCTGTTCCCCTTGCAATTTTTAAATAGCCCCCCCCTCTCCATTATCCACAGGCCCTTCACGCCCTGACCCAGGCCTCTACCTCCAGCCTCATCACCCCCCACCAGGTACCTGCAGCACACTCCAGTCCCGTGGACATTTCCATTTCATGCCTAGAACACTCTTTTCCCCATCTTTGACCAACTCAACCATTTCTTCTGGAGGGAACTCTCCCTGATTTCCCTTTCCCAATCCCTGACTGCAGCTGATCAGCCAGCCCCTCCTTTATGACATTAACCTTGCCCTTCTGATTTGTAATAGCTTCTTTTCCTGCCTCTCTCCTTTTAAAGGAAAAACAACGTCTTTATCCATCTTTGTATCACCAGCACCTGGACTGTACCTGTCTCAACAAACACATAGTGAATAAATTGTGAGGTATGCAGGTGGAGTATAGTTCAGTTTTCAGAAATTGTGCTAGATAATGAGGGGCTGATTTGCTTCAAACCTGTAAATCCTTTGGTGTTTGAAATTAAATGGTAGGTCATTTGTATCAAATTTAATATTAGCACCAAACTAGTTTTTTTTTCCCCCTGTATTATGAGCTATTTTAATTGCCCTATTTAATGAAGCAGGCTATGCAAATAGGAAGGGAGTTTTAGATGTTTGTCTTGGAATGAATCTTTCCCACCTCCTCAGGCAGATCTGCAGTTATTCTTTTTCATTCCAGCACCTTCTATATAGCAGTTGCTCATAAATAAACAGATATGTATTACCCATTTTAACTGTTAGAAGAGGGCGCTCCTCCTGAAGTGACGTGGAGTTTTTCCTGCCGACCCCACTTCCTTTGCAAACAGTTTGAAGGTCTGCCCTTTTCCCCTCCACTTTAAAGCACAGTTGGCGTCCCCTAGCTCCTTCCCACTGTCCTTCCATCCCCTTACAGATTCCTTTCTTCCACTGAGGTTTGTTCATTTGTTCAATAAACATTTACTGGACTTCAGCAATATGTCTGGCAGTGTGCTGGGCATTGGAAAAGCAAAGACTCAAAACAACCAGATGTGGGGCTTCCCTGGTGGCGCAGTGGTTGGGAGTCTGCCTGCCAATGCGGGGTACACAGGTTCGTGCCCCGGTCCGGGAAGATCCCACGTGCCGCGGAGTGGCTGGGCCCGTGAGCCATGGCCGCTGAGCCTGCGCTTCCGGAGCCTGTGCTCCGCAACGGGAGAGGCCGCGACGGTGAGAGGCCCGCGTACCGCAAAAGAAAACAACAACAACAACCAGATGTCACTGTCCTGGGTTTTTTCACAAATCTTGTCATATCTCACTTTCAAAATGCTTTCAGATCTCCCAGGCCTCTCCGTTGTCACTTGCCTCCAGATCAATCTTTCCATTCACCCAGGACCAAGGCACTCGACTCGGAGTCTTCCTCTGGATTCTCCAAAACAGACAACATCCTGAGTGACTCAAACATTCAAGAGGACAACCCTGGCCTCGTGGTTCCTTGAGGGTCTGCTCTGACAAACCACACCCGTGACTGACCCTGACATCGTCCCCCAAAAGCTCTGGATCCTATGGAAACAGCCTCCTAACCATTCATCTGTCTCACTCTCTTGCTCTTCAAACAGCTGGGAGCCCTAGGACGGTATGCGCACACAGACATGCCTTCCCCCCGACCCAGCCACCCCCAACCAAGGAGCTCCGGAGCCTCAGAGGTCTGCCTGACCTCCCCAAAGGAGGGCTTCATCACCGCTGTCTTCCTGCTGTGAGCGGACCTGCCACTTGTCACTTTGAATCCTTACCACTGCCACCCTCTTCTTCCACCCTCCTTCCCTCCATGTGTCTCTTCTCCTCATGTTTTTCACTCAAATACTCACCTTTACATAGACACAGTCAATCAGCAAAACCCTTCCTCCAGTCAAGCGTAAGTGAATCACTCACTAATTCATTAAATTCAAAGATCTGAGCTCCTCTGAAGTGTCAGGTACTGTTCTAGGTACTGCGGATAGAGCTGTGAACAGGACATGTGAGAACAAGACAAGGGACTGAACGGAGACAAGGATATGAGTCCCACTGTGTTCAGCGCCTTAAAAAAAAAAATGAAGGGCAAGGAAGATTAGGCAGGGGGCAGGGTGGCGGGAACTGCTATTATACCAGCTGCTCAGAGGTTAAACAGGGTAGGATGTGGACAGAAACTCAAGGCGGCAAGGGAGTGAGCAGTGCCTGTAAATGGGCAGCGCATCCAGCTAGAGGTAATAGCTCATACAAAGGTCCTGAGGCGGGGATGTATCTGGAGCGCTTGCAGACAGAGAGGAGACTCAAGTAGCTGAAGCAGAGGGAGCCAGGAGAGGGGTGGAGATGACAGCAGAGAAGAGACGCAGAGTCGGATCGTGTTGGTCACTCTGAGGACTTTAGCTTTTACTCCGAGTGATGTGGGAAGCCACTGGAAGATTTTGAACAGATTGTTCCCTCTCATTTGAGTTTCTAAAGGATAACTCTGGCTGCTGAGTGAGCAGAGGGAAAG
>NW_006786333.1:710240-715266 GCF_000442215.2 Lipotes vexillifer
CAGCTCTGACAAACACGAGTGTCCATCATTTCCAAGCCGTATAGGGATTAAATGAACATAACATACCAATTCTTCCACAGTGGCAGGACCTTTTGATCTCAGGCGAAGTGTCTCCCTTCCAGTACCGATCCTTCCTGTTGATGACTTTCCAGCTTTTGGCCTGGGCTCCATGTCTATAAACATACAATGGAGGGGGAAACGTACATATATTAAGAACTCCAACCAGTTGCTATAAAAGCTAATGAGTTTCCATCACAAATTTCTGTACAGTTATTGAAGAGATTTGATAAAAGCTATGCCTTCTGATAAAATTTCCCAAAACAAAATAAATTCACCTGTCATCCATTATTCTCATATGAGAGTCTCTATGAGGTCTGCCTACAACAAGAAAAGGGAATACGTGAAATGTGCCGATCGAAAAGGCTGGAAGTTATAAGGAATAAAAAATAAAACAGTTGGTTTTATTGTAAGAGTAAAGAGGTATATGTGGCAGGAAAGCAGAGGTAGGTGTGTAGCTGGACTTCATTAAGGTCGTAAGGAAGGGAAGGAGTCATGTCTTGATAGAAGACAGAGATGGAGGCACTATTATTGGAGGACCTACCTTCCGCTGGATGCTTTCAATACAAAATCCCATGTAATTCTTGGCCAACCTATGAGGCAAGTTAGACCATCACCATCATTTTACAGAAAAGGAAACTGAACTCAGTAAGGATCAGAGCTGGTATTCAAACCCAGGCCTTGTGACCCCAAAGTCTCAACAACACTTCACCACCACACCTCTTGGAAGCACAAGGGATAAATTCAGAGGTAACGGACCTCAAGAGGCTGGGAACAGGTTCCAAGGAAGGAGTTCCCCTCGCAAGGCAGACCACAACAGAGAGTAAGAGTCCACGAGAAGCCGCTCCTTCCCTACGCTGGTTTTCTACGTGTGTGTTTTGGTTTGGTTTTGGTTTTCCAGCATACCAAGAGTCACCCCCACTCCCAGACAGTAACATAAATGAGTGGAAGGGTAGGGTGGGAACGGAGGATAACTCCCAGGATGTACCCTATCCAGGCCACCCCAGTAACTGGCTGCTCTGTGAGAAGGTAGGCCCTGCACAGCCAGATCTTCTGCTGGTTTGCAAAGAAGATGAACACTCAGTTTTGTGCCAACCTCCTGATTTTTAACTTTTGGCAACTAAATCAAACTTTTAAAAACGACATAATGTGCTCCGCAACAAGAGAAACCACCACAATGAGAAGACTGCATGCCGCAACGAAGAGCAGCCCCTGCTCGCCGCAACTGGAGAAAACCTGGGCACAGCGAGGACGACCAAACACAGCCAAAAATAAATTAATAATAAATTAAAAATAAAAACAACGTAATGGCAAAAATAACAAATTTGTGGATCAGATTCTAATCATAGGCCACCGATTTATAACTTCTGCAGGTATCCCGAGTCCTCTTGACTGAGGACTCTGGCAGCAGTTTGGGGCAAGGATGGAGGTTGGTGTGAGGAGGTGCAGCACCAAGCCTGGGAGATAACTGAGCTCCAATGCAGAGTCACAGGGCAGGCCGCAGTGTACGAGCAGGTGGTGAGGTCCATACAAAGCTCTCAAAACATGGATGTCAACTGGCCTGCACAAACACATCCTTCCTTAGAATCTAGGATAATTCCCATCTTCAGCAAGTCCTGTTTCACTATTGGGGATCTATTCCAAGGTGACTAAGGATTTTACATGTTAATTTTAACCTGCATGTCAGGACAGAGCCACCAAAACATAAAACACATAAGTCTTCCTCTGAGAGTGAAATTATTCAAAATCATCATGCAATAAATAGGGTAGTTCCCCTAAGCCAAAACCTCTAAATGGTGGCTGACAGTGCTCATGTTGACCATGTTGACCAGAGAGATGCTCAGGAGACCAGAACTGTGTCAGCAAGTCTGCAGCATTTCCCTTGCCGGTCACACTGTGTCCCGTCCGAGGGAAGAACAGATTAACAGGAGATGCTCACTCGGCACAGGATTTCCAAAAGAATGCCCAACGAAAAAGATGAGGTCAGTCTGTCACCAGCACTGTCCAGGATTCTATACTACCCAGTTTGGAGTCATGTACAGACCTACAGTGGTCAAGACAGCCTCACCTTAACGATGCTAACCTCCAAGATAAACAACCTTACACCCGCACTCCCCCTATCACACACTCTACCCACCGCAATTTCACCAAGCAACCTGCTCTGTATAATTTGTCTTCCCGTATAAATTTCCTACAGGGTGGCAAATGAAGCACTCAGCTACCACATGTCTTTGGTTTACAACTACATATACATTTCTAACTGTAAAGTAATACACTGGCATTCTGACTTAACAACGAGTCTTTCGTAAGTTTGGTAAGCAAGATATAACCCTGGAAAATTGTACAAGTTCTGGATACACTGAAGAAATTAAAGGTTCCTGGGATGTACGAAGCTAAGGACCCAGACTCTGGAACGTGGCAACTTCACAGAGGGATTGTCATCCAGGCTTGAGAAGTCGGCGAGCCGCCCTAGATGATGTCTCTGCTTACCTGGCTCTTACCTGCAACACCAGTAGCTAAAAGGGAAAATGAAATGTAGAACAGAAGTTTTTTTACTTTTGGCTTTTCTTTTTTAATTTTTAATTCATTTATATTTTTAATTCGTTAATTAATTTATTTTTGGCTGCGTTGGGTCTTCGTTGCTGCGTGCGGGCTTTCTCTAGTTGCGGGGTGCATGCTTCGCATCGTGGTGGCTTCTCTTGTTGTGGAGCACGGGCTCTAGGCACGCGGACTTCAGTAGTTGTGGCGCGTGGGCTTCAGTAGTTGTGGCACGTGGGCTCTAGAGCGCAGGCTTAGTTGCTCCATGGCACATGGGATCTTTCTGGACCAGGGCTCGAACCCGTGTTCCCTGCATTAGCAGGCGGATTCTTAACCACTGCGCCACCAGGGAAGCCCCTAGGCTTTATTTTTTCAAGCGGTTTTAAGTTCATAACAAATTGAGAAGACAGAGCTCTCCCATACACCTCTTGCCTCCACATATGCATCACCTCCCGCATGATCAATACTCCTCACCACAGGGCTACATTCGTTATAATCAATGAACCTACATGGACACATCATATCACCTAAAGTTCATAGTTATGTTAGGGTTCACTCCTGGTGTTGTACATTCTGTGGGTTTGGAAGAATGAATAATGACATGTATCCACCATCAGAGTATCATTCAGAGTAGTTTCATTGCCCTAAACACCCTCTGTGCTCTGCTTGTGCACCCCAGATTTTTTTTTTTAAATCATTATATGTTTGTCATCTTCTCCTCGAAAGTGTTATCTCAAAATTAACCACTTGGTGGCACCAAAACAAAAGTTAAAATTTCACTTCTGGCTTAGACCAGCCTCCAGAAAGGCAGTTCTTGTGGCTAAAGAAATAGAAGCCATGTTTCTCCACAATCTTGATTCAGGGAAGTAAATCAACCAGTTTATACATGAAAACAGGCAGGATGGCCCTGTTCAGCCTCAGAGGGAAAAAAATGTTTTGCTTTAATGTTTGCAAAGGTTGCTAGTCTGGCCTACTTTTAGGGTGCTGGCCAGTCTAAGCTTGTCAAATCAACCAGGCCAAGCCCTAGATCAGTCACTTCAACTTCTCATGAACGGGTTTGCATGAGGCCTCTCTTGGGGCTGAATGATGAGAGGGATGCAGTTCACACAGGAGATGCTGGTAATCGGCCTGCAGCTCGAAGGATTCACTAGACTCAGGGCTCCCCTCCTGTGTCATTTAGGGCACAGGACACTCACAGCTCAGGGGTACACAGCTGCTCCCACAGCTGAGTGGGATGTCACCAAGAAGCAGTCGCCTTAGTTCCAAACCCTTTTGGGGCAACTGTATCTGTTACTCTAATTACATAATTGAATTTAAAACTACGTGAGCTGATGAAATAAGTGTGAAACACAGAGTTATTATTGCTAGGAAAACTAGGTTAACTGCTTTGGAAAGACTCCATAAGGGCGAGTTGCAAAAAAAAAAAAAAGGTGTGGGCAAAATGATGCTAGGAGATTAGGAAAAATATCTTTAAACATCCAGCATTTCACATATCTGGCTTTTAGATATCAAACAGAAACCATAGATGTGCGTTCAGGTTCTGATTACTAAAGCAAGACTTCATAGAACTCCAATTTGTGTCCTCTACTCAAAGAGCTTTTTACATCTAAAGAGTTGTAAAAGAATGCATATTTATATGTTTTAAAATAAAATATTTATATCCCTTGTGTCATTCTTTATGATACCATTTTAACTGGCATTTTCAATAAACAGACCAACCCCCAGTCCCTGCTACATCGTGAAGGTCAGGGGAGAGATGGGGAAATGGAGAAGACAGCAAGATGTCTGTCTCTAGCCCCACCCTGAGCCCCAGGGGAAGAAGAGAGCTGACAGCGGCCAAGGCCCTATCTTCAGGTGGAACACATGCAAGTGGTTTAGATCCCCATCGGACACAGGGTGACAGTGAGAAGGGCAGGCATTCTCCTGCTTCTGCACAGAACAAGATCTTGTTCTGGTCCCACAAGGGCCTGAGTTGGCCTGGAGTACAATTCATAGCAGGGGCAGAGCCATGATTTCCATGAGAGGGGGGCACATATGGACACCTCTGTGCCCAGCAAGAGATAGACTTCAGAATCAGAGAACTTGAGTTAAAACCCAGCTCCACCATTTACAAATTGTGAGAACTTAAGGAATAAGTCCTTATCTGTACAAGAACACTACTGAAACCAAGCGAGGCCCTGTGGGACTCCCAAGCATGGAGGCTCTTTTGTCCCCTGTTTCTTGTGGGCAAGGCTCCAGCCTCCAAGACCTTCCCTGAGTTCCAAAGGGCAGATTCCAACAGTTGTTAATCAAGGGAGAAGCAGCCATGAAACCACCTGAGGCCAGATTAAAGGGACCAGAGAAGCTCATCAAGATAGATGACCGGGCTTCCCTGGTGGCGCAGTGGTTGAGAGTCCGCCTGCCAATGCAGGGGACACAGGTTCGTGCCCCC
>NW_006786333.1:715276-731674 GCF_000442215.2 Lipotes vexillifer
AGCGGCGGGGCCTTTGATCCATGGCCACTGAGCCTGCACGTCCGGAGCCTGTGCTCCGCAACGGGAGAGGCCACAACAGTGATAGGCCCCCGTACCGCACAAAAAAAAAAAAAAAAAAAAACAAGATTAGGCGACCACCTGAGCTGAGATTAAGGGCGTGCAGGCCCTGCTCAACCTTAATCTTGTCAGAGACCCCCACCTTTGAACCACTGTTATAAAACCCTCATCAAATCCTCCCGGGTTGGGACACACAGTTTTTCAAGGCAGGAGCCCGCTGTGTCCCCCTTTGCCTGGCAAAGCAATAAAGCTATACTTTTCGACTTCACCCAGAACTCTCTCCAAGACTTGATTCACTCGTGTACAGAGAGGCCGACCTCTCGGTAACACTACCTACATAGGACGCTGTCTTAAGCATTCAAATGGCTGCCGTATGAAAGGTGCTTTGCCCAGTGGTCTGCTTCATACACAGAGAGCTGCTACTGCTGTTGGACTTGCTTCTGCTGATACAGTCCACACTGGAGAGACAGCCATCTGCTCTTCCCATGCTCTCCCCAACAAAACCATTTGCACTGGTTTTCCCAGGATGAGAAACATGCAGAACTCTCTCTTCAAAGGTTCAGGAAACTGTCACTTCAAATACAAAGGTCTCCTTTTTATTCTATCTTCTATAGAACTGTGATTTTTTCCCCCCTTCCATTTACAGGGGAGTAGAAACAACAGATGACCCATTACCCTACTCAGGTTCGCCAAAGTGGCTGAGTTTAAGCCCAGCTCCTCGGCGGGGGGGCACTCAGCAGTGGGGGCCCTCCAGTGTCCATCTCATTGGACCTCTGACCCCCCCATTCAAAACGTCCTGTTAAGAGTTACATGACACCATGTGGGCAAGAGGGCAGACACATCAACACTCCAACCTGGAAACTTAGAGTCCCCCTCCCCTAACCACCCATGTAGGTGAACTAAGTTACTTCACCAAATTCACTAATCCATTTCTATAATTTCCACCTCTAGAGTTCGACAGCATCAAAAATGGTGGCCATATGGCAACTCAGGCAGGACTTTGCAGGATGTGTATACCAATGACCTTCAGCACTGCAGGCCCAGAAATGCTTTTTTCCGGTGTTCCCAGAACTGACCTGAGTCTTAGGGATTGATTCACACTAACCAAATTCACAAGAACAGACATCATACATCAATGTATTAATCATAGGGAGGGATGGTATCAAAGGTCCAAGTGGGCTGCCATGCTTCATTCTCATGAACCCAAAACTTCCTGGGGAAAATGTCCAAGCAGAGACCCAGCCATGAAGGTCTAAGACAGCAAGGCTACGTGGGAAAAGGGGAAGGGATCATGCTCCAGGCCATGAGTTCCAAGACTCCAAAAGCAAGGAGTGGAGAGTTGATGTTTTAGAGTCCCTCCAACTGGGTGACTCTCAGTTTACCAGGCCTCTACCCCTCTTGGGAATAATTCACTTGAAACTTTCTTCCCATTGGGTATCTGAGAAGTTTAGTGCGCATGGATACCAGAGAAAAGGACTTGGGCACAAAGGATAATTCTCACAGTCCAAGGCTGCAAACACGTAGTTCAGTGACATGTGGTCCACAGACATGTTTGTGAAGTGCGCAACGTTTTCAGATTTTTTAAATTAGTTGCCAACTTTTAAAAGTTGGGTGATTTCTCATCAAAATTCAAATTTTAAGTTTCTCTTGGAGACTGACGCATGCCTACAAAACAATAATAATTAGGGTCGACAACTTTACTTTGGGGTTTGTAGCTCTCTGCCCTCATTTTCAGACAATCTCTCAAGGTATAGAATTTTTCACTACATATGGCTATAAAGCGTTATATGCTGTTTCATATACTAGTGTTATTCTTAGACTGCAGTCTTATTTCAAAGGAATAAATATACACACATACATCTACACTATAATTAATGTAGGGGCAAAAACATAGATCATCTGGGAAAATTAAAGGTAACTTTTTAACTGATCATTTAATATGTCCCAGGTACTAGAAATTCTTGATAAGTTGTTTTATTTAATCTTCACAACACTATTACAAGGTAGGTATTACTCTAATTTTACAACTAAACTTACAGTTGAGGCTTGGAGAAGTAAGATGATTTCATCAAGGTCATAGACAACCGGTAAGTGGTAGAGCTGGGCTACCCCAGAGCCACTGCCTGATTTTATATTCTATTAAAGATTATGAGTTGCCATCGGTAACAGACATTAGTTGGCTGTCTTCTCAGTACCCAGTGGTCATGAGGATCACTGTGGTTCAGGGGAAGCTGATTGCTCCCAGCTTCGGGGATGGGACACACGAATGGGCCAAGCTAACTGATCCCCTTCATCAGAGTGATTGTTTCAGAGGTGGACATGTGAACAAAGGTAAGTCAGAAAAAAATCTAAGGACTTTTGCTAGAAATTCTGAGGCAAGGACACTCTCTTTTTCTGTTCTATGTAAATAAGGAAGCACATGGTCCCAGCCATTGCTGATCACCATCTTGGGATACGTTAAGGATATATGGAGGATGAAGCTGATGCCTCAGGCAGCAGAGCAGAAAGGAAGGGCAAGAAACGGGGTCCTGATCACATTGTACAGGCCCTACATAGAGCTTTGTTAATGCCAGCATCACTCACGGATGGTTGATTTATAAGCTTCCCTTTTCTGCATTAGCCAGGGTCGTAAGGTTTTCCACTGTTTCCAAGTGAAAGATACCTCACAGGTACAGAATTGTGTCTGAGCAATGAAGCAACCCTTCTAAAGAGACCTTCCAATGCCTGGACATACATAAATGGCACTGTCCATAAACAGCTGGTGTGCTCCCTTCCCTACCTCGACCCCTGACACTCCCTCCCTCCCTCTCTCTCTCTCTCTCCCCTCACCCCTCTCTCAGAGTAGCTGACATAAAATCTAGCTTTGCCCCAGAATTTAAAACTTTAACTATTCATTCTCTTTTTCTATGTCTCCTTCCTCTCTCCAACATTCTTCAGACTTCTTTAGAATAACTATGTGGTTTTTTTTGTTTTGATCGAGCTGGTAGGGTGCTGGGGCGGATAAGAAGGAAAAGGAGATAAGTGGATGCCACATACACAAGGTGGCTATCGGATCAAAAGGGCTGGCAACACATGACCCAATCCACCCAAAAAAAAAAAAAAAAAAAAAGGCTACACAAAGTTGCTCTTAACTGTTCCTTTGATGAGACTGAACAGTGTAAGACAAGTGTCAGAAGGGAAATAACTATGCCCAAAATCATCTTGTTCTTCAGGTAAGGTGTCATTTGAGAAAAACTCAACCCTATTTTCATAACTCCCTGAAATGACAGGCAAAATTTATTGTGCATCTCTGGGATAATTTTAATCCAGAGGGGACTGTGTCACCAAAAATATTACAAAACTCAGGACTCTAACACGAGGAAGTTAAAAGGATGGCTAAAGTATTTTTATCCTTTTATACTTATTTTATTCCATAGTATGATTTTATGGGAATTCAAAAATCAAAACTTGTTCACTTTTATCCATGGTTTATTACACATATTTTTCCTCCACCTTTTAAAAAGTTTAGTAGTTACAAAAACAATCCTGCCGGGCTTCCCTGGTGGCGCAGTGGTTAAGAATCTGCCTGCCAATGCAGGAGACAAGGGTTCGAGCCCTGCTCATGGAAGATCCCACGTGCCATGGCGCAACTAAGCCCATGCGCCACAACTACTCAGCCTGCACTGTAGAGCCCATGAGCCACAACTACTGAGCCCGAGTGCCACAACTACTGAAGCCCACGCGCCTAGATCCCGTGTTCCACAACAAGAGAAGCCACCCAATGAGAAGCCTGAGCACCGCAACAAAGAGTAGGCCCCACTCTCCGCAACTAGGGAAAGCCCGCGCACAGCAACAAAGACCCAAGGCAGCCAAAAATAAACATAAATAAATAAATAAAATAAAATAAAATGTCTAGTTCATATAAAAAAAAACACAATCCTGTCAATTTAAAAAGTTGAAACAATGTAATCTACCACATTTCTAACATGGAACCGTTTAAGATAATGTTAAAGAAAGCTGTTTAAAATGAGTATGATCATACAGTTAAAAATTATAAAGCTACTAAAAGTGAAATGATTCCGTTTCTCTACTTCCTAGACTAGGAATGCTAGACTTTTTTTTTAAATAATTGTTTTCTGGTTATAAAAGTTAATATTTTGTATTTAAAACGTGAGAAACATGAGAAACCTAAAGAAACAAGTCATTCATAAACACACCACCAGAGATAACTGTTAACATTTCAATATACATATACTGCAAGTCACTTCTTCTAGGTGTAAAGATAGTTTTCTACAAAAAACGGGATATTACTGTACATTGTTTTGTAATCTGTCTTTTTTTTCACTTACTATATCAAACATTTTCCCATACACAAAGGGAACTGTTTATCTGCTTACCTTTTTCTGAAGGCATACTCTGACAATTTTGAGTATAATTTGTCAGATCCATTTTCTTACAATTACATGACACTTCCCATTATACGATGGGAAGAATGTGTATTATTAGAAAAAGAGCAATTATACCAATAAGTTATATTATCTTCACACTGTTCTACCATATTAAGGAAGCCACTTCCATGTTAGCATCAGTTTTGACCCCTTCATCCCACATGGCTATTTTAATTATTAAGCTTACAAACAGCTGAGAACTATTATCTACCTTCCACTCATGGTTGTTATTAATTCTAAAGGCTCCTTAAACATTGTAGTTCTAAGAGAAATCAATCACTGTTTAGGGTAAGTGACATGGGAAATACAGATTACAGAGCTTTCAGTATTATAGATTATAATAATTTCACCTTTCTCAGATTAAAAACATGAGCATTTAATAAGTTTTCCCTTAGACAGAGTTTATAGCTAGAGGAGAAAAGAGTGAATATTTAGGCTGGGTCTTTTTGCAGCTGAGCCTTTACACTGAAAACACATTTATCGGTTACACCCAGCATTCATCTAACACATCTGCCACACCCCACAAAAGAGAACTTGGCTCTTCATTTATCTTCTTCCATAGTATTTTTGTGGTAAATGCCAAACCAATGTCTAGCTAGATATAAGAAAGGCAGAACAAACTCTATGACATGAAAAGATGATTAAGTGGCATGTTCTAGCCCCCAAATTTGTCACTGTGAGTGCTTTAAATCTTTGCCAAAAAATACATGAGAGTGCCACTCTCACATAAAATGCAATACATCTAAAATTAAACTTCTCTCCCTGACTTTCTCCCAAACCATTACTACATCCAATGGCCCCATTTCCAATGATCACTTTTATCACAGGCTTCAACGATAGAAACCTGGGGTTACATTTGCTTCTTCCAAACCTTCTGTCTCCCTCTTTTAGCTAAAGTGCATCAACCCATCTCTAACCTCTAGCTGTGCCTCTGCAGTATTACTCAGGCTTTCTTCTTTCATGCAAATTCCCACTGCTACCTCCGATCCCAGCCCTTATTATTTCCTCCTGGACTACTGCAGCAGCTTCTGACGTGGTTTCTCCTCTAATCAAATACAGCCAACATTCCTCCTCCGGGCTTAACTCCCCAAAGTCTATTTCATCATTTCATTCTTTAGTTCTAATATCTCCATGATTCCCTATTATCCTCTCCAACAAGCTCAGGTTCCCCACCTAGTTTTCAGAGGTCTTCTTAACATGGCCTGGAGCTGTTTGTTGTTGTTGTTTTTTTGGGTTTTTTTGAGGTACGCGGGCCTCTCACCGTTGTGGCCTCCCCCGTTGCGGAGCACAGGCTCCGGACGCGCAGGCTCAGCGGCCATGGCTCACGGGCCCAGCCGCTCCGCGGCACGTGGGATCCTCCCGGACCGGGGCACGAACCCGCGTCCCCTGCATCGGCAGGCGGACTCCCAACCACTGCGCCACCAGGGAAGCCCTGGAGCTGTTTTTGCAGCCTGATTTGCTGCAGTCCCTCCAAGACTCTTTTCCACAGGAAACCCTCCTTCCTTGTCTGTACTTCCCCTGCCATCCTGCAAGGCCAAGTTCAAGTGCAATCTTCTTCAGGAATCTTTCTCACCTACTCATATCTTTCCCCTCTTTAAACACCCACTTAAACGTCTGTAGTGGATTTAAATTTTTGCTCCACAGTTCTGGAGAAAAGAAATGTCAGGTTGAATCTGATTGGCAGCCCCTCACTCCACAGGTTTGGTGAGAAACTGAGTCTTGGCCTTTGCTTTGGGAGTCTCCCCTTCTCGGGATCCAGAGGGCTGATATGGTGCTCAGTCCAGCACAGATCCTACTCTGAAGCTTGACCTCCAAGTCAGTGTGTCCAAGCCCAGGGCACAGGGGCTCTTTCACCTCAGATGGCAAGGTCACAGCTCTCACAGCCCTGATATCCCTTTGCAACTCTATCAGGAGTCCTATCACTTCTCATGGGGAGTTACATGGGAATGAGACACTGGTCCTTGATACTGGTGGGACATGCTATATAAGCCATCTGTCCCGTGGCTTATCACTTTGGGAAAATTCCTTCGCAATCTTACCACTGCTCCCAGCCTCCCTCACTCTCAGCTTCAGAACCCTTCTCCGTCATGGACAAATCAGCTCTCAGATGAACTACCCTTTGTTTAAATCTGCATTACAGCACATATCATATGGTTTGCATTATAGTCTAAGAGGCAGTAACACATACTGTTAGGCGCAGAAGCCTCAGGAGCAAACAGGAATGGAGTACTATACTTGCACTGAATGACCTCAGGGAGGTATTTAACTGCCCAAAGCCTCAGTTTACTTACCTAGGAAATCTTCATAGGAATGACACAAGGATTGAATCAGGCCAGAATAGAAGTCCTAGTAGCAATGACTTACATTTATGCAGCACTGTGTGCCAAGCACTATTCTAAGTGCTTTACGTATATTAACACATTCAATCCCCACAACATTTTATGGATAAGTAAACAGGCATAGAGGGAGTAAGTAAGTAGTCCAAGATCACATAGGAAGTAAGCAGCAGAGGTAGGAATTCAACCCAAGCAGTGTGGCTCAGAATCTATACCTTTAACCATTATACCATATTGCTTCTAATGAGCAATTGCTTCAAATGGTAGCTATTACGGCTATTGATAAACTACCTAATTCTTTTTTTCGGGGGGGGGGGCACTGTTGTGGCCTCTCCCGTTGCGGAGCACAGGCTCTGGACGCGCAGGCTCAGCGGCTAGGCCGTGGGATCTTCCCGAACCGGGGCACGAACCCGTGTCCCTTGCATCGGCAGGCGAACTCTCAACCACTGCGCCACCAGGGAAGCCCAAACTACCTGATTCTTAATATATCTGCCTCCTTATGTAAATTGCAAGCTCCTTGAGGACAGTAAACATGCTGACTCATCCATAACAGCTGTTAGGGGCTGGCTCTGGAGGCTCGCTGCAGGGGTTAGAAGCCTACCTCCCTAGCTAACTCTAACTCTAAGCCTACCTCCCTAGCTACCTCACTAGCTAACTAACAGAGGTTAGAAGCCTACCTCCCTAACTAACTCTAACTCTAAGCCTACCTCCCTAGCTACCTCACTAGCTAACTCTAAAATCTTGGACAGACTGCTTAACTTTTTAGAATGGCTGTAAGGATTAAATTATTTCCGACTTAGAAAGTACTTAGAAAAGTGAACGGCAGCTGTGACAATGACATACTGATATAGTTCATTATTTGATATGAGATGTGATTTACCATCTGTCTTTCCAGGATCCGGAAGAGTGCCAGAGTTCTCAACAAATATTTGCTAATCACCAACTCACCCACATTGTCTGTCTTGCTTCATGTGCGGTTCATCCTGTTTCTAAAATTACTCCTTAAAGAAAGGGCTACACCTTCAAGATAGTGTCAACAGTAATAATAGCAGCTAACTTCCACCAAAGACTTATATGCACCAGGGACTGTTCTGATTGTTTTTGTGTTTAATCATTTAATCCTCACAACAGCCCAATGTGGCCGATACTATTATCTTTACTTTTTGTGTGAGGAAACCAAAGCACAGAAAGGTTAATTCACCCAATGTCACATTAACACACAGCCCATATGTGGCAGAGTCTACGTACTTAACTACTTACACTTTGTTGTCCCTTTTGTAACTTTTTTCATAGTCTACAGGATATTTAGTAGAATTCAGTATATATAAAAGTACTGGACTTCCCTGGTGGTACAGTGGTTAAGAACCCGCCTGCCAACGCAGGGGACATGGGTTCGAACCCTAGTCCGCGAAGATCTCACATGCCACGGAGCAACTAAGCCCGTGTGCCACAGCTACTGAGCCTGTGCTCTAGAGCCCGTGCGCCACAACTACTGAAGCTCAAGCGCCTAGAGCCCGTGCTCCACAACAAGAGAAGGTACCTCAATGAGAAGCCCGCGCACCGCAACAAAGAGTAGCCCCCGCTCGCCGCAACTAGAGAAAGCCCAGGCGCAGTAACGGAGACCCAACGCAGCCAAAAATAATTAATGAATTAATTAAGAAAGAAAAAAAAAGTACCAAAAGCACTGTTGCTTGAAAAATGTTCACTCGAAATAGCATGAATAGTAGAGAGTATTTTTTAAATGTCTGAAGTGTCTATCTAAGAAGTCATAATACTTAAAAGCCAAAGTTTCTCTTAATAGCAAATAGACTTAGTCTTTGAAAATGAGCACATCAGTTAAGCTGAATCACGAAGATGAGGTAAAAGTTTTCCAGCTGTGAATGACTCAAGGGAATCGGACGTACTTCACATACTGAACATCCTATTCTGATGGGCACATAGCACAGAAATGAGGTCTCCAAAAGAAGACATAGCCCAGAGATCTGTAACAAAATCTAACCCCAAAACAGAGACTATCGATGCTTTAGGAGGCCAACATTCTTTCAACTCCCTTTCTGTCTTCAAAACACTTTACTGATACATTTCATAACCTCCTTCCACAAACCTCTTTCCATAAAGTGGAACAATTACAAATTAAAGAAATTCTCCAGGATAAGTTAAGTGGAGACTCATCTAAATAAAACTGAATCAAGGCCTCATAACATTTAAAAATTAAAAGGCCTCGTAAGAAAACAAACCAGTTGAACTAGTCTGATCCTTCAGCCAGTTAAATGGAAGAATGAATTTTCACAGCCCTGGGAAAATCTAGGTTTACAGGACAAACTCTGAAGGGTTGAGCTCATTGTGGAGACATGTTCCTTTTCACTGGCAAAAGAGAAAAGGAAGTGAGCCATGCCCTAAAAAATTACCACTAGAGACATTCCAGCCGATACTTGATAAGAACTGGGAAGGCTGCCATCAACTCATGGCTAGAAGATGGAAAATTTGGATCGGAATGCAGCTGACCAGGAGAAACCATGTTAGGTATGAATAAGATTTCCCATTAAATTACAAGTTTTCAACAAGGGGGTCATTTAAACCAGCTTTCAAATGTTTTTGTTTTTTGTTTTCTGTGGGTTTTTTTTGCTGTGACACACAGTGAGAAATATATATAATACATTATATCATGACATATATTATATATCTGAGACACCCATATGCATACATGGAAACACTGAAACTGAAACAATGCTTATCCTTACTAGGCACAAAGCACTATGAAATTTTCAGTTCTATTCTACTTTTTGTTCCAAACACACTAGTTGAGACCTACTGGCTGAAAAACAGCTATTTAAACCAGCAGAGGAGATTCTGAGGGTATGTTTTATAATAGCGTTTATTCCTCCCTCAGAGTTCCGTAGCCAACTTAGGAAAGCTGCGATGGCGCAGCTGCTCTTGGGACAAGTGACTTGTTCCTTGAGTGCTTGGGTAAAGGCCACCCAGAAGCTGGCTCTTCCAAGTCCAGCCATTCCTCACTGTGCTGACTCCTTCTCTTTCTATCCCTTGAATGCTGGGGTTCCCCCACAGCTCTCTTTTTGGCCTTTTTCTCTTATTACTCTGAGTAACTGGATCTACTTCCATGGCCTCAAGTTACTCAGAAATCCCATTCCCTAGGCCCCAATTCCAAATGCCCATCTACATCTAACGCATTTCCAACTGAACTGTCCCACAGATTTCAAACTCTTAAGGCCCAAAATTGTACTGTAAGTACAATCTCTCCTCCCTGCCTCCTCACCCAAATCTTTCTTTTCCAGTTTTCCTCCTCTCAAGGAATAGCACCACACACAATCCACAAATCTGTGGATCATCATTTGCAACTTCTTTTCCTATACCTCAACCTCCAATGCGTTACCAATTTTACCTTCTTAATATTCAATGGTATGCAGGTAAATGTTTAACAGTCACCTTTCCAGGTTAAATAAAAAAAAAAAAAAAAAAAAAAAGCCCTGACTTGCAGCCCTTCTCTATTTCTGTGACGCAAATACCGCACCAGAGCCAATTTCAAGCAACCGACTTGATGCCACTGAACATGGAATTGAAAAGAGATGGGCACTAATGGCTCCAGCACACCACCATCTAATCCTCAGAACCATTTCTTATCTCCGTGCCTACTGGCACTGTCTCCGGATTTCATCTTGCTTCTCCTCAACACAATAGAGTCTTTATTGACTTCCTGACCTTGTACTCATACCCTACCTCTCTGACATAGTCTCCAAAATACCTCTCTAAAATCCAGGTCTCATTATGCTTCTCCCCTGCCTAAACCTCTTCAGTGGTTCTCCACTGTCCACTCTTTATCTATATACACAAGGCCGTTGATAATTTGGTGCCCACTGACTCTTGGGCTTTGTCTCTTGCCACACCACCACCTACAACCTCTATTCCAATCACACCCACATACATCATATTCTAAGATATATGATACTGCTTCATGCTTCTGCACCTTTGTTTATTCTATTCCTACTCCCTAGGACAACCTTCCCTGATCTGTTCATTGAGTAAGCCTCTTAGGATTCAGCTCAAACTCCTTCTCCAGGAAGCTTTTCCTAAACTCCTTGGTTGGTTTGATGCATCCCACTTTTAGACCTCCAGTACATTCTATCACCTCTAACACCCTTTACTGAAATGTTTTCATATCCATCTCTTCTCCAATTCACCAGACATGAGTTTTTTTTTTTCTTTTCTTCTTTTTTTTTTTTTGGCTCTGTTGGGTCTTTGCTGCTGCGCGGGCTTTCTCTAGTTGCAGTGAGCGGGGGCTACTCTTCGTTGCGGTGCGCGGGCTTCTCACTGTGGTGGCTTCTCTTGTTGCAGAGCACGGGCCTCAGTAGTTGCGGCACGCGGGCTTCAGTAGTTGTGGCTTGCAGGCTCTAGAGGGCAAGCTCAGTAGTTGTGGCGCATGGGCTTAGTTGTTCCGCGGCATATGGGATCTTCCCGGACCAGGGATTGAACCCGTGTCCCCTGAACCGGCAGGTGGACTCTTAACCACTGCACCACCAGGGAAGTCCCTAGACATGCATTTCTTGAAGGCAAGAACTGGATCTTATTTATGGAATACCAAGTATGTAGTATGGTGATGGAACACAGTAGTTTCTCGATAAACAGTGACTCTTATCCCAGCAACTAGCACCCTAAGACCAGTATATACTAATTACTCAAATATTCATTGAATGAAAACATATTGGTAAGTTCTTGCCATCTGCCCAAGCCCAAAGGACTGCTAAGACACCCGACCTATACCTTCTATATTGTCAGGAAGTCCAAGATCTACTGCCATAGTCAAATAACTTGCACTGTATTTTCTTTATTTGCTTCTTGGCCTCTGTATTAGTTTCCTGGGGCTGCCATAACAAAGGACCACATGGCTTAAACAACAAAAACTTATTTTCCTACAGTTATGGGGGCTAGACGTCTGTTACCAGGGTTACTTTCTTCTGAGGCCTCTCTCCTTGGCTTGCAGTTGGCTGTCTTCATGTTCACAAGGCATTCGCCCCCTACATGTATGTCTCCATGTCCAATTTTTCTCTTCTTGTAAATACACCAGTCATATTGGACCAGGGGGCCACCCTGATGACCTCATTTTAACTTAGTTACCTCTTTAAAGATCCTATCTCCAAATATTGTCACATTCTGAGGTACTGGAGATTAGGACTTCAACATACAAATTTTAGGGGGACACAATTCAGTCCATAACAGCTTCCTACTAGACTGTGAGCTTCTCAAGAGGCAGGAGCTATAACTTAGTCTTTTTTTCTTAGTATCTGCTAGGCATAGCAGAGTACCTGGAACACAGCAGATTCTCAAATTATTTGTTGGATACATAAATGAAGGACCTTCCAGGAGTGTAGTCCAAATCTATGGAGTGAGGTCCCTTCCAAATTTGGTGGCCAGCACCAAGAAGAATATGGCTTTAGCCTTTCCCTGAAAGAAAGTTAGATACTGTCATGGTCTCCAGATAGCCCACTGCCAAACAGCCATCTATATAGCACCCAAAACTTAGTAGAATAATAAAATCCTTAAGACTAGACACCCAAAGCCAGTTGACAATACCCTCCTCCCTCCAGACTCATTCTGATACACCAGACTGACAGCACCATGCATGGATAGAGTCAGATTCAAAGTCAAGAGAAAACAAACACTTCTCTACCTAAAGAACAAGATGTAAAAGCTTAGAGAAATGGTTAAATGGACATCTGCCTTTTCCTACCCAAAAGGAAACTTCCTCCCCTTCACTGTTCTGTGTGATTTTGGTGGGCCTGTCAGTTATGTAGTCTGCCTTCCCCACTATCAAGACAGACACACGACCTAATAAGTAACCCCCTCCCAGGAATCTGAATCCTAAGTGGGGTAACATGAAGACAAGAAATAACCAGAGGGAGTCAATTAAGCCAGTACCATGAAGGGTTCCTGGTTCACACATCCCTGAAACAGCCTCAGTTCCTACCTTTCCAAGACTTGATTAAACTGTCTTTGTTTCTGAGACCTACTTGATAGTCTTTCCCAAAAATGTCTTTTCCTTAAATTAGATAGTGCTTATTCTGTAGCTCCCAAAGAATCTTGACACATATGGTGGCCCCTAGAAGTGGGGTGTGCGTAGTGGTGGATGTAAAATATGGAAATAAAACAGGCAGTAAGGATTCCCTCATCAGCGGTTAAGAAGTTGTGTTCATCATACCTGCTATGCCAGCACAAAGAAGCCAACTACATTATTCCCTCCTATATTTTGGGACACAGTCCACATGCCTCCCCAGGCTAAATCTTTGGGAAGCTGATAGGAAAATCTCAAGATACTGGAGTGTGTGGCTATTTCTGACAGCTTTTGGTTAAGTCCAAGAAATCACTTAGGCCATCTTGGCTGAAGCTATCTGAATGCAAAGAAGACAATTCTGCCTCATGTAGACTGGCCCTTTCTCCCGGTAGGAATCTATGATGACAGAGTCAGATGATGAAGGACTTTAAATTTGAATCAATGAATCAGTGAAAATGCTAGAAAAACACAGGAAGGAAGGAAACATAGCAAAAGATAAGATTGGGGTGGAGAGAATGGGGCCAAGATTGGTCCCCCAAGTGCCTCCTGATATATATTCCCTCCCTGGCAAAGAGCTAAGTGCTGAAATAAGGCCACAGGGTAAGGAACAAGCTAGCGTTGCCTTTATCCTAGAGTCAAAAAGATAGGCACCAAAATTAAGGGCTGAAGGGTGGGCAGAGAAGCAAGGCCTACTTCTAAGAGAAATCCCCGGGCTAGGGCCCAGAGGCAAACATTGATCTACAGAGTGAAAAATGCATGTAGACCAGCAGGTGTTACATTGAGTTAAGCTGCCATTGAAACCATGGAAAATAAAAACTTGTCACTGCCCCAAAATCAATCTCCAGGTATCCTAACTCATACTACCAGAATGTGAGCTGCCTGAAATAATATACCCCCATTAGGAAAATCCTTTTCAAATTTGTCCATGGAATTCATATGAAGCAAAAGAGCAAGTTCAGCCATTGCAGACACATAAGGCAGTGAAGTACACCAGTCCATACATGTATCTCAAATATGGAAGGAAAAAATCTAATCATGGAACAATAATAGCTAAATACAATGAGCTCTGTAACGTCCAAGACTATTACCAACCTAACATCCAAGTTAAGGTGTACCAGCAACTTTCTACAAAAAAACACAGGGACCACACAGTTTATATGCAGACAAGGAAAAACAGGAAGAGATCAACTCTGGAAAACAGATTCTACGGTAGAAATAAATGTAGAAAGAAATTATATTTCTTGAGCTGTACTAAGAGAATAACTTTGATTTACAAAGCACCTAAATCAGATACTCTTTATTTCAAACTGCCTACATCCTATTAGTTTATATGCTGTGATACCTGGGAAGTTGGTTACCAAATAAAGCCATTTCAAAAGGGGCTGCTGGATAGAACTCTGCGTGCTGGCCCACCTTCCTCTGTGGGAAGTGAGCTCAGATGCTGTGATGTACCATGCAGAACCACAGTATCTGCGGCAGTGGTTCCTAGAATGGTCCCTCCAGGAGCACTACTGGCATAAGGCATCCTTTTCTTACATCTTCTTGGAACTCTGTCATCCACAAGCAATACCACCTACACTCCATTTCTATTAAATGGCACAGAATCGCTTGAAAGCAGAGAAAGTGTTTCAATTTCGTATGGCTAGGATCTGCCCCTTACTTGCTTAGGGTGGGGAAATGTAATTGCCCAGACCTACTGCATTCACCCATCATTGTCATTAACTGCCCTGAGAAAGGCCATTAGAGACAAACTATAAGGACTATTTATGTTTTGTGAGCAAAGGAGAAAGAACATAAGGTGGGTGGAGTCACAGATGAGCAAGGGCGGGCTGAGAATGATTCTGCTGAAGATATTTTAACACTGATGAACACTAGGCCATCATTTGGCTGATTAAAATAGTTCTGGGCAGTGAGAGAGAAGCTGGCACATTCTCCTGTGGATGAGATAGCCCTAGGGGTTTGAACAGCAGTTGGAACACAGCTGCCATGGCTAAAACCAAGCAAGTACAGATGTCACACCAAAGTAGAAGCAATTTCATACCATCCCACACTGCCAAGTTCAAAATGCCAATGGAGGAAAAGTATTGAAGGCAGTCTTTAAAATAGACCAAATAACTACTTTAAATACCAATTCTGTGTGTAACTAAAATTTTTGCTGTTGAGGTCCATGAGTGACAGATACCACTGTTTAGAGAGCTCAGTCAAAAAGCTCCCTGCTCAGCAAGATGAACGCAATACAAGGTGCTGCTCTTCGAGCTTGGAGCAAATTGAGTCACTATACATGACACTTTATAACTCCAAAATGTCTTTTTAAGAAAATGTCCTTCTAGGTAATCTTTTTCTCCTTCAATGGTTGTTTTCCTTATAGGTAGAGCTTATCTATCACTTCCTACGTTCTTAACTGATATACAAAAGCACATGGCACCATATCTCAGTACTCATTTCCCTGAGAAAGATAAGCCAAACCGACTTACCAAAGGCCTTCTTAGGTTCTATTAACTTCAAGGTAAAGAGTTCCTCTTTTTTTAATTCCTTTAACTTCTTAGCAACATCAAAGTGACGCCACCCAAGGATAGTTTCTCCATTGATGGCTTCAATGTGATCCCCCACACAGATTGTTTTAACTGAGTCAACTATGCTGCCATCTTTAATTCTCTGAAAGAAAATGAAGGGTAATACTTAATATAAAATAGCACTGTGTAACATTACTTATCATGCTCTTGAGACATTACATACAATATACTGACATATCAACAAGGCAGTTTAATGTTCAGTTAAAGACAGAAGCCCAAACAACAAAGACAACCATCCTACTCCCAACCATTCTTCTTTATCATTCAGAATTCAGCTTCCATCACAGTCACCACCTCCTCTGAGTAGCTTTTCCTGACACCACCCAGCCCACTCCAAGACTAGGTAAGGTGTCACTCTCATGTAGTACTTTCTGCTACATAAGTTGAGCTCTAAGCTAGGTACTTTACATTCGCCATCTCAATTAATTTTAACAAACTTTATGAGAGTCTCATGTCTTGATCAGAAGATCAAGGAATTTGCCAGGTTCAACAAACCATACTGCAACTGTTCATTTATCGCTCAGTCTCCACTACTGAACTGTAATATCCTTGGGGACAGAGATGGTCTTCTTCACCACTGCCCTGTGCCTAGCACATCTGCACAGAAAAGTCCCTCCATAAATGATTGTTGAATCATTTCAACATGAGGCCCATTACATCAGAATAAAGCTTGAGCTTTTTCTACCAGCTACAGTTTTTAAACCTTAGTTACAAATGCAAGACAAGAATTGGTAGTTAAGAATATTGATACTTGGGCTTCCCTGGTGGCGCAGTGGTTGAGAGTCCGCCTGCCGATGCAGGGGACACGGGTCCGTGCCCCTGTCCGGGAAGATCCCACATGCCGCGGAGCGGCTGGGCCGGTGAGCCACGGCCACTGAGCCTGCGCGTCCGGAGCCTGTGCTCCGCAACGGGAGAGGCCACAACAGTGAGAGGCCCGCGTA
>NW_006786333.1:731692-737898 GCF_000442215.2 Lipotes vexillifer
AAAAAAAAAAAAAAAAAAAAAAGAATATTGATACTTAAGAGACAGGTGTGGTTACCAGGTGTGGAGCCAATGAGAAGGATGTTATACCATCGCTTTTCATTCATATATTTTAGGTGAGGAGAACTTAGGACCCAAGGAGAAACATCAGATTGGTCTTTCCTGACTCTATCATAGGAATGTACAATATATCAGTAGCACAGTTTCAAGATGAGGTGTAAGACTCCCTAACATAATCCTAAGAATTTCTGAAAAGATTTTAGGGACGGAAGCTCCAGAAAACTCTGCACAGGTAACAGCCCCACAGAGGATGTACAGATTCTTCAGCAGTGGTGAGGAACACGGCAAAATGCAGGCCACAGTCTGCCTCGGGCATCACAAATCCTTTGTGAGAATGACAGGTTGGAAATATTAGGGGCTGCTGCTATTGTGTAACTGAAGTGTGTGTATTCCCCACTCTTGCCAGGTGGAGTAACAACATCTTCTGAGGCAGCAGGGGATTGATTACTGCATCCACGAGTTGAGAGACAAACCGATCTCAAGTACCCCAACATCTCCATAATACTGTCATAAGAAAAAACAAGTTGTAGAAGACTAACCTAGAAAGGTTGGGCATTTTTAATTTTTAAATTGTATTACAATACACTAAAACTTACAGTGGGTTTCTTTTTTACCCCCCAATTTTAAGAACACTGATATGTTCATTGTAATAACTGTTAACAGGCTTTATGCAAATGACACAATAATGCTTATTCACACAAGAGATTACTGTCATTACAGGTAGTTAATTTTAAAGGAAAAAATGCAGAAATTTCATAATCTAAGTGACAATGCTTTTTTAGTAAGTCCATATTTGACACATAAACTAGAGAAACAAACAAGGGTAACAAACACTGTACTGAGTGGTAACAAACCACTCAGTACAACTGGAGTTTCCAAACTATCATAGAAACATAAGTGAGATTAAACAAAACACTAGAATTTAAAGAAACAAAGCAAAAAAATTTAATATTCTGTCATCTAACCTTTCTTAAGTCACCAGAGAATATGAAAATCTATAACTCTGACTTTCTTAATTTTTATTCTAAGTTGTTTCTTGATACATTCTGAACCTATTTTTTCCTTTGATCAACTATACCATACAAATTTCAGTTCCACATATTTTTAGTTTAAGACTTACTGTTGTAATTTTATTAAAAATAAGCACTATATAAAACTAAATGAAAGACTTTAAAGACATGTATGAATCTTACCAGTCAATTAAATGGCAGAGTAACAGAAATCTAGGGTCACCAGGGTCTATGAGTAGCCACAGGTCACAAGAAAGGTGCCCAGATAGAGGGAGGAAAGGTGGTTACCAGAAGTCAGCAGGTAGCAAGCTGAGAATCCAGGTGGGCAAGAGAAAAGTCAAAGCATATGTAATCATCAGGGCCAGTGGATAAGAATCTGGGATGGAGAGAGAGGAAAACCAACATAAGAAACTTGGAGAAGGGCACCATAAGGTGAACCAGATATAGAAGCAAAGTGGGAGACACTGATGATATATTTTGTGGGTGACCTGAGCCTTAGCTTCCTAAATAGAATAAAGAATGAGATAGCAACTGAAACAAGTTTCTGCAATTTAATATACTTTAATAATCATACCATAACTTGATAAAGATTAATAATATTGCTAAAAGTGCTACTCAGGCACAAAGGACCAGGAAGAAAAAAGAGGCATTAATTCTATATTTATATTTACTGAGTTATTTAATATCATTCTTTTAAATACTTAGAACTTTCTCTCATCTGGCTTTGGAGCTTGATGCTGCAAAATGTGAAGACAACATTAAATATTTTTTGGAAGGTAGGACTTACAATATTATTAAACGTAGAGGTTCCCAAACATTTCAGACTGTTATTATATTAACTTCTATTAATTCACCCCATATAGTTACAAAATTCTATCTTCTCATCACAAATCAGCAGAACTCTAGGGTAGCATCCCACCATCCTCAAAGTCTTAAGCATTGACTCGAGGTTGCTTGAGCCGACCCTGCCCACATGGTCAGCAACTCTGAGTCTCTGCTGCTGACCCTCCAAACACTGTCCTCAAACCTTGTTCATAATAATAAACAAGCAGATAACAATTGTAAATAGCTATTTCATTTAGTCCTAACAAGCCTGGGAGGGGAAATACTTAATATTCCTTTAGTGAATGAGGAAATCAAAGCACAGTGATGACATGGCTTAACCAAAATAACACAGCTAATAAATAAGAAAACTGGTTTTCAAAGAGAGGTGGTATAATTATGAGACATCATGCTCTTTCCTCAAAACACTCCCAATCAAACAGATCTAACTAACCCAAATGTCTGGTTAAGAAAGAAAGAAAGTCACATGAAGAATTCAAGATCTTCTGACTCAAGACCAGAGTTTGGGGTTGTAGTTATCCAAGATGATCTATCACCTTGATAATCATTTTATGATACGTTAAGTGTATCAAATCAATACATTGTACACCTTAAATTTACACCATATGTCAACTATACCTCAATAAAGCTGGAAAAAGGTGACCTATCACCTTTGAACTTTTTTTTTTTTACAAACCCCACCCTCCTACTTTACTTTTTCTTACCTCTACTAAATCTGTTCTTCATCTATATCATGGCCTCCAGATCTCAAATATTACCTCTTTTCTCAGAACACCACTTCTATTCTTGCTTTATATGCCTCTTCTCAGAGATCCTAGCTTCCATCCCAGAACTGCCCCCGCCCCCACCCCCCGAGTCCCTTGACCTTGTACAATTATTAGTTCTGGATAAATAATCAAAATATTAGAAATATACGAGGGCTTCCCTGGTGGCACAGTGGTTGAGAGTCCGCCTGCCGATGCAGGGGACACGGGTTCGTGCCCCGGTCCGGGAAGACCCCACATGCCGCGGAGCGGCTGGGCCCGTGAGCCATGGCCGCTGGGCCTGCGCTCCGCAACGGGAGAGGCCACAACAGTGAGAGGCCTGCGTACCGCAAAAAAAAAAAAAAGAAATATACGAGTACCATATTTCTCAATGCTAAAATGTGATTTAGTTCTAGTAAAGTAAAAGTATCCCAAATCATACAGATTTCTATGAGATATTCTGAAAATGACACTTCTGTGATTATTTATAAGTTACTTCAATTCTAAATCAACTTAGGTTTTCATTTCTTAACTGCATAGTATAAGCCCTTATTTTTATTTTGAATCTAAAAGTATTCTCTTCTATTAAACTAGGGAACAGCAAACAACAGTTCATAGGTCAAATCTGGCCTACCACTTGTTTTTATACAACCCATGAGTTATGAATAGTTTTACCATTTTTAATGGTTGGGAAAAAATAAAAGAATATCTGTGACATGTGAAAATTATACAACTATACTCCAATAAAATTTAATTTAAAAATCATGTGTCCATTGCTAACAGATAATAAATAAGTGGAGTGCTTTATTATAATAGAATGTTTTAAAAAAATATATAGGAAATGATGGAATTAGAAAGACAGCCATTTTGCAACCATTAAAGACCGAGTCAGGCAAGACTCATCAATAGATACTAAATTTGTGGGGTGCAACGAAGAGAACAAGATATATACATAATCTCAAAGTATCTCAAAGTATCTCTCCACAAATTATTAATTACAAAGGAAAATATAACTTTGCAGTGAATAAGGCTGGCAGCCACTACCTTACACAAGGGAAAAAATTAACATCATGAATAGTGAGACAAACCAATAAAATGCACCTTCAGAGATAATACACTGAGAAGGACACAACATCACTTATCTAATTTTCCTGCCAAAAATGCATAATAACCGGTTTCACATCATAAAGAGACATCAGAAAAGTCCAAATTGAGGGATATTCTCTAAAAGACTGAGGAACTATTCTAGAGTAAAGATGACTAAAAAGACATAACTAAGTGAAATACATGATCCTGTATTGGACTTATTCCAGGAAAAAAATGCATTACTAGGACAACTGATAAAATTGCAATATGGACATTAGATTAGTTTGACAGTATTGTATCGCTGTTAGGTTTTCTGAATTTCATAATTGTACTCTAGGTATATTAAAGAGAATATCTTTGTTCTTAGAAACTACGTTGTGAAGTATTACTGGATAAAGAGACATAATACATGCACTCCACTTTTTCCAATGGCTCAGGAAAAATTACATATATGTATATGAGTGTGTACATATACACACACATACATGTGTGTGTTTAAGAGAATAAAGCAAATGTGGCAAATGGTAAAACTTTTTTGAGTAAAGGGTATCATGTGAGTTCTTTGTTATTACACTCTTTCAATAAGTCTGAAATCATGCCCTCCACAATTTTTAAAAAATCATATCAACCTTGTACACAGTATGATATTCATTTCTCTTCTAAGTTGAACTGTAAGTTGGAGGTTTGGCTTAGGCTCCACTTTCTCTTTGACACCATGTTCTCTGTCCCCACAGGGCTAGTGACTAGTAATCTGAGGCAGGCACATGTCTGAAGGGGCATAAAAAAATAGAAACACAAGCTCTGGACATCAGAGGCTAAGATCTAAAAAATCCATGCGTGTTTGCAAAACTTCCAAGCCCTTCCCTGATGACATTAGAATGGCATTGCTCCATGTACCTCATGTCCTGAGCTTCCCCCAGATAATCCCACATGACTTTCCCAACTCACGGATTTTCCATTTGGTCACCCACTCAACCTTCAGCAGAGCCATATCTTTTGCAGAGCTAAAAATAGCCATTCTATCAAGTGGGAAGTTAAATAAAGTACTATTTACAGTTAGGAAGATAACTTCCCTAAGGCTATTTTTTTCAATGATGACAATGCATCAGCAAATCAAGGATCTGGACCCAAAAAAAGGCATGAAACTTTATCATTAATTCTAAGCTCAGTGGGTAGGATTGCCAGCTCTGGAGTCAGATTGCTTGGATTCAAATCCTGAATTTGTCCAGCTGCATAACTCTGGGCAAGCTGCTTAACCTTCCCAAACCTGTTTCTACATCTATAACAGTTGATAATAGTGCCTACCCAGAGATGAACCTCACAGACATGTTGAGCAAAAGCCAGAAACAGCAGAGTACATAATATGTGATTCCACTTGCATGAAGTTCAAGAACAAGCAAAACTATGGTGTTAGAGGTCAAAATAGTGGCTACCTTTGTGGGGGAAGGGTACTGACCGAGAAGGAGCACAAGGGAGCCTTCTGGGTGATGGAAATGAAATTTCCCTTACTCTGGGTGGTGTTTACACAGATCTGTAAACATTCGTTAAAGGTGTACATCTGTTATATCTCAACAAAAAAGTAATTAAAAAGAAAACATGATACCAAATGGAATTGTTGTGAGCATTAAATGAGAAAACATATGCAAAGTGTCTAGTACCTGACAAGCATTCAATATGTCAGTGTTATTACAACTACTTATTACAGGGAATTCCCTGGTGGTCCAATGGTTAGGACTCGGCTCTTTCACTGCCGAGGGCCGGGAATTTCAAGGAACTAAGATCCCACAAGCTGTAATGCATGGCCAAAAAAAACACAAAAAAACAAAAAACTACTTATTACAATAATAGAATTGTTATCTAAGAGATGAATCTTTTCACCATTCTTCAGTTCTTAACAGTTTTTCACACCATTTCAAACTTCCTTCTTTTGCCTTTGCAGCTCTATATTGCTCTTTGTATTTAGATAAAGTAATTACAGCTGACCCTTGAACAATGCAGGGGTTAAGGGTGCTGACCCTCCACGCAATGGAAAGTCCTGGTAAAAAAAATCCCACTGTTAGGGGCTTCCCTGGTGGCGCAGTGGTTGAGAGTCCGCCTGCTGATGCAGGGGACACGGGTTCGTGCCCCGGTCCGGGAGGATCCCACATGCCGCGGAGCGGCTGGGCCTGTGAGCCATGGCCACTGAGCCTGCGCGTCCGGAGCCTATGCTTCGCAATGGGAGAGGCCACAACAGTGAGAGGCCCGTGTACCACAAAAAAAAAAAAAAAAAAAAAAAACCCACCGTGTGAACAGTTCCCCATATTCACAGTTCCACACCCATAGATTCAACCAACCTTGGAATGCATTACACTGTAATATTTACTATTGAAAAAAATCTGAGTGGACCCACACAGTTCAAACCTGTGTGGTTAAAGAGACAACTGTATATGTTCAGATATTTTTGAAGAGCATTTTTTTTTTTTTTTTT
>NW_006786333.1:739344-763410 GCF_000442215.2 Lipotes vexillifer
CCAGACACGCAGGCTCAGCGGCCATGGCTCACGGGCCTAGCCGCTCCACGGCATGTGGGATTTTACCAGACCAGGGCGCGAACCCGTGTCCCCTGCATCGGCAGGCGGACTCTCAACCACTGCACCACCAGGAAAGCCCACTGAAAAGCATTTTTTTAAAGAAAATAAGGTGGCCAAAAATATTTGCACTTGGAAATAACACAAAATCAATGGCAATGAGCATGGAAGTCACATGTTGACGAGCAACAGACCTACAAGATCCCATAAGGATAAGTAGGCACCAGGGCCAGGCTTTCCTTTTCAGTAAATGCTAAATTCTAGAGGAAGTTTAGTCTGAAGGAAAAAAAAAAAATCAAAAAAAAAAAAAATTCAAGGAAAGAGTAAACAAAAGAATGGTGTTGGGACTTCCCTGGTGGCGCAGTAGTTAAGAATCCGCCTGCCAATGCAGGCGACGCAGTTCGAGCCCTGGTCCAGGAAGATCCCACATGCCGCAGAGCAACTAAGCCCGCACACGGCAACTCCTGAAGCCCCTGCTCACCGCAACAGAGAAGCCACCGCAATGAGAGGTCCGTGCAATGCAGCAAAGAGTAGCCCCTGCTCGCTGCAACTAGGGAAAGCCCACGCGCAGCAAAGAAGACCCAACCCAGCAAAAATAAATTAAATAAAATAAATTAATTTAAAAAAAAAGAATAGTGTCTTTGAAACATTTTTTAAAGGAAACATTACCAATCCATCCATCGCTGTCGAGTCAGCTCTCACTCCAAAGATCATTTCAAACTTTCTTTGACCTGGTAGATTTTCATATAATATAGATTATATGTTACCCTCAGTTAAGTTACACAGTTATTTTTTAAGACTTACCTTTATAAAAGCATAGCCAGCACCATTATCTGTAATGGTGAGACCAAGTGAATCCTCAGATTTATACACATTCACTTCTTTTTTGATCCCTTTCACATGGGCAAATATGAAATCTTCAAGACCTATCTGTGCTCCTAAGAGTTTTCCCATGTCAACTTTAGGTGTATTTAAAGTGCAATATAAGATCTGCAAAGAGAAAGAAATATTTTAGGTCAGTTTCCACCAGGAAAACATTCTGATCATTAGTTTATTTAATACTTGAGTGAAACAGTCCTCAATTTATGATGTAAGCAGTTATATCATTAACGTTAGGTGATATGAACTGTTTCCTATAGGCCAAGCTCTGTGTTAAGCAATTTATATCCATTATCATATTTAATCCTCACAATAGCTTTATAAATACATTATCATCTCCATATTACCAATAAGAAAATCGAGACTTAATGAGAGTAAGCAATTTGTCTAAGGTCACAAAGATAGCACTTGTCAGAGCCAGGATTCAAGCTCAGGTCTCACCAACTTCGTAGCAGTTTACACTCCTATGTTACTTGCCGTTTACAATGCTGACATCGAAGGTTGTGTTCCCAAAGGTGGGGTCATGATATGTATACCACAATGAAAACATAGGCAAGACTATTTTGGAAATTTTGCTTTTTTAAATGAGGAAATTTTTAATTATTTTGCATTTTTGTGCTTAAGAAAGTAATTAATGGGCTTCCCTGGTGGCGCAGTGGTTGAGAGTCCGCCTGCCAATGCAGGGGACACGGGTTTGTGACCCGGTCCGGGAAGATCCCACATGCCGCGGAGCAGCTGGGCCCGTGAGCCATGGCCGCTGAGCCTGCGCGTCCGGAGCCTGTGCTCCGCAACGGGAGAGGCCACAGCAGTGAGAGGCACGCGTACCGCAAAAAAAGAAAAGTAATTAATGAATGAGGTAGTAAAACAAAAATGTCTAAAACGGACCTTGACTAGTCCAATCCCTTGCCTTTTTTTTTTTTAAATCTATTTATTCATTTTTGGCTGCATTGGGTCTTCACTGCTGCACATGGGCTTTCTCTAGTTGCAGCGAGCGGGGGCTACTCTTTGTTGTGGTGCACGGGCTTCTCACTGCAGTGGCTTCTCGTTGCAGAGCACGGGCTCTAGGCGCACAGGCTTCAGTAGTTGTGGCACGTGGGCTCAGTAGCCGTGGCTCACAGGCTCTAGAGCACAGGCTCAGTAGCTGTGGCGCACAGGCTTAGTTGCTCCCCGGCATGTGGGATCTTCCCGGATCAGGGCTCGAACCCGTGTCCCCTGCGTTGGCAGGCAGATTCTTAACCACTGCGCCACCAGGGAATTCCCAATCCCTTGGCTTTAAGAAAGGGGGAACTGAGGTCTGGAGAGGGTACTGCAACTTGATCAAATTCACTTAATGGTAGAAACAGAAAGACTGAAATGGTGAGAAGTTGTGTGGAGGTTTTAAAGGGACTTCTTACGTTTACCCAGTCTTTATTTGACCTCATTTTCCTTCAAAACTACAATTCATTTTACTAAAATCTGCAATGCTACTCTTAAGTTTGCCAACCATAATTTGGGTAATTTGTGAGGCCCAGATAAAAAATGGAAGAGGAGAAGGAGGGTTAAGAACATGCTATTGGTTTCAAGATTAAGTTTGGGACTTCCTCGGTGGCACAGTGGATAGGAAATCGCCTGCCAATGCAGGGGACATGGGTCTAATTCCTGGTCCAGGAAGACCCCACATGTCAAGCGAAGCAGCTAAGCCCATGCGCCACAACTACTGAGCCCGAGTGCCACAACTACTGAAGCCCATGCGCCTAGAGCCCACGCTCCTCAACAAGAGAAGCCACTGCAAGGAGAAGCCTGTGCACTACAACGAAGAGTAGCCCCCGCTGACCGCAACTAGAGAAAGCCCGCATGCAGAAATGAAGACCCAATGCAGCCAAAAATAAATAAAATTAAATCTTAAAAAAAAAAGATTAAGTTCAATAAATAAATATTTATTGAGCACCTTCTACATACCAAACAAAACTTTCTTTCTTTTGGTGGTAGGGGCCCTCGGCAGTGAAAGCACAGAGCCCTAACCACTGGACCACCAGGTAAATCCCTAATAGAGGTTTTTTATATCAAAATGGCTAAATGAAAATTTTTACCTTTTGTTATCAAGTAATGTTTGCCAAAGATATAGTCAGCCTTTCCTCCATCCCTGAGACTTGCTTCAGCCCTCACTTCCAACCCTCTCCCAACTTCCCTGAGTTTCACACCATTCCTGATTCCCCTGGAACCCTGGGCTTTAATGCATCCATAAGCCTCTGGAAGCCCAGAAACTGTGCAATTACTATTTGTTAAATGGCTTTTTAAGCCCTATCAAAATATGTCTGAGGCTTCCCTGGTGGCGCAGTGGTTGAGAGTCCGCCTGCCGATGCAGGGGACATGCCGCAGAGTGGCTGAGCCCGTGAGCCATGGCCGCTGAGCCTGCACGTCCAGAGCCTGTGCTCCGCAACAGGAGAGGCCACAACAGTGAGAGGCCTGCGTACCACAAAAAAAAAAAAAAAAAAGTCTGAATTGGAACAGCTCTCCCTGTTCTACAGTTAGAGGTCCAGCATGGTTGGCAAAGCCCCTATCAAATCCCAGAGGTATATGAAAGGTACTAGTGATAAAAACAAGGAAGAGGCCAAAGGGTACAGAAGAATTAACGCCTACAGGGAAGAACTACTGCTGCTGCCCTTTCCTCTTTTCACCCAGGTCTGTAGTGAGCTGTTCTAACTGGTGGGCCTTTAACACAAAGGGTTGTTAACCTTTGTATCCTGGTGAAGACATAATATATTCGGCTTTAGAGTTACTCTTTGCAAATACTCACTGGGGTTAAATTTTTATTATTCCCCGGGGGGCGGCAAGTCATTTAAGCCAATAATGGCTCCTATTTCTTATTCCAGTTGTGAAGTCAGTGGTATAATTAGTCCACTAACAAAAAGCATTAATCATGGTTAGTCAGGTGGAGGTAGTATGCATAGAAAACAGCTTTTCTGGCTTCCTTTCTCAAAAAGATGGAAAGTGAGTAGAACAGTTTTCTCCTTGTCGTTTTTTCCCGTGAAAATCTGTTAATGATGCTCATAGTGGATCCCAACCACCACTAATAAGCAACTCACCAAGTAGACCGATGATCTTATTTGCAAAGCAGAAATAGAGACACAGACATAGAGATCAAACGTTTGGATACCAACGGGGAAGGCGGGGGCGGGGGGGATGAATTGGGAAACTGGGATTGACATATATACACTACTGATACTATGTATAAAATAGATAACTAGGGGCTTCCCTGGTAGCGCAGTGGTTGAGAGTCCGCCTGCCGATGCAGGGAACACGGGTTCGTGCCCCGGTCCGGGAAGATCCCACATGCCGCGGAGCGGCTGGGCCCGTGAGCCATGGCCGCTGAGCCTGCGCGTCCGGAGCCTGTGCTCCGCAACGGGAGAGGCCACAACAGTGAGAGGCCCGCGGACCGCAAAAACAAAAGAAAACAAAACAAAAAAAAAAAAAATAGATAACTAATGAGAACCTACTGTATAGCACAGGGAACTCTACTCAATGCTCTGTGGTGACCTAAATGGGAAGGAAATCCAAAAAAGAGGGGATATACGTATAGCCGATTCACTTTGCTGTACAGTAGAAACTAACACAACATTGTAAAGCAATTATACTCCAATAAAAATGAATTTATAAAAAAGCAACTTACCAAGTAGACAGGAAATAAAACATTAAAATATAATGATGATAAAACAGAGTAGGGGAAAAAGCCCCAAACAGGAAATCCCACACAAACTGAACTTCTAGCTACTAAGCTAATTCCTTTCTTTCAACCGTTTCACATGCTTCACTACAGAGCAAATGTAAGATTTCCTGTAGATATAACCCTTTCCCACTGTGCTTCCTCCCCTGCAGAATAACGTTCCACTCCGGGCAGCCAGAAGTTGGCAGCCAAGGCATTGGGGTTTCTTTCCTGGAAGAAGTAGAGCCATGGAATAGAGCTCCACAGAAAGTTGTGTTGAAAACCGGCAGAAATGTAATGGTCCCTGGGAGGTGGAGTAAGAGCCCTCTGTAGCAGCAGGTAACTAAAGCTCCGCGACTTAAGATCAGTTCCTCAAGGGAGGATAAAAACCTATCACTCACACGATCTCAATGCCCAGCCATCAGCAAATACACCTGTATGTCATAAAGTCTAGAGATTCAAATACTCCTCGTAGATACTGAATTTTGAACTGAAAAATAAGAAATGCTTCCTAAATGCTGCAAAGTTCGTGCTCATTCATCTACTCACAATCATCTATTGGACACGTGCTTTTTGTCAGGTTCTGTGCTGCACAGTGGATGTACAAAGATGACTAGGACCAGTCCTCATACACAAGGAACTCCCAGGCTGGTAGATGCTCCACTGAGGTACAGTGGGGCAACATAACCCAGTTGTAATATAACAGTCCTGGATATTTAAACCAAAAAGGAACCTCAAATACATATCATGAAGCTTCCAACCTCCATTCATACATTTTCTTCAATCCAAAATCTAAAAGGCCTGCCCGCCCACCCCCAACTCTACCCCCATGCTCTTGTCTATTGAGACTCTGCAGGAATGTGACTGCCCGGGTGGAATCACTCTTCCCACTTCACTCACAACGTTTAAATCTAGCACCTCATTCGAGTGTCTGAGTCACCTTGCCTTCGACTCCAATTGGTGTAACACGTATTTGTCATCCTCACTCAGAGAGGCGAGATCTTAGTCATCTTTCTCCTACGATGTCTAACACAGTGCACTGCTCGGTTTATATCCGAATGTCACTGCACATTCACTTACCTCGTTTAATAAAACCTACCTGTGTACTAGGTTTTATTAACCTCATTTTGTGGATGAGAAAATTATGACTTCATCCAATTATCACAGCTAATAAATGTTTAGTGTTAAAAGAAAGAAAAAACGATACAAGAAAAGAAACACTGAAGTGGCTATGTAATCAACGTTCCTCTAACAAATACTTGGTTACAGAGATATACTAGAGAAAAGATATACTAGATAAAAGTAGTACGACATAGTACTTAATGTCATTTTTTATACTCTCTGGTGCACAAACTAAGTCAAAAGAAAGTAAACTCAGGGTAAGGTAGCATATAAGGAAAATTAACCATCCATTAGATATACCTTTCTGATGTTTTTTCATTGTAAAAGGAAATACTTAACGTCTTCTGGGGTATCTATATTTGATGCTTTACCACCATGATTGTTAACTGTCATACAACTGATGGAGTTCTCATAACTATTCCACTTTCTAGAGCAGTACTACTCAATATAAATGTAACACAAGCTACATAATTTTAAATTTTCCAAAAATCACATTAACAAAAGATATAGGTGAAACTAATCTAATTTCCTCATATAATCCCATATATCCAAAATATCATTTCAACATATAATCAATTATCTTTAAAATGAAATTGAGAGTTTACATTTTTATTGTCTTTTTTTTCCCAATCGCCCAATTCAGCACACCACCACCACCACCACCACCCCCCACCGCTTTCCCCCCTTGGTGTCCATACATTTGTTCTCTACATCTGTGTCTCAATTTCTGTCCTGCAAACCGGTTCATCTGTACCGTTTTTCTAGGTTCCACATATATGTGTTAATATACGGTATTTGTTTTTCTTTTTCTGACTTACTTCACTCTGTACGACAGTCTCTAGATCCATCCATGTCTCTACAAATGACCCAATTTCATGCCTTTTTATGGCTGAGTAATATTCCATCATATATATGTACCACATCTTCTTTATCCATTCGTCTGTCGATGGGCATTTAGGTTGCTTCCATGACCTGGCTATTGTAAATAGTGCTGCAATGAACATTGGGGTGCATGTGTCTTTTTGAATTATGGTTTTCTCTGGGTATGTGCCCAGTAGTGGGATTGCTGGGTCATATGGTTAATTCCATTTTTAGTTTTTTAAGGAACCTCCATACTGTTCTCCATAGTGGCTGTATCAGTTTACATTCCCACCAACAGCGCAAGAAGGCTCCCTTTTCTCCAGCCCCTCTCTAGCATTTGTTGTTGTTTTTAAGATCTGGTGTATATTTACCCTTGCACTTTATCTCAATTTGGACTAGCGACACTTAAAAGTGCTCAATATCTATATTTGGCTAGCAGCTACCATATTAGGCAGCTCTGTTCTAGAATCCCATGTCTTTAACAATTTTATACTTTGTATTTTTCCCATCTCCATATAACTATACATGTCATTCCCTTGGCCAAAAATGCCATAGCTTAAACTCAACTTCTAAATCCAGTCATATCTGTCAAAATCTTCCACATCCAATAAAGTCTAGCTAAACTACATTTTCTAATAACACCCTAAGCTAATGTTATTCCTTCATCTTCTATATACCTATTAAATTTCATACATTTGTTGTGGAACTTACCATGTGCTTCTTTGTAAACTTTTAGCATGTAAGGATTCATCTTATTGTCATATTTGTCTTATTGCGTGCCTGTCACCATGATTTACAGGAGACGTGGTTTAATGAAAGGAGAAAGCTATTGCCCTTTGGGGCCAGATTTGTTATTGTGCTGGACATCAATATCTACAGTACCCATTCCCCTTACCCCTCAAATTTCATTCCTCATTTTAAGCTATATGGTAGCTTGGGTAGGAGTGACCCATCCTCAGTTCCATCAGAAATGAATCGTAGTTAGGTTTAAATCAGTTAATGACTAATTCATAATCCAACTTAGGCCAATAACATACAAGAAAGAATTTGTTGGGGTTTCTGGGGAAGGAATCTTCTTTTCCACAGAAGCTCCTAGAAAGGTGTCTCTGTCCCTCTGATGTGAAGTCTAACTACTGCAGCTGTCACTTCAACATTAGAAGACTGACCCTGGGGACAAAGCTGGCACATGGAGAAGGGCAGAGCCTCTAGATCCAGCCTCACCTAAAGACAGTCAGTAATGGACACTGGAAGTTGTCCACCCCTTTCACCCCCTAAGGTAATCTTCCGATATCAGGTAGCTATATTTCGTGTGTGCTTTGGAGGAAAATGATTCACCTCCTGTGTTACAGGCATAAGGCTTAGACTGGTAGAAGTGGTGATTTTAGGAGTAAGCACATGGCCCGGTCCTGGCCACCAAGACATGGGAGGAAGATGTCCAGGAAGCCTCAGGGAAGTATTTTTTCATTCCTAAGAAACAAACACAGTAAAAGACAATCCCCTCTTCCCCTGGATGTTCCCTTACCTGTATGTGATCTAGAAACTTCCACCACCACCTTACTACCAACGCAGGAAGAGATCAATGTCAAGAACGCAGAGATTTCAAGTGAACCTAGGTCCTTGACGTTGGTGAGTTGCTCTGTTAGCCAGCTCTGGAACCCACTATGCCTCTTTTATGTAAAATAGAAAGTTATTTGTCTTAGGCAGTTGAATTAACTCTGTGCTACTTGCAGCTGAAAACATCCTATCTGATACACAGCCCTATCCCAGAATGTTTAGTTACACAAGCCAATAACTTCACCAACCCATTGTGGGTTGGATTTTCTGTTGCTTTCAACTAACAGATTTCTAACTGATAGAATCATTATCCTTTGTATCTTCATAATTCACGGGCGGGGGGGCTTGTTTTGTTTTTGGCCACACCCCACAGCTTGTGGGACCTCAGTTCCTGGACCAGGGGCTAAACCCAGGTGACGGCAGTCAAAGCGCCAAATCCTAACCACCAGACCACCAGGGAACTCCCCATAATTCACAGTTTAAAAGTTCTTTCTACCTACTGTCTCATTTTATCCTTAAAAAAAAAAAAGACAACTTTGAGGTCTGTGGTGAATCATGTTTCCTTTAATGCACTGAAGTGATATGCATTCTTATCCTAATTTCATATCCTATCAAAAATTTCAAGCATTGGGCTTCCCTGGTGGCGCAGTAGTTGAGAGTCCGCCTGCCGATGCAGGGGACACGGGTTCGTGCCCCAGTCCGGGAAGATCCCACATGCCGCGAAGCGGCTGGGCCGGTGAGCCATGGCCGCTAGGCCTGCGCGTCCGGAGCCTGTGCTCCGCAGCGGGAGAGGCCACAACGGTGAGAGGCCCGCATACCGAAAAGAAAAAAAAAAATTTCAAGCATAAAGTAAAGCTCCCCTTACTTCCAGTATCAGCAAAATGGATATCTAGAGAGGAGCTATGTTATACTTGTAATGGTTGTGAAAAAGAAAGAAAAATAGAAGTAAAGGAAAGAAGGAAACAATGGGTTAAGAGGTAAGAGACCTGGATCTAGTCCCCACTCTGTACTCTCAGTAAGCTCAGTCATTTGACCTCCTTGGTCTTCATGTACATCCTGGCATTAGTAAAGCTTGGCCTACATCACACAGCTGTTACTAAAACTCAATAAGAGACTATACATAAAAGTGCTTTTTAAACTAAAAAGCTCTAAAGGTTATTATTAGTATTATTCCTGGAATACAGGTGCTTCTTGAATAATATTTACACCTATGCTTGACAGCTTAAATTGCATTAGTTTTCTTGAAAATTAGATTTTGCTCCTTTTTAATGTCATAACCAGGATGGATTTCATGTTCCCCCATAAATTACATTATCCTTCAACTTTTTTTGTTGAGTATAACTCATGACAGTATTCTTACCATGCACTTATATTTCAATAGCTATTTTTCAGTTCTCATCACACAGTTATGATTATTCACCCCAGAAACTCAATATAGCTAGGATGATAAGAGTCTGAACTATTGTATAGAGCCATTAATATAAATTAATATTACTTTTTCTCTGATGGCACCATTATATATTCCATGAGTGTGCTAGGTGAATAGGGTTAAATAAATCATTTGTCATTAGTGCTTCAAAAGATATTCTAGCCCACAAAAAGGTTGCAAATCTCTCCAAAAACACATCAAATTCATTTTTAAAACTCCAGGAAGTCCACTTCCAACCTTTTGTTTAATGCTTTCCTTAAACAGGAACTGAGTTGGCCCAAGATTCCACATGTTCCAAAGATCTCTGGAAGAAATTATGGGCTTGTGTGGCTTGCATTACAGTATTTGAAATGTGATTTTAAATATAAGCAACTAAGGACTTCCCTGGTGGCGCAGTGGTTAAGAACCCACCTACCAATGGAGGTGACACAGGTTCGAGCCCTGGTCCAGAAAGATCCCACATGCCTCGGAGCAACTAAGCCCATGCGCCACAACTACTGAGCCTGCACTCTAGAGCCCACGAGCCACAACCACTGAGCTCTCGTGCCACAGCTACTGAAGCCTGCACACCTAAAGCCCGTGCTCTGCAACGAGAGAAGCCAATGCAATGAGAAGCCCGTGCAATGCACTGAAGAGTAGCCCCCGCTCTCACTGCAACTAGAGAAAGCCCACACGCAGCAACGAAGATCCAACACAGCCAAAAATAAGTTAATTAAATAAATAAAATTTTAGAAAAAGCTTATAGAAAAAAGACTTCAAAAAAAAGGAAGGAGAAAGGAAGGGGAGAGGGAGAGGAGCCACAACCTGAGCTCGCATGCCACAACTACTGAAGCCCACGTGCCTCGAGCCTGTGCTCTGCAACAAGAGAAGCCACCACAATGAGAAGCCCGTGCACCACATCAAAGAGTAGCCCCAGCTCGCTGCAACTACAGAAAGCCCACATGCAGCAACAAAGACCCAACGCAGCCAAACATTAATTAATTAATTTTAAAAAATAAATATAAGCAACTAGAACAGTTATCTCCTGTGGTTATCTAAAATAACAGTGTTACTAAATATTTTAATACAACTACTTTCCTACATCTCAATCTACCAAGAACCTTGCTAACTCTTTATATTTTTCTAAAATAAGCATTACAGAAATATCAATGTCACTATAGAAAATAAAGAAGAGAAAGTGGATAATAATAAACATAGTAATGAACTAAACCATACATTCATCAGGAGTTAATACCACCATCTTTATATACAAGAATACCACTTGGATTATGTTTTCTTTGTTAATGACCAAGGCCCTATCTGGGTTATTCTTATTAACTAAGCCTCACAGACTGTTTCTCAAAAAGAGAAGAAAGATTTTACTTCCGTTTAGTTAATTGCCCTTAAAATAGCAGGAATTAAGAACAACCTGAAACTAAGAATAATTATTGAGGAGAAAAGATCACCCACTTACCCTGTGTGCTTGAACAGAAGGAAGTAACTCTAGGCAAGCCAGAGTGACAGAATTATATTACTCAAAACTCTTCCCAAAAGCTGAGAGTCTCATCCTCCATGATTCCCCCAAATATATGGTAGATGTGTTGTATAAAGGAAATTCTAGAACTCAAACAATTCTTCAATGACATTCATGTAATGAGACACCTGCTCAGCCCTCTCAGCTCTACACAGTTTGGAGACTGGGTCCCACTTCTATTAGAGCACTGTAAAAGTGAAGGAACTGGGGAGACAAAGGTCTGGAAGAACAAAAATAAAATAAAAATTAAGGTTTCATAAACATTAATTGATGACTTATGTGTACAAGGTATTTTCACATACTATCTCATTTAATCCTACAACAATTCTATGTGACATTTATTACTATACCCATATACTATACAGATTAGAACATAAAGATTTAAAGAGATAAAACAGTTTGTGATTAAGTAGTATTTGGTGCTAATATAACTCCAACCCTGCTTGTCCAGTTCCAAGCTCTTTCCCCTACAATGTTGCCTCTCTGACACCTAATATCTACATAGAGACATCCAAGTTACTGATCACTTCCCAAAGCATTAGCTCAGCCAATCCATGTGCATCAGGTCATAAGGACAAGCATCACTACATGCTGTGTAGAAGAGAAAACCAGCTCAAACCCCCTTACATGATTTGTCTAAGGTCACACAGCTAGTGAATGACAGAGACAAAACTGGAATTCAGATTTTTGTGCTTTCTCTAACCCCATGATACAACAGCTGTGATGTAAATATAAATTTGGCTTTAAACTTAAAACTCCTAGAAGGCAGAGACTACAAAGTTTTTCCTCTATATGGAGCCAAATACACTGCTTAATTATTAAACCACCCACTTCTTAAAAGGAGTGAAGACAGCTTACAAAAAGGAGCTATTTGTAATTGGACTTGAAAAGTCAGATGTAAGACTTCTCTGGTGGTGCAGTGGTTGCAGTGGTTAAGAATTCGCCTGCCAACGCAGGGGACACGGGTTTGATCCCTGGTCCGGGAAGATCCCACATGCCGCAGAGCAACTAAGCCCATGCGCCACAACTACTGAGCCTGAGCTCTAGAGCCGGGGAGCCACAACTACTGAGCCCGTGCACCACAACTACTGAAGCCCACACGCCTAGAGAAGCCACCGCAATGAGAAGCCTGCACAATGAAGAGTAGCTCCTGCTCGCCACAACTAGAGAAAGCCCGCGCACAGCAACAAAGACCCAACACAGCCACAAATTAAATAAATAAATAAATTTAAAATAAAAAAAATTTTAAAGTCAAATGTATTAGGTGATTAGTAAATATCAAAATATTAATACACTGTTTAATTTGATTTACTGTAAATAAGTAATTTTAAATGATTTCTTCCAGTTAATTTTAAAACTGACCATAACCCAAAGAAATAAATGTAACAAAACACAGACATTTAAGATCTCATGCCTATTATTTTCCCAGTATAACACATGTAACAAATTTCTAAGATTTGTTTTTTTAAATATACATTATTTTATAAATCCAGTGCCTTTGCCTTCACCTTGTCAGTGGCTACAGTCATCTAGAAAAAAAAGTTTCAGTCTGAGAAGATATAAAATTGGCAACAAGACAGATATTTAGAAACCTGATACTGTATGCTCTATTTAGACCTTCATGAGGATATTGTACAAAGCCCTGCCTCGGAACTATGTAGAACTTTCTATAAATGATTCACTTCTAAATTAGCTGTCCTGGGTCAGCAGTGGCAAGTCTTAAATAAAAGGTGAATCATCCTTTGTACTGTTCCTTCTCTGGTACAACCACATTTTTTCCCAGTGTTTTTAATGGGCAAAATAATGTGACAAAAATAATTTCATCCCCTCCTCCAAAATCAAATCACATTTTTTAATCTATCAAATGACTTCCCAGAGTAACAGAAAGAACGTTTTCCTTTGTTAATGAAATCTAATCAAAGCAACTATGTAACAAAGAAAAGCAATCTCAAAGCAATTCTTGAAACAGGAAAAGGTTAAAAGAATAGAGATAGGTTTTAGTCTTGCTTTTGTGGACATTACACCGACACTAACCCAAGGAGTAAGATAAATCAAATGTGTGTAGCTATATATATCCATCCTCTTCCAAACTATAATTCAGGTCAGAGGAGATATCTGAGCTTTAGCCTGGTCTAATAATGCTTCAAGGTTACATGCCAATTTGAAAGACATCATAAATCACGGCTGTTCCCCTTGTCAGGTGCTGTCCCAAATTTTCCAGGTTTCTAAACCACGTATCTTCTTTTTTTTTTTTTAAACCACTGATCTTCTTAAAAGCGTCCTCTTGTTTGACACTTAAGATGGAAGAGAACCTCAAGAGGGAAGGAGAAACTCGATATAACAGGAGACGTTTTACATCCGAGAATGCAGTAGAATGGTTTGTGAGACATAACATTGTAAATTATTATTAGTAAAGAGACCTGTGATTAAACTTTCCAGTTTACCAAATATACAAATATAAATTACATATTTTTTAAAAAGCCATTAGATCCCCAAAGGGTCCTTAAACAAAATTTTAAAATTTGTTTGGCAGAATGCTCATGTAGCAAGCACCCTGTTCATATTAACCAGGAGGCAGACTTATTATAACTCTTACAATAAAATGTCTACAAGGTATGTGATATTTAAAATCCATCCAAATGGCACAACATTGTAAATGAATTATATTTCAATAACTAAATAAATAAAAGCTACCCAAATAAATCATGAAAAATTGGAAAGCAAGCATGGGGAGCCACTCAGGGGTCAAGACGGGAGTGATGCAGGAGGGTGGTCTATTCCTTCCTATTCCCCAGAACAGAAATTCTGACAGAAAGAGATGAGCACTTTATGAAGAAAATGGGTCATGCAAGAAACTATCAACAACTTGAGGGAGTGAAAGATTGCAATTGATTTTTATTCTAAACTAGGGCACCTGAAAGACGTTAGAAAAACATAGTGCAGAGTGACAGGGCAAGAGGGGACAAAGGAAAATGTACTACAGGGTTCCCTAGATGAGAGGTGACAAAGGGTTGGGGTGAGGGAGTGGAGGCAAACTCAGTGACCGCCTTAGACCCTTATTGGTTAGAAAGTCTGAGAAGCACAGAAAAGTTCACCCATGGGTGGGGCTGGTGTGACACAAGGGAGGTTAGCCATGAATCTGGAGACTGTGAAGATTCTTCTAGGTTCAGGTTGCTCAATTTCAAGCCACCTCCCACCCCAGGGGTAGACAGCTCCAAGAACAGAGACCAGGAAGACACGGAGAGGAGCTGCCAGGAATAGAATCCTGTCACAGAATCGGAGACACTTAGTCACAGTCCTGGCTGAGAGCCTCTCACCTTTGCTCCCAGGGGTTTATGACCAGCTCAGGCTCACCACTCTCCCAAGCAGCTTCTTCCCACCCTCTGCTTGCCAACATTCCTGCCCTTCCTGCCTGTAGGAGTCCTGCGACAGGAGGGGAGGAGGACCCAGCAGTGTCAGGAAGCTTCCCGAAGAAGCTGGCAGGGCTCCAGCCTCACTCCCAAGAATGCGTCACCAAGCCAGAGCCAGGACGAGGAGTACCAGCATCTCCTGGCTCCGAGCTTAGAGCTGACACCGTGCCTTCCCTACCTGCTTCTATTTTTATGCCCACACCCTCCTCTCCCCACCCCCTCCCTAAATGCCTACCATTCAAAACCTTCCTTACTGCCTAGGAAACTGCCTTGTGTGTGATGGGTGCTTAATTAGCAAATGTATGATAAACTTTCTCACATCACATTTTTTTTTCTCCTTTTCTATAATTAGAGGGACTCTGGATCCTAGTTCACCGCTGCTGTCCCAGAGTAATTATTACAACCTTCCTTCTCACTCTGTGAAGTGTCTGGGTAGGAAATATAAGTTACATGGCCATCTATTTATAATGCTTATTCTACTAAGCAGTTCAAATAAGCATGTTCCCTTTTCCCTTTTCAGGATAAAAAGACTAGACAACATGGGATGAAAGGAAAAACATGATTTGCATGTTGAGGAAAGTCAGTGGTAGAGTTCTTCCTCTATCCCTTAGCATGTAAGTAATCTTCCCCAGAAGCTTCTTGGAAGTCAGTGTCCGTGACTTGAGCACAATTAAGAATCTAGGAGGGACTTCCCTGGTGGCACAGTGGTTGGGAATCTGCCTGGCAGTGCAGGAGACACGGGTTCGAGCCCTGGTCCGGGAGGATTCCACATGCTGCTGGAGCAACTAAGCCCGTGCGCCACAACTACTGAGCCTGTGCTCTGGAGCCCGAAAGCCACAACTACTGAAGCCCGCGTGCCTGGAGCCTGTGCTCCACCACGAGACAGGCTACCGCAATGAGAAGCCTGTGCACCGCAATGAGGAGTAGCCCCCGCTCACTGCAACTGGAGAAAGCCAGGGCGCAGCAATGAAGACACAACGCAGCCAAAAATAAATAAATAAATAAATTTAAATTTAAAAAAATAAAATAAAATACTTCATTATAAAGAAGAAAAGAATCTAGGAGACTCATGTACACAGTGTTATATTTAAAATAAATAACCAACAAGGACTAACTGTAAAAATAATAATAAAGACACTTAAAAATAAAAAATTTAAAAATTAAAATTAAAAAGAAATCTCCAACTAACTTTAAAAAAAAGATTCTAGGAGACTTAACGAGTGTGGGGAGAGTTGAAAATGAGTTCTAAATGTTCAGTGGGAGAATGGAGTAGAATAATAGAATCAAAATAATTCTGAATAAATTGGTATATTTAATATTTCAAGTTTGAGATCTTTGACTGTGTTGACTGAAATAGTTTATTAGGTTTATACTAAACTTTATTGAAGAAGCCCTTGTCAGAAGAGTCCACGTTAGTTACTGTAACACAGAATTCCACACTGAGATAGCTTAGTGTGAGGATCATGTATAGAGATAAACTTTTAAATTTGCTTTCCTTATTTTCTGGGATTAGGCAAAAAGTAGGAGACTGAAATTGTACAGGTCTAGAATAGAAAAACTAAAAGGAAAAAATTACCAAAAAATTACTCAAAAATTGCCTAAAAAGCATCTTTTTTGAGGAAAAGAGGGAACGAGAACTAACATTTATTGAACCGTTGTTCTAGATACCTAATATGCTATTTCATTCAGTTCTCATGACACTCCTATAAGGCAGGAATTATTTGTACATTTTCCAGGTTCAATTCCATTGTTCAATTTTCCAGGTGAGAAAATTGAAGCCACTCGGTGGCACCTCCAAGCATCAAACTCAGGGCACACCACGCTACTCTGAAACTCACCTCCCCATCAGATTGACCTAAAGCACTGCTGTCATGCCACCCTGACTCTCCATCTATCACAGGACCCTATATAAGCCTGTGAAATAGCCACAGCAACATGTGTAGCTTTGAGATATTGCAAAAGCTTGGAATCTCACAAAATTAACCAGCGATGTTTCACTTTGTATAATTACAGTCCTACAATACTGATCCTAAAACTGTAAGTATAAAGCAAGAGGTCTTTGTACTGCTTTTCCCTTCTTGTTGCTTTCCCATTTTGCCCCCCTTTACATCCTAACTTCACAGCTTAGAGCAAGTGCTTAACCTCAAGCAAACTGGCATAAAGCAATGTTGCCAGCAGGTAGGGTGATACTGGAAAACTTTGAAATCTTGTGGGAGCTTTTTTGGTTGTTACAATGATTATGTACACCACTGGCGCTGGCAGAGATAGGGGATGAGGTAGGGATACGGTATGAACTCTAGTGCTCAGAGAGGCTCAGTTTGGTGAGCCTAATTCTGATGATTTTCAAATGTCCTACTAGAGATTCATGCTGGGAAGAAAATATATATATTCTCTTGTTTGTGTAGAACCTTATCAAGAGTTGTTCATCATTTCAGAAAATCAAGTCACTGACAGCACTGTTGTCCATGTTATTTGAATTTAACATGAAACATTTATATCATTTGCTCCTATTATTGTTACATTATATAGTTCTATGAATACCTACAAATATTTAGATAACAAAAGGTAACAGAAAGGAGTCAACAACAATCAAGTGACTATTGTCTTATTCCTTTTTTTTCTTTGTTTTCTTATTCTTTTTAAATCCAAACGTATTTACTGTAAGTAGGTAAATACAAGCAACTGACCGCTTCATTATGTCTTCTGAGATAGTTTTCCCAAGTATTTGCATTGAAATCCATGTTTGTTTCTAATAGTTTTTAAAATTATGTGTATAGGTAGGTATTATTGTTTAAATTTTTATTTCAGGATAAGTAAAAGTGGTGCCACAAAATATTTGTTATTACAGGGGAACTTTGGGTCCAATAAGGTTAAGAACCACTTGTGTAAAGGAAAGAACATGGGCTTTGGAGTCAGACAAACCTAAGATAGACGACGTCTCTTTGGACTGCATGATTTGCGTACTTTACTTTTTTTTTTTTTTAAGTCTTTATGGAACTTGTTACAATATTGCTTCTATTTTATGTTTTGGTTTTTTGGCCCCAAGGCACGTGGGGTCTTAGTTCCCCGAGCAGGGATCGAACCCACACCCCCTGCGCATTGGAAGGTGAAGCCTTAACCACTGGACCGCCAGGGAAGTCCCTTGAGTAGTTTACTTTTCTTTTTTTAATTAATTTATTTTACTTTATTTACTTTTGGCTGCATTGGATCTTCGTTGCTACGCATGGGCTTTCTCTAGTTGTGGCGAGCGGGGGCTACTCTTCATTGCGGTGCTCAGGTTTCTCATTGCGGTGGCTTCTCTTATTGCAGAGCACGGGCTCTAGGCATGCGGGCTTCAGTAGTTGTGGTGCCTGGGCTCAGCACTTGTAGCTCGCAGGCTCAGTAGTTGTGGCACACTGGCTTAGTTGCTCCACAGCATGTGGGATCTTCCTGGGCCAGGGCTCGAACCCGTGTCCCCTGCATTGGCAGGCGGATTCTTAACCACTGCACCACCAGGAAAGCCAGAGTAGTTTATTTTTGTTCTGAGCTCCAATTGCCTCACCTATCGATCACAGCCATTTCTGGGGGCTCTGTTCAGAATTGCTATTTCAAACAAGGTAGCACAGGTTAAGTGGTAATGATAGGTATTCAACAATAATTCCCTTCTCAATGCTCAAGCTATGCTTCCCTCCCCCACTTACCTTTACAGAAGGCAGGAAAATTAAGATAGGAAGGGGGGAGTATAAAGAATACAGAACGAGGGACTTCCCTGGTGGTCCAGTGGGTAAGACTCCACGCTCCCAGGGCAGGGGGCCCGGGTTTGATCCCTGGTCAGGGAACAAGATTCCACATGCATGCAGCAACTAAGAGTTCTCATGCCGCAACTAAAGATCCCATATGCCACAATGAAGACCTGGCACAGCCAAAAGTAAATGAATTTTAAAAAAAGAATACAGAAGGAGAAAGGGAATAACAAATCATGATCTGTACCTAATACCTAACTACACCCAGAACACACTGTTAGTATCAAATGTGAAAAGGTTCAGGAGGTTCAAGTTACATTCTGGCCCTGGATCATGAAGAACATGTTGTTAATGCCAATCAATCACACAAACACTACTACTTATTGCAATATATGGATATGTAAATTGTTCCAGGAATGGATACAGAATTATCATTTCCTCAACCTTGTTACTGTGTATCCCTTTAAGACCACTTAAAGTTAACACTGTAACATAAGAACCTGTAGGGGGTGAGGTGTAGATCTGGATTTTAGCCTTTTTTTTTTTTTTTTTTTTTTTTTTAAGTTGGAACTCTTCCTCTACACGTGGTTTGATTATCTCCAGGGAGATTTTTATACAATAGCAAATACACTTTCTGAATGCTGGATCTTGGGCCTGTTTAGCCACTACTAACTGGGAGTCAGATATGTTCCTAAAAGGCAAATATTCTATCACTGACAAGGCCTAAGGTCCCTTCTTCCCTTTCACTTATCTGTAGAAGCCATAGGACCTCCCTGGTATTAGTCATGTCCAAGCTTCAACTTCCTACTCCACATTTTAATCACCAAAATTTCAAAATACTCAGCATACCCCAAACAGAAAGGTTAGAGTTTCTAAGACAGTGAGAAAAAAGCAGTTTTTAGATCCCAATCCAGAGAAACAGTGACAGTCATTCACTCTTTGTTGGCTTCCTCTTTTCTTTAACTCAGCAAGTATCTAGCCCAAAGGTATTTGTTAGTTACTTTATCTGAATACACAGTTTCAAGAAACAGCTTTAGATGCACCCCAATGTTCACAGCAGCATTATTTATAACTGCCAAGAAATGGAAACAACCTAAGTGTCCTTTAACTGGTGAATGGATAAGGAAGATGTGGTATATTCACACAATGGAATACTACTCAGCCGTAAAAAATGAAATTTTGCCACTAATAGCAACCTGGATGGACCTGGAGGGTATTAAGCTAAGTGAAATAAGACAGAAAAAGACAAATACTGTATGATATCACTTATATGCGGACTCTTTAAAAAGTACAACAAACTAGTTAATATAACAAAAATGAACAGACTCACAGGTATAGAGAAAGAACTAGTGGTTACCAGTAGAGAGAGGGAAAGGGGAAGAGTGGGATAGGGAACTAAGAGGTACAAACTACTATATATAAAATAAATAATCTACAAGGATACATTGTACAACATCTGGAATATAGCCAATATTTTACAATAACTGTAAGTGGAATATAACTTAAAAATTGTGCATCACTATGTTATACACCTGAAACTTAATACTGTACATCAACTATACTTCAATAAAAAAATGAACACCTTTGGTTACCTTAGGTGATGGGGATTTATTATAAGGAAACACAGGGAAACAAAAGAAGCACGGGAAACCTTCTCAGAAGACAGACTTCTTAGAAATTACTAAAAATTGGCTCATTGCCATTAAAGACACAGTGTCATCTCTCCTAGCATGAAGGACATTCTGATGGCCCTCTGTGACCCTGAAAGGACCCCAGTGACTGTCATCCCCAGGCTTCAATGTTTTTTTCTTAGGTCCACTTCTTTGCTTCTGCTACTACCAACTGTACAGAACAGATACATGGTATGCTCCTAATTTTTTAAAAGTAGAAGGGAGGTTTACACTTACACAGATATGCATTTACTTTCACACAAACACACACTCATAAATTCACAAATTTTATTTTTCTGTAATGATGGTCAAGAAAGTGGCCTAAGCAGATGCTTCTGGGAAAAGAGGACTAGGGAACCATGGTTCACATTTTTTTTCCCACACACAAAAAAGTGGTTATCGCTGGTGGCGCAGTGGTTGAGTGTCCGCCTGCCGATGCTGGGGACACGGTTTCGTGACCCAGCCCGAGAGGATCCCACATGCCGCGGAGTGGCTGGGCCCGTGAGCCATGGCCGCTGAGCCTGCACATCCGGAGCCTGTGCTCCTCAACGGGAGAGGCCACAACAGTGCGAGGCCCGTGTACCGGAAAAAAAAAAAGTGGTTATCCACTTTTTTAAATTTTTTACTATGTACATATATTATTTTTTCAATTAAAATAAAAATTGGTGGATTTCCCTGGCAGTCCAGTGGTTAAGACTCCATGCTCCCAGTGCAGGGGGTCCAGGTTCTATCCCTGGTCAGGGAACTAAGATCCCACATGCTGTACCACATGGCCAAAAAAATAAATAAAAATAAAGACACCAATTTCTAAAAAAATTAAAATAAAAAAATAAAATAAAAATTGGTTTTAAATAACATTTACTATGTAGCTCCTCTGTGGACTTCTGCTTCACAGAGAGTAATTTCTGCTAGGAAGTTTAGTGAATGAATAAAACAAAACCACAAAAACCATTTTCCCTTGGTGGTCTTTGGTCAAACATCATGGATATGCTCACTAACTGAGAGCCAACAGGTGGAAAGAAAGAGGAGGACCTTAGAGGAAGTTTACAATTAATAACACTGAGGAGGGGACTTCCCTGGTGGTCCACTGACTAAGACTCCACACTCCCTATGCAGGGGCCCAGGTTCGATCCCTGGTCAGGGAACTAGATCCCACATGCTTCAACTAAAGATCACGCATGCTGCAACTAAAGATCCCACACATGGCAATGAAGATCCCGTGTGCCACAACTAAGACCCAGTACAGGCAGATAAATAAATAAATACTAATATTAGAAAAAATATATATATGGGACTTCCCTGGTGGCACAGTGGTTAGGACTCCACACTCCCGATGCAGAGGGCCAGGGTTCGATTCCTGGTCAGGGAACTAGATCCCACATGCATGCCACAACTAAGGAGCCCTCGAGCCACAACTAAGGAGCCCGTCTGCCACAACAGAGACCCAGCGCAACCAAATAAATAAATATTTATAAATAAATAAATAACTTTTTTAAAATAACAGTCTTTGATTTGAAGTCATTCTCTTTATTCTAGTTTGTTACCACACCTTCCTGTATACTTACAGTTTTGCATTTGTGGAATCAAAATTACATGGTAGGTATGTACATTGAGCAGTAAAGGTACACACGGCTCAATACTTTTGGGCCTCTGCCACAATTATCTCAATCAAATTCCATCTCACTCTTCTTTGATCTCTGCCTACCATATCCCTACCTGCATATTTGGTATCTCTGGCAGCATCCTTCATATTCCACCTTGTATTGTCAGCATATATATACTTGTTTACTCATATGCCTTAGTTTACTCTTACCACCACTCCTATACATTGTAAGCTCCATGAGATAGGCAGTTGGTAACATTTGTATGTATTTCAATACTTTTTACATAAAAATGACACTCCAGTATTTTTAATTGAGTGCACAAGCTCTGGAAGACCGTTCATACCGGAAAAGACCTTGGATCTTCTCATTTAATCCAGTGGTTCCCAAAAACATATCTGCCAACAGATGACAGACCAACTGCCTAAGGACACCAGGGAAAAGTTAAATTACTACATTTTTCAGGCCCCAGCCCAAATCTGTAGAAGCGGGGCCCAGAAACCTGCATTCTTGGAGTACTGACTCACAAGCCTGAGCATAAGTAGGAGTTGTTAATTTTAAAAGGAGGCCATTAGACTGAGATGGTTCTAATGACCTTGGCAGCCTAAGTAAGCAAACCAAAACCTAGGCCAGCAAATGCCTCAAAGTTAAGAAACCTAAAGGACAACCAACCACAAACAGCCAAGTAGGTTTTCCCAAATAAGGCAACCACTTAAGCTGGAGCCAATCAAATAACTTCCTCACTTTGCCTCCACATCTCCTCTATAAAAACCTTGCCTCTAACTCCTGTCTGCTGAGCACTCCTAACCCCTTCTGGTTTGCCACTGCCCAAATCGATTTTTGCTCAAATATACTCAACTTAAATATGCCTCAGTTTATCCTTTAAAAGAATTAACAGGGAAAGAACAAGGGAAAGATTTCCAGGTAAAGAGAAGAACAACAGATAAATGTCAGAGAACCAAGAATAGTTTCATGCTCTCTACAGGCCATGGAAGATGTCTGCCACATCCCTAATTCAAGAAGTCTCAGACTATCTGTCCTGCCCACTGTCCTCTCCAACAGGCCTCCTTATCTGTTCATCTGCCTTAGTACCACCTACACACTGGACCAGAGATGAGCCCTGACCCACAAGCCAAAGGGGCCTGCCCCACCTGTCCTGTACCCTGACTCAACAACAGAGACTCACTCTCAGGGAGTTCAAGTTTGAGACAGAGTGGGTGCACAGAAAGTACAGAAGCAAAGAACTAAAAGACAGAGAGGAGGCAAAAGGGGCCTTAAAGGAGCAAAGTCAAAGGATAAAAAGAGGGAATCAGTCAAGAACACAGTAAGAAATAGGGAGACAGGTAGAGAGGGAAGGGGAAGAGCAACTGGACTTGCTCTTGGTTTTCCAGAGTCTGAAGTTACTGCTTTCACCCAGGCAGCATGAGTGATGTTCCAGCTGTCCACAGAACCTGACCGCCCAGCTACAGAGGCGATCCTGGGCTTCCTCACCTCCCCGTACATCCTAACAAATACATACATACACGTTGTCCAAAGTAACCTGAGTGTCTCCATCTCTTACAACCTGCAAGAGCCTCCCATGTCCACTCAGGATGGCTGGAGGGGTGGGAGTAGGTGAGGGACAGCAAAGGGGACACCATCTGTCTATGAGGTAGCAGAGGCTTGGGGAGGGGTTCAGACTTGATTCTAGAGTTGTTCACACACCTACTTGGGGGAATCTCCAGCACACAAATCAACAGTCTTACCCATTTCTTATCTTCCTGAGAGCAATGAGGTCTATAATGCAGCTGGTGAGACAATCCTCCCACTTCTCAAAATGAGTCACGGTTCTAGGGGGGATTTTTTGGTGTTTTAGTTTTTTACTTGAGCTTTTCATAGAAAACAGAGGCTGATGCTCATGAGAGATAGTAAGCACACATAATGATCACAGTATATTTAGAACTTCTCAGATGGTACTGTGCAATTCCAGAAAATACCATCCTATTTAACTTAAACTAAACTGTAGAAAGGAAGCATAGCAAAGGAATGGTCGATTGTGTTTCAACTTTATAAAACACCAGTCACGGGTCATTTCCCTGCTGAAAAATACTTGGGTTACTCTTACTGCCTACAGAACAGAACCCATATAGCTTCAAGGACATTTGTAGTCTCACTACTGTTTACATCTTCAGCTTCATCTCCTACCGGATCCACCAGCTACTTTTATTTATTAAACTTTTATGGTGCAACTAAGCCATCTAGCAACTCTGGAAATGAGATTTTTAAGGGAAAAAACCCTCCCAGCCCTCAGTAAGAGATAAGTAACTAAATTCAATTCAGTGTGCTAATGCTATGTTAAAATCATGCAGTACTGGGTATTAAACATATCTAGGGCTTCCCTGGTGGCACAGTGGTTGAGAGTCCGCCTGCCAATGCAGGGGACACAGGTTCGTGCCCCGGTCCAGGAAGATCCCACATGCCGCAGAGCAGCTGGGCCCGTGAGCCAGGGCCACTGAGCCTGTGCGTCCGGAGCCTGTGCTCTGCAACGGGAGAGGCCACAGCAGTGAGAGGCCCACGTACTGCAAAA
>NW_006786333.1:763455-781979 GCF_000442215.2 Lipotes vexillifer
CAGATTCACACTTCTTGGAGGAGGTGACAGTTGAGACTGGAGAGGTGGGTAGGAGCTACCAGAACAAGGAAGTGAGAACATCATGAGAAAAGGCATAGAGGAATGAAACAGTTAAACATTCTGGAATAAAAAGGCGATTGTTAGGAAATGAGACTGGAGCAGTAGGCACGGGGCAGGACTAAAGAGGCAGGCAGGACTAGGAGACGTTGTATGGCTGGTGGGGGTTATTTGTAAGTGCTATGGTCTGAATGTTCATGTCCCCTCCCCCAAAATTCGAATGTTGAAATCCTAGTATTAATGGGTGGGGCCTTTGGGAATTGCTCAAATTATGAGGGTGGACACCTCATAAATGGGATTAGTGCCTTATCATAGAGGCTCCAGAAAGACCATTAGCCCCTTCCACCAGATGAGGACAGAGAAAGAAGTGCCAGCTATGGACTAGGAAATGAGCCTTCACCAGAGGTAACCATGCTGGCACATTGATCTTGGACTTCCCAGCCTCCAGAACTGTGAGTAATAAGTTTTTCTTGTTTATAAACTACCAAGTTGGTGGTATTTTTTTAATAGCAGCCCGAAAGGAATATGACAGTAAGTAACAGGGAGCCTTGTGGGTTTTTGAGATTGGTATGATGAGAATCAATATTAAAATAGAGGATGCAGGACTTCCCTGGCAGTGCAGTGGTTAAGAGTCCACCTGCCTATGCAGGGAACACAGGTTCGAGCCCTGGTCCGGGAAGCTCCCACATGCCATGGAACAACTGAGCCCGTGAGCCACAACTACTGAGCCTACACTCTAGAGCCCACGAGCCATAACTACTGAGCCTGCGTGCCACAATTACTGAAGCCTGCGTGCCTAGAGCCCATGCTCTACAACAAAAGAAGCCACTGCAATGAAAAGGCCATGCACCACAACAAAGAGTAGCCCCTGCTCGCCTCAACTAGAGAAAGCCTGCGCACAGCAATGAAGACCCAACAGAGCCAAAAATAAATTAATTACTTTTTTAAAGACCCCTACAACAAATTTTATGACTACAGCTCAAGAGTTTAGAAATCAACTCATACATGAATCCTGAAATTTTTCCATTTTTTTTTTTGGCTGTGCACGGCATGTGGGAGTTTAGTTCCCTGACCAGGGATCCAACCCATGCCCCCTGCAGTGGAAGCACGGTGTGCTAACTACTGGACTGCCAGGGAAGTCCCTGAATCCTGAATATTTTAAAAGATGGTATCAAATGTTTTGTAAAACTGTCCCAGCATTTATGACTTAACTGTTCTTTTAACTGTTCTTTTAGATGAGATTTACTTTTTTCTTTTTGCTGAATTGCTCATTTAGCTGTTTAGAAAAATGATATCAGCTGTAAGGGATTTTTGCATAATTGGCCATCTGTTTCAAGTTAATGATTACAGACAGCACCCTGCAAGTGATTCATAGGTTTCATTAACTTCCTCCTTCAGAAACCAGGAAATAGGTGAAATCCATAATTATCAGTTTCACTACAGCATCTTTTTGAGGTAGTAAGTATTTTGGTCGTTGAGTCTGAGGCTTTACTTGAAAAGATCATTTGTTTAAAAAAGAAGTTTTGCCGGTTTGTATTTGGAATCTGAATACAGTTACCAAGCATCCCACAGCTGCTATGTAATGAACTTGGAACCAGGAAACCTTGATTCAAATCCCGACTCCGCCACACATGAGTCCAGTGACTCGGGCAAGCTACTTGACTTCTCAGAGCCTCATGTAGCTCAACTGCAAAATGAGAAGACTCCTTGCCTCAGTGCTATGGTGAGGATGGAATGACGACCCTGTAGCCTTAAACGCCTCGCACAGCAAGGGGCACATTACTGCCTCCCTGCCATCAGGTCAGGCCAACTCCTTCCCTCTTTTCCTTAGCAGAGAGAGTACAGCTCTTCATACAGTGCCATTTGTATCCTTATAGCCACCTCTCTAGAGAAAAGGCAGGACTTCTGATATAGTCATATAAAGGGGGGAAATTTTTTGTTTTTTCCCCACTGACATCTCAAAAGTTTATACCACTATTCCTCTTGATTGGGGAATGGGATGAGAAATGGGATCTCACTAGTGTACATGTTATTTTAATAAATTACTCATTTCAAAAGTAACTATTGAGGACTTCCCTGGTGGCGCAGTGGTTAAGAATCCACCTGCCAATGCAGGGGACACAGGTTCAATCCCTGGTCAGGAAGATCCCACATGCAGCGGAGCAACTAAGCCCGTGTGCCACAAATACTGCGCCTGCGCTATAGAGCCCGTGAGCCACAACTACTGAGCCCGCGTTCCACAACTACTGAAGCCCGCGTGCCTAGAGCTCGTGCTCTGCAACAAGAGAAGCCACTGCAATGAGAAGCCTGCGCCCTGCAACAAAGAGTAGCCCCCGCTCGCCACAACTAGAGAAAGCCCGCGTGCAGCAATGAAGACCAAACGCAGCCAAAAAATAAATTCATTCATTCATTAAAAAAGTAACTATTGAGATACTTTGACATACACTATCATGATCAATACTTTATACTTAACTCTTTTTAGTCTAGATGGAAAACCTGCATTAATGTTGATTATATGCATAAACATACTAATATATATATCTAGGTTATAAAAATTTATGAACTTTGATAAAGCACATCAAAATACCTAATGTTTATCTTGAAATTTTAATGCAAGTCGGCACATTGCAAACTTAAAATGCTGAACATGGTTGCCAAGTTATTGCTGAGACACCCTGGAAAACTTGGGAAGCAATATAACTTCATGGAATTTGGAGCCAGAAAAAAAAAAACCTGGGTTTAAACCCAGGCTCTGGGACTTCCCTAGTAGTCCAGTGGTTAAGCCTCTGCACTTCCAATGCAGGGGGCATGGGTTTGATCTCTGGTCGGGGAACTAAGATATCACATGCCACACAGCATGGCCAAATAAATTAATTAATTAAATAAACACAGGATCTGCCACTTACTATATGTAATTTTGAAAATTTTCTGAACCTCAAAGCATTAGTTTCCTATCTGTGAAGTAGGGATAATAATAATACTTCTCAAGGATTAAGTGGATTGAGTAAAGTCATGCATCTAGAACGCAAAATAGTATCCCCTTATGATGAGGAAGACTTAATGCAAAGTAAATAAATATGGAGTCCCTGGTTACAGGACAGATATTTAAAGTTGTCAGTTAAGAATGCTAACTAGCTCACTTAGCTTAGAAACAAGAAGATCCAAGTTTAAAATAACGGCCCAGCTTTTTTGCTGCTAGCTATGTGACCTTGGCCAAAGGCCAGACACATTGTACCTCAGCCCACTCATTTAACTGTTAGGTATTAATGATATTAGGTATTTTAATGATATTAGTTACTGACCATACACCAATGCAATCTGATAGGTTTACACATGCACTCCAGTCTTTACAATAACCCTTCAAGGTAGATATCCTTATCTCTATTTTACAAATGGCTGAAACTGAGAGAAGTTAAACTTGTTCAAGGCCACCCAGCTAGTAAGTGGTAGAACCACAGTGGTAGAGCCACAGTGGGGTTTGTCAGTCTCCAAATCCTGTCCTTAACTACCCAATGAACTCTCTGCCACCTACCTCTCTTAGAGAAGATCAAATAACATTTTTCCTGCAAGAGTGCTTTTTGAATTGAAATGTCCTATACAAACGTGAAGTTTTATCGTTAATACTCTATATCAGTCTAAATAATTCATAGAATGGGTCTGTGATTTGCCCCCTCAGTGCCTGGGAACCCTGAAAGAACAAAAGGTTAGCTTCAAGATCTCTTTCATCTCCTCCTGGAATTTTGTCTTGACCTCAATTTCGCTTGAACTGACCTGATAAACAACATTAAAGAATAGATAGCCAAATGCTGCTCTGTGCCACCCAAAGGCAGCTCTCTGCACTCCCAGGAGTCCAGGGCAACAAGGTCTTGTGCTTTTCCTTGAAATATGGACAAAATATTTTCTTGGGCTGACTTTTCACACCTGCATTTGCAGTTAGCTTGGGTAAGTATAAATAAAAGTGGTCACATAAATGTCCGCCTAAACTAGGGCTTTGGAAATCACCCTATAACAAACTCCAGTTCCTGGCACACATGCTATCGATCTAATAAAAGCAAATTTCAGTCCCTTTTCAAGGATATGGGGTAAAATTTAGAGGGGCTTTTCCCTCTGAAATTTTTGTCAACTAGTCCCGCATAGTTTAGTATAACTCTCTTAGTTATCCACCCTTGGAATAATAAGTTTCCCGGAAATACCAAAGTGTTGATGACATGTGACATGACATATGCGGGTCAAAATGGGGCTCGGTTTGGTATCACCCGGAAGGCACCCCCTAGCCCGCCAATCCCGGAGATGCTCAGCGTGGCCCGCTCACCCCTGCAGAGGAAGCAGGAGGGCAAAGTCCAGACAAAGTGAAGGGTGTTAATTTGCCGAGCCAGATCTCGACGCTGGGAAGGCGCCGAAGCTGCTGAATCTCGGGTTACTAGAGCATGCTCATTTGCATGAGGAAGAAAGGTCGTCCCGGGTTTCCTAGAGGCCAGATAGAGGCTGGAGAATGTGACTTTCTCCAGTCCTGGAACTTACCTCTTCCCTTCCCTGTAAGGCCCTCTCGCTCCCCCTGGGGCGCTCGCAGCCGCGGACCCCACCCCGCTTCCGACTTCGGGATCAGGGAAGCGCAGCTCAACCAGCCGGAGCCAATTTAAACCTGCGCGGGGCGGTGGGAGAAGCGGCGAGAGGGAGCGAGAGGCTGAGCCCCAGCCCCCGGCGCTTACCTCCGACGGCGAAATCTCAAACACGCTCGCGATCTTGGCGTAGAGCTCCTGGACGCTGGAGAAGCTCTCCACTGTGCCCGTGGCGCTGCCGTGGGCCAGCTGCGTGTGGAAAACCAGCCTGCGGGTGGGCGCCGGGAGGCTGGCTAGGCTGCCGCCAGCCGCATTAGTCTGCTCGCCCTCCACCAGCCGGGAGGTCTCCTTGTTATTGAATTTCTTTTTTCTCCGCAGCCGCAGAGGCATCTTGCCTGGCCGAGGGCGGGGACCCACCTGCGCTAACACGGACTGCTGCCTCCTTGGCCTGGGCCCGCGGACTTTGTGCTAAGGGCCTGCCGGCTCCGGGCAGGTGCAGCCTGGGCTGGGCCAATGGCAGAGGCGCTCCCGCCAGGCCCCGCCTGCTCAGGGCCCTCCTCCACCGAGAGGAGCTGCACCTGCAACCCGCCGAGCAGCCACCTGCCCTCCGGATGGATCAGGGAGAAGAAAAGTTGGACCCTGAGGAAGGGGAATGTTGCCTACCATTCCAGTTCTACAAGGATCAAGCCATCAACCATCGCAGCTGCCCCGGATGGTGTGCCCTGAGGGGAATTCAGGATGGAAAAAACAAGGAAGCATTCTGTTATTTGGATACTGGCCCTAGATAGTTAAGATGCACATCTAAGGAATCATTTCAGTGAACTCAGACTCTTGCATCTTCCCCTACATAGGAAAGCACTACAATCATTAACTTGAGACGTCTGTCCTTTGTGATTAGCAGTAATCTTTTCATGTTCCATAACACGTTTTTATCCAACAAAAACACCCATATATCCTGGCTCCTCCCTTACCTCTTCTGAGCAGTTCCTCAGAGCTCTCTGAGAGGCTCTCCTCTGCTATAGTGCTCAGTAAGGTCCCCGAATGAAACTTAACTCAAAACGTTTAGGTTGTGCAGGTTCTTCAGTCGATAGCCCATTCCCTCCTCTCATCTCCTGGCTTCTTTCCCCTCCTTTAAAAATGGCTCAATTTCTAGGGATTTCCCTGGTGGCGCGGTGGTTAGGAATACGCCTGCCAATGCGGGGGACTCAGGTTCTAGCCCTGGTCCGAGAGGATCCCACATGCCCTGTAGCAACTAAGTCCATTCGCCACAACTGCTGAGCCTGTGCTCTAGAGCTCGCAGGCCACAACTACTGAGCCCACGTGCCACAACTACTGAAGCCTGCACACCTGGAGCCATGCTCTGCAACAAGAGAAGCCACCGCAGTGAGAGGCCTTTGCACCGCAATGAAGAGTGGCCCCCACTCGCCTCAAGTAGAGAAAGCCCGCGCACAGCAATGAAGACCCAATACAGCCAAAAATAAATAATAAATAAATAAATTTTGTTTTAAATGACTCAATTTCTATAAAAGCCTTAGGATTCTGATTCTACAGAACAACACATCTTAGAATACAAACATGCTGGCCCTTCTGGTGATGGTCATAAACGTGTGGTCAGCACTCACACACGACTGGGCCACATGCCTTCGTAACTGTATGTCTGGGCCATTGGGAATAGGAATTTAAGTGGAAGTCAGTCTCCATCTTTCTTCTCTGTACCTTACACCCTGCAAGGCAGAATTGGAAGGAGAAGTTTTGAGATTAGTGCCACATTGAATTCATAGTTAAACACCCTCAGCCAAGCCCTTAGCAACTCTCAGTAATCCTTTTTACTTCTTCCTGGGCATCTTTCTCCCCCAAACGTTCAGCACTCCCCCAAGGTGATTTACTCCACCTCCGCCCTCCTTGGTCTCTGTAGAAAACCCTGTCTCTTATTCTACAGAAGAAATTGAGGCCACTCAGTGTGACTCCTGAACTCCCTCAATTCCCCACCCTTTGTCTGTAATTCCACCAATCTCCCTTCTCCAAACTCTGAAGAAATCTCTTCTTTTATTTGACCCTTGAGCTGATCTGTTCATTCCTTGAGGATCTCTATGTTTAAGCTACCTGTTGACTCTCATCTTTCATCTCTCTACCTGGTACCATCCACTGATGGTCAAAAGCCCAAATCTTTTACATTGTTTTCAAGTCCTCCACCCCTCCGCCCCTGCAGTCACCTCTGCATTTTCACAGCAAAGCAAAACAGTCTTGAATTAGCTGCATTTCCTCAATTCCCCCTTTGCTCTTAGACTCACTGTGATCAGACTTTGCCCTCACTCTTCACTGAAGTTGCTCTTACTATGGTCAGCACTTAATCATCAGACATGATTAATACTTTTCAGTCTTACTTCACCTTTTGGAATATCTGACTGCATTGACCATCTTATTCTTAAATCACACCTCTGTTTTGGCTTCTACTGAAATAAAAACGTACAACATGAGAGTTCTGAGTTTCAGTTTTATTTGGAGATTTACTGAGGACTATAGCCCAAGAGACAGCATCTCAGATAGCTCTGAGGAACGGCTCAGAAGAGGTAAGAGGGAGGTCAGTATCTATGTGCTTTTGGCAAAGGGGGTACATGCACCCAAGCACACATCTCAGTAGAAGGTTGCTGCCAGTCATGAGGAACAGATATCTTCATAAAGGGTTTTAGTGCTTTTCTAAGTATGGGAAGGCACAAGAATCCAAGTTTATAAAAAATTTCTTCTGAAAATATTTAACTATTTGAAGCTTTGTTCTACCAGTTTTCCCATAGTCTTATTCCTAATCTTTGTCCTGAACTCCTTTCAGGGTGTGTTAAAGGTTAGCAGCTGCAGTGGCTAATAACTCAATTCCACTTGTGATATCAACAAATTTGAATGAATTCCTCTCTTCTTGAAGCTTCCAAGATATCTTGAGATTCCTGCACTTGTCAGGAGGTAGCCTTCATTATTCACCTGATAAGTCTGCTGGGAACCTAAGAGTTTCCAATTTCTGGAGGGATGAGGTAGAGAAAAGATAAAAGTTTCAGTTCTGCTTACAAGGATATAATTTACCAAATTGCTGTAAGCCATAATTAGCTTAAGGGGAAATGTTTCCTTATATCTGGAAAACACAGAGTAAAAGCCAGTAACATTTCAGACAAAAAATTTTAAAAAACATAAAAATTATAACCATATTCAGTAGTTCACTCAGTCCCATGTAACTAATCCTTGATCTCTTGTTAACAGTTTTATGAAGCCATCAGGGTTTCCATTAAAATTCTTTAATTCCTTACCCAGTTCAGCTGTATGATCTGAAATTTATCAGAAACCTGTACTTGTCAAACAGTCCTTTCTATGAATCTTGAAGATGAAGCTTTATTTTTTTGCAAAAACATCATTACAACAATAACTGTCTATAAATGACAAAAGATTTTAAAAGGCATAGTTAAAGATCTTATTTCAATGCAACTGACAAAGAAGCTTGGTTACAGCTGTGACATACAACATTTTAAAATAACTAGAATTATGACTGATAACATTTTGCCAGGACATACCAGATTTTTAGGAATTCCATATAATTTCTAGAATACCTGTATTAATAATATTTACCCCGACATAACATAGGAAGGTTTATCACTCATTTAACAATGCTTCCCATGTAATTTAACATACCAAATAAACCTAATTAATTTAATACCTCTTTTTGGACTTCCATGGTGGTCCAGTGGTTAAGACTCTGCAGTGTCAATGCAGGGGGCACGGGTTCAGTCCCTGCTCGGGGAACTAAGATACCACATGTTGCGTGGTGAGGCCAAAAGATAAATAAATTAATTAATTAAATAAAATTATTTTTTAAAAAGGGCAGGCCTTCCCTGGCAGTCCAGTAAGCCTCTGCACTTCCACTGCAGGGGGCATGGGTTCAATCCCTAAGATCCCACATGCCATGCAGTGCAGCCAAAATAATTAATTAATTAATTAATTGAAATTAAATAAAGAAAGAAAGATTTCAAAGGCAAATTCAGAAAGTTATGATACATTACTTAAAAGGTAAAGAGGGACTTCCCTGGTGGCACAGTGTTTAAGAATCTGCCTGCCAATGCAGGGGACACAGGTTCGAGCCCTGGTCCAAGAAGATCCCACATGCTGCTGAGCAACTAAGCCCGTGTGCCACAGCTACTGAGCCTGCGCTCTACAGACCATGAGCCACAACTACTGAGCCCATGCGCTGCACCTACTGAGCCCATGTGCTGCAACTACTGAAGCCCGTGCGCCTAGAGCCTGTGCTCCACGACAAGAGAAGCCACCACAATGAGAAGACTGTGCACTGCAACCGTAGCCTCCACTCGCTGCAACTAGAGAAAGCCCATGCTCAGCAACAAAGGTCCAATGCAGCCATAAATAAATAAATAAATAAATAAATAAATAAGGAAAGAAACTTTACAATCTGTTACCGAAAGCAGATCGACTTTCTAAGAGAACTTTGTTTTCTTCACAGAGAGAGAAAACCAAATTCAAGTTTTGCACCACTTTACCTTTACTCTTAAAATGTATCTACTCAATTAAATTCATTCTAATCTAAGTCAGTCCTGACCACACATAGGATTCCTTTCTAAGGATTCTTTTTTAATTTCTTCCCCAGGAACCTTCCACAACTTGCTATATCCATATTAATTTGTCCCTTATTTTCTTTCTTATTCAGAAATAACCAGCTTTAAGACAAAATTACTTTATTTTCCCTTAACAAAATGCATTTCCATTCCTCATATCTTCTTTTACTGAAAACACAACTCTTACTTTCCTTGCATAGTGAAATGTTTCCCTTATTATTTCTATTAGCTTTTTTTTTTTGCCATATGTGGGCCTCGCACTGTCGTGGCCTCTCCCGTTGCCGGACGCGCAAGCTCAGCGGCCACGGCCCACGGGCCCAGCCGCTCCGCAGCATGTGGGATCCTCCCAGACCGGGGCACGAACCCGTATCCCCTGCATCGGCAGGCGGACTCTCAACCACTGCGCCACCAGGGAGGCCCTCTATTAGCTTTAAGTACATATTTTAATTAGAATTCTCAACTCTTAAAAATTTTAATTTCTAGTGAAAACAAAGAAGTAAGCACTTAGGAAATTACATTACCATTCTGTAGATTGGCAAACTTATAAACACTATTTATAATGTCTAAAAACATGCTTTCTTATAGAAAATGTCTCAGTGTGGCACCAAACATATTTATTAGTAGTCCTTAAATATCTTTAGTTTCTCTGTAAAAGAAAGTCAGTGTTCAGTAATTAATGTTTCAGTATCTTATTTTATTTGGAAATGACCTAGATAGTCAATAAACTTCCATCATTTAACTTAATTTAGAAAAACTGTAAAGTTTCAAGTTAGCAAAATCTGGAGAGACTATTTTTAGGTAGACATTCCTAAAACATAATTATTCCTAAAGAATTTACCTTTAGGTTCTTATCTCATTTACATTTAATTTACTTATTAAAAACTTCATCATACCAAGTTATTTTTCTTGGTAAATAAAAAAGCTGACAAACTTTGGTAAAGCTGACAAACTTTGCACCAGATATAGTAAGATCTTATTTGACTTCTAGTAAACCTAGGTACAATCATACTATTATACTTAATGTTGATGACTCTAAAGACAAGTCTGTGTTGATTAAACTAAATTTAATACCAAATATTAATTTAATACTGAATATTTCCCAGTTCACATGAACCTGAGATTCATTTGGGTTAGCTTCTTTTATATTTCTGAGAATTTATATAAGCACTTAATTTCCTTTAAGTCAATTAAATAGAACTCATTTGCAAATTAATTTTGGTAATACCATCTGGAGGTAGAGACATCATATCTCTAACATACACACAGCCATACATATATCCGTATAGACACAGAGAGATCTCACAGTTGGATTTTAAAACTTAGTCATGAATCATGTGTTACAATATAAAACTCACTATTTCATAAGTAACAATTGGAATAAGTTAAGTTTACTCGTTTGAGTTTAAAAAGGCCTTCCCACCCCCACTTTTTATTCTCAGTCTCAGGAATTGAAGATGGTCTAGATAAGACATGAATTTCTAAGAGCCCTAGTAGAACATTTACATCTCAAGACACAGAGAGAGAAATGCAAGCTTCTCCTAGATGGACTTTCCCTTAGGATCAGGATTCTGAAAGGATATTTTATCAAGTTGGCTTTCTTGAATTTAACTGCATATGCAATGAAAGAGCCCCATCTTGGCCATTTTGGAGGCAAGATTTCCTTTAATTCCCAATTAAGTTGGTGCTTGTAAGTATAAGTTTTGTATGTACATAACCTGGCTCGGGTGTTAGTTGGAGGCTGGCTTTCTTTCTTTCTTTTTTTTTAAATTTAATTTTATTATTATTTTTTATATAGCAGGTTCTTCTTAGTTATCTATTTTATACATATTAGTATATGTATGTCAATCCCAATTTCCCAGTTCGTCCCACCACCACCACCCCTGCCCCTGCTTTCCCCTCTTGGTGTCCATAGGTTTGTCCTCTACATCTGTGTCTCTATTTCTGCCTTGCAAACCTGTTCATCTGTACCATTTTTCTAGATTCCACATATATGCCTTAACATATGATATTTGTTTTTCTCTTTCTGACTTACTTCACTCTGTATGACAGTCTCTAGGTCCATCCACGTCTCTGCAAATGACCCAATTTTGTTCCCTTTTAAGGCTGAGTAATATTCCATTGTATATGTGTACCACATCTTCTTTATCCATTTGTCTGTCAATGGGCATTTAGGTTGCTTCCATGACCTGGCTATTGTAAATAGTGCTGCAATGAATATTGGTGTGCATGTGTTTTCTTGAATTATGGTTTTCTCAGGGTATATGCCCAGTAGTGGGATTGCTGGGTCTTATGGTAATTCTATTTTTAGGTTTTTAAGGAGCCTCCATACTGTTCTCCATAGTGGCTGTATCAATTTACATTCCCCCCAACAGTGCAAGGGGGTTCCCTTTTCTCCGCACCCTCTCTAGCATTTGTTGTTTGTAGATTTTCTGATGATGTCCATTCCAACCAGTGTGAGGTGATACCGGATTGTAGTTTTGATTTGCATTTCTCTAATAATTAGTGATGTTGAGCAGCTTTTCATGTGCCTCTTGGCCATCTGTACATCTTCCTTGGAGAAATGTCTATTTAGGTCTTCTGCCCATTTTTTGATTGGGTTGTTTGTTTTTTTAATATTGAGCTGCATGAGCTGTTTATATATTTTGGAGATTAATCCTTTGTCCATTGATTCGTTAGCAAATATTTTCCCCCATTCTGAGGGCTGCCTTTTTGTTTTGTTTATTGTTTTCTTTGCTGTGCAAAAGTTTTAAGTTTCATTAGGTCCCATTTGTTTATTTTTGTTTTTATTTCCATTTCTCTAGGAGGTGGGTCAAAAAAGATCTTGCTGTGATTTATGTCAAAGAGTGTTCTTCCTATGTTTTCCTCTAAGAGTTTTATAGTGTCTGATCTTACATTTAGGTCTGTAATCCATTTTGAGTTTATTTTTGTGTATGGTGTTAGAGAGTGTTCTAATTTCATTCTTTTACATGCAGCTGTCCAGTTTTCCCAGCACCACTTATTGAAGAGACTGTCTTTTCTCCATATCCTTGCCTCCTTTGTCATAGATTAGTTGACCATAGGTGCGTGGGTTTATCTCTGGGCTTTCTATCCTGTTCCATTGATCTATATTTCTGTTTTTTGTGCCAGTACCATATTGTCTTGATTACTGTAGCTTTGTAGTATAGTCTGAAGTCAGGGAGTCTGATTCCTCCAGCTCTGTTTTTTTCCCTCAAGATTGCTTTGGCTGGAGGCTGGCTTTCTAATGCCCCTCTTTTAGTAATGGTGTTAGGCCAGACTCCCACCTAATCACCTAGTCCAGACCACTCAGTGTCTTTCAACTGAGCAAATCCCTGTATCTCTCAACTGGAGAGCCAGGTACCTGTTATATACCACTAAACAAAACTTAGGCTCATCAACCAACAATTGGGAGAGCCAAGAACCAGAAGAGGCTTACTCAAGTTCGTCTGGGCTCACCAAGGAGGCAGACAAGCACAAGGGGCCCTTCTGGTACCAAGGATCCAGATCCACATAAAGTTCAGGCAAAGGAGAGAAGTCTGCTCTGAGTCCCTTAGTGGTCACCAAAACTGTCAACTGAAATAAAAACACACAAAATGAGAGCTCTGAGCTTCAGTTTTACTGGGGGACTTACTGAGGACTACAGCCCAGGAGACAGTCTCTTGGAAAGCTCTGAGTAACTGCTCAGAAAAGGTAAGGGGGAAGGTCAGTATCTGTGTGATTTTGGCAAAGGGGGTACATGCAACTAAGCACACATCTCAGTAGAAGGTTGCTGCTAGTCATGAGGAACAGATATCTTCATTAATGGTTTTGGTACTTTTCCAACTATGGGAAGATACAAGAATCCAGGTTCATAGAAAATTCTCCTGAAAATATCTAACTATCTGAAAGCCTATTCTGCCAGTTTTCCCAGAGCACAGAGTACCTCACTCCTGATCTCTCCCCTGGCCTCCTTTCAGGATGCTAAAGTTCAGCAGCTGCAGCGGCTAATAACTCAATCCTTGTAGAGCCAAATGGCGATCAACCTTCATTATTTGGCACTTCCTTACCTTTCCCCATCTTTGCTAACTGCTACTTTGCAGGATCTTTGTTCTGTAAGGAAGGCATTTTTCCTTGGCCATCTTGTCTTCTTACCCTACATGCTCTCCCTGAATGACCACATCTATTCTTCTGGTTTCAGCAGATGTTGTCGATCTCCAAATTTGTATCTACAGCTCCATCTACCAGAAAGGGAATGTACTGTAGGAAACTAAAATTGAGATTGTACAAGTTCATCCTTTCTCCTGAAAAATATCTCTTTTTTTTCCTCCTGATTTCAGTAAACAGGATCATGTACTCAGTGGCCCAGACCAGACATATTTGAGTCATCATACCAAGCTTTTTAATTTTCCCTCATCTCTCATATCAATTCGGTCCTGAAAATCCATGTTTTCCTAATTAAGGTTAGCAGAATTACAGGGGGAGACAAAGAGAGTCTATTAATTCCTTAGGATAACTTAACATTTTTTGTGTTTATATTTCTATAACTTAAGAAATTAATATAAACATATTATGATTCATAGTCTGGTTCATACTCCCTCAAAATGGAATATTGCTACAGGATCTCAAGGCTTGAATTTACCTTTGTACTTATGGTTGTTATAGCACCAAATAGCATTACCTTGTCTTGAGCTAATGAGAAAAGATTAGAGAAAACCTAGTAAGTACTATAAATAATGCATTCCCATCAAGTGAAATAATGTCACAATATATTGCCTGAGTAAAAAGCTTACTGAAATTTGATTAAAGAAAAGTAAGAAGAGAAGTGAGTCATCGTAGGGTATATGGCAGATACATTATCAATATCTACATGTGATGTATGAGGGATTAGTACAAGGGAACACAATAGGGTGTGAAGTTAAGAAAAACTTCAAAGATAAGAATCCCTTTAAGCTGTATCAAATAAAATATCAAATAAACAGGTAAAAATATTGGCATAAGGTGGGAAGTTTGAATTCTATAGCCCTTCTTTTTTTTTATATTTATGTTTTTTATTATCATTTAGTTTTGGCTGCATTGGGTTTTCGTTGCTGCATGTGGGCTTTCTCTAGTTGTGGCAAGCGGGGGCTACTCTTTGTTGCGGTGCGCAGGCTTCTCATTATGGTGGCTTCTCTTGTTGTGGAGCACGGGCACTAGGCACACGGCTTCAGTAGCACACGGGCTTAGCTGCTCCACAGCATGTGGGATCTTCCCAGACCAGGGCTTGGACTCGTGTCCCCTGCATTGGCAGGCAGATTCTTAACCACTGTGCCACCAGGGAAGCCCTCTATAGCCTTTCAATTCCCTTTATTTTTCTTTGCCTAGAGAGTGGAAGTTTCCCTTAAGGTCTACATCAAGTTCACCTTTACCGTAAAATCTCACTTAAGGGTGCTATACGTCAATTATATCTCAATAAAACTGGAAGAAAAGAAAATCTCACTTGAGGGACCAGCTGTATCAGCCATAGTAACAGAAGGAAATAGATGGTACACTCAAATTAAGAATATATGGTGATTTTTAATAAAAGGAATGGACAGGTAGCAGTCAGGGTATACTCATAACATATAGTGTAATACCCCAGAGCCCTTTCTATTCCCAAGTCCAAAGAAATGAGGAATTAGGAAATTCTGTAGAGAGAATCACCTTAAGAGGAGCTGTGACATTTGCTTGAAGGAAATAGGTAGCCAAAGGCAATCTAGAAGGAAAGGAGCTAGGGAAATGAATAGCGTGACCTAATATTACCCTTAGACCTGAGCAAATGGAGCACCTACTCCAGCCCTCCTTCAGCTGCTCAAAATCCTATAAGATATGGAGTCCACAGGGTCAAGGGGCATGGTCACCCAGAACTCATGCCCTCCCTTCTAGGCCATGCTCTGGATACACAGGATCCTGGGTTTCCCTGCTCAAGCGGCCCCAAGTCTGGTTCCAAAAACTGCATAGGCTTTCCCAGGGTCAAGGCAGGTCAGCACCTGATGTGCACAACCGTATGCCTGGGGAGTGGCCCAGGAGCAGCTCTTTGCCACAATAAGAGGTGAGGGAAGTGGGGGGGAGCACAGAGCAGAGCTGGGTAGGAAAAGAATGAGGTAGGCTTCAGGCAGAGACCTGTTTCTCCCCATGTCCCTACATTCCTCTGTGTAACTCTAATGATCTGGAGACCTCAAATTTTGAACCTGGCCTTTCAGATCATTATTAAAATATATTGGTCAAAATAGGAGGCTAGAACATATATTATTTGACAGTTTGTTTTTAAGCCATTAGTTTTCAGTAGTTAAGATATGGTAACTGGGCCTCCATGTGTACTCTTGCCCCACATCTCACACATGTGCCTACCCTGACTTCATTCTCCTCTCCAGGTCACCTGCCCAAATGCAACCTTGAACCAAAACAGATGTCAGAGGGAAGAGAGTGTCTGTGGACATTGTCCAGGCTGCAGATGTCTCCAGGAAAAATTGGAAAAGATGAAGTTTGGGTCTAGAGAGGCTGGCATACCAGCCCACCTAATCCCATCTATTGTACCAGAAATATTTCTCCGCAACAGAGTTCTGAATTTGCGTATCTGCTGACTTTTTTCACATATGGTAAATTGTCTACCCAACCACACAGTTCCTTGAAGTTAGAGAACATGTTTCATATTCCTCTTTGGTACCCTCTCCAGATTCTCAACCAGTGTTATATATGTAATATATATAAGTAAATATCATTGGATAAAATAAACTGATATTTGTTCCTACCTAAGACAAATGAATTAACTACAATTAATCAAAAATATTGTCTGGGGCTTCCCTGGTGGCACAGTGGTTCAGAATCCACCTGCCAATGCAGGGGACATGGGTTCGAGCCCTGGTCCAGGAAGATCCCACATGCCATGGAACAACTAAGCCCATGTGCCAGAACTACTGAACCTGCACTCTAGAGCCTGAGAGCCACAACTACTGAAGCCCGCGTGCCTAGAGCCTGTGCTCCACAACAAGAGAAGCCACCACAATGAGAAGCCCCTCACACCACAGTGAAGAGTAGCCCCCGCTCGCCACAACTAGAGAAAGCCCGCACACAGCAATGAAGACCCAAGGCAGCCATAAATAAATAAATAAATAATTTTTAAAAAATATATATATATTGTCTTTGCTTTACATCTAGGTGTAGAGTTCAACCCAGTTATCAATCTACAGTACTTCCACTCAGTAGCATTTTGTGTTGCTACAGCCTAAAAGTATCAACTATAAAATCAAGTATGAGTTGAGTCATAAAAAAAAATTCTAGGATTAAGTTAATATAACTTTATATGCCTGCCAAAAGCAATAATATTACCTTGTTTGTAAGAAAACATGTAGTCATCAAATGAATCATAAGACAAATTTACTAACTTGTTTTTCCCAGCAAATATAGCCTCTAATTACATGTAACATTAGTAGTTCTGAAGAAGCGCACACCGCCCACCCCACTCAACACCCTTTCCCTCCCCAACACCAGTTATGTATGTATCCGGTAAGCAAATACTTGGGAGAAAATAAACACAGGATTTGTTAAACCATAGGCAGTTTTCCCTGGAACTAAAGATAGCATGTTTTATAGTTGCATGGAAACAATGAACAACTGAAGATGACAAGTAGGCAAGGAAATAACCCTTATTTAGCTGAAATTCAGATAAATCCTTTTAGGAATAATTGGAAATTAAGAACTGGAAAATGGGAAGAGGAAAAGGAGGTGAAGTGATATAGTAGGAAGAATAAGATAATAATATGTAGCTGTTCGCTGAGCACCTACTGTGTGTCTGGCATAGTGTTCACTGTTACATGCATTGTCTCATTCATTGATACTTGGAGGAAACCCTCTGGTTTGGAATCCAACTTACTCTGCATCTCTAAGGTTATGGTAAATAAAACAGTAAAGAAACAATAATAGATGTGAACAGTAAACTAATTTAACATAAGTCCTTCTATAATAATACAAATATAAAAAAGCTGCATGGGATTTAGAAAGTAGTCTCATGTAAAACTCACATATTTTAATCATTCGAGAATTGTATTCAGAACTGAAAATAGTAATTAGTTGGCATATAAGCTCTTGATGACTCTTCAGAGTTGGGCAAATAATTTCCTTTATATAGAATCCAAAATAGTATTTAGAGTAAAACAAATATTCTCGATGAAATTGATAACTAAGTAACCTTTGAAGATAACCATTATAGTGATTTGGAGGTCAGGTTACAGCAAAGGCTAAAAAATGTAATTTCTCTAAGGAAAAATATCTCACATAAGAGTAGAAATAGTGGAGCAATTATATTACATATCAAAAATATGAAATCTGGGGTTGCTTCAATTTGCTGGGAGAAAAGGTGACAGATTGTCAGCACCTGATAGTCATTAGTGGTGATGAGATAATTGTCTCCAACTGTTCCATTTTTAATTTCAAATACATGCAAATAATAGGTTCTGAAACAGGGCCAAATATTTTTCATTTTGTTCCTCGGTTTTATTGGAAAAATTATACAGTAAATGTTATCCAGAAATATTTTGCCACATTTGATAATTAAAATTAGAATACTGAACCTACCCAGAAAGTTTTAAAACTAAGAATTTGATCTGAAAACTAATCAGTATAATATAACCTCTGTCATTTAACGTAACATAATTCAGGTTTTGCTGTAATTTTAGCAGAGACAGGGCTGAAGTTTTTATCTGCCAAGCAGAATGCAAGAATGTTGTTTTACATGACATACATATAAATTCAAAATCCAAATGGAATTTTTTTTTTTTTTTTTTTTTGCGGTACGCGGACCTCTCACTGTTGTGGCCTCTCCCGTTGCGGAGCACAGGCTCCGGATGCGCAGGCTCAGCGGCCATGGCTCACGAGCCCAGCCGCTCTGCGGCACGTGTGGTCTTCCCGGACCGGGGCACAAACCCGTGTCCTCTGCATCGGCAGGTGGACTCTCAACCACTGCGCCACCAGGGAAGCCCCCAAATGGAATTTTTAAGTGGGCATCCTGCTTTCCACTTTCAAGAGTCAAGTAAACAAATAGAAATTATGAGTTTATATATTTTAAAAAAGGAAAAAATCAGCCATAAGGGAATGTTACACAGCGATGGTATTATTTTCCATACTTTCCACAACTGTTATAAATCAGGGAAACTGTTCAGGATACTAAGTACATGAGTATTGGATTAAGTGACCTGATTCAAGTCATCAAGACATTATATAATAGTAATTGACTATGATTTGGAACAAATCTTTTAATCTCTTGGCTAATTTTTCATACTTGAAGATATTTACTTTTTTTTTTTTTTTTTTT
>NW_006786333.1:785219-808592 GCF_000442215.2 Lipotes vexillifer
GGCTTCCCTGGTGGCGCGGTGGTTAAGAATCCGCCTGCCAATGCAGGGGACACAGGTTCGAGCCCCGGTCCAGGAAGATCCCACATGCCGCGGAGCAACTAAGCCCCTGTGCCACAACTACTGAGGCTGCGTTCTAGAGCCCGTGAGCCACAACTACTGAGCCAGCATGCTGCAACTACTGAAGCCTGAGCACCTAGAGCCCATGCTCCACAACAAGAGAAGCCACCGCAATGAGAAGCCCGCACACCACAATGAAGAGTAGCCCCCGCTCGCCGCAACTAGAGAAAGCCCGTGTGCAGCAACGAAGACCCAACATGGCCAAAACATAAAATATAATAAATAAATTTATTTAAAAAAAAAAGGAATCCACCTGCCAATGCAGGGGACACGGGTTTGAGCCGGGTCTGGGAAGATCCCACATGCTGCGGAGCAACTAAGCCCATGAGCCACAACTACTGAGCCCCAGTGCCACAACTACTGAAGCCCACACACCTAGAGCCTGTGCTCACAACAAGAGAAGCCACTGCAATGAGAAGCTCACACACCGCAATGAAGAGTAGCCCCAGCTAGCCACAACTAGAGAAAGCCCACTCACAGCAACAAAGACCCAACGCAGCCCCAAAATAAATAAATAAATAAATGTATTTTTTTTAAAAAGTGAAGCTGCAAGTCATATCTATTACAAGGTAATGCAGGAGAAAGATAAGTGCAGACTTAAGCTTTCCTCCAACTAGTCTTTTCACTGCTGCCTCACCAGCCTGCCACCCGTCAATCCTGACAACCTAGTTCAAGACAGTTCAAACTCTATAGGGTTCCTCTTATTTTCACCTAGTTCTATAGTTTCTCTAGGGTTGATTATCAGAGAGGGAGCTTGCAGCTCCTGCTGTTATCCTATCTTAGCCAGAAACTAGAAACTCTCAAATTCTCATGAATGCAATACCTGGCATATAGTTTGCTCTTAAATGTTTAATTACTATTGAATGAATAAACCCTGGCACTAAGGCCTGAAACTAGAATTCCAAGTTCATTTCCAATTGAAAATATGCTATGATTAATAATAAACAATATTTATTATTGAGCCAAACATGATCATAGGTGTTTATTTCTTTAATGAAGTAATGTATGTAATAGATGAAACAACTATGATTTCCTTTTGTGTTCTGAGAGGGAACTAAGAAAAAGAAGCATACAGTAAGCCTTTTGCACTCACAGGTTCCACACCCACGAATGGAAAATATTCAAAAAAAAATTCCAGAAAGTTCCAAAGATCAAAACTTGAATTTGCTAAGCTCTGGCAACTATTTACATAGCATTTACATTGTATTTACAACTATTTGCATAGCATTTACATTATATTAGGTATTAAAAATAATCTAGAGATGATTTAAAGCATAGCGGAGGATATGCTTAGGTTATATGCAAACACTACACCATTTTAAATAAGTGACTTGAGCATCCCCAGATTTTGGTATCCATGGGGATCCTGGAACCAATCCCCCATGGGCTCTACTTTTTTACAGTAATAACGTATAACTTAAATGTTCATTATGTGTGATGGTTAACTTTGTGTCCACTTGACTGGGCTAAGGGATGCCAAGATAGCTGATAAAACATTATTCCTGGGTGTGTCTGTAAGGGAATTTCTGGAAGAGATTAGCATTTGATTCAGTAGACTGAGTAAAGAGATCTGCCCTCACCAATGTGGGCAAGCATTATCCATAACCAATCTTAACCAATCATTGAGGGCAACAAGGGAACTATAAGGGGAAGAAAGGGCAAATCGCACTCTCTCTTCTTGGGCTGACACATCCATCTTTTCCTACCCTGGGATATTGGAGCTCCTCATTCGAGGGCTTCATACTCTGAACTACTCCAGGGGCCCCTGATTCTCAGGCTTTTGGACTTGGACTGAATTATATCACTGGCTTTCCTAATTCTCAAGCTTGCCTATGGCAGACTGTGGGACTTCTCAGTCTCCATAACTGCATGAGCCAATTCCTACAATAAATCTCCTCTTATATATATATATATATATATATATATATACTAATATATATATATATATATATACTAATACAGATATATATCCTATTGGTTCTGTTTCTCTGGAGAATCCTAACTCATACACTAGGCATTATGATTTACCTAATAGAGCTAATATCTTCCAAATAAATTTAGTCAACTAGTACTTTGATTTTTTTTTCTTAGGAAAAAGAAGAAGCTTTAGTTTTTCTGAAAATGTATTTTCATGAATTTGGTGTGTGTGTTTTTTTGTCTTTTTGTTTGTTTGTTTATTTTATTATACATTTATTTATTATTTATTTATTTTGGCTGCACCTGGTCTTAGTTGCAGCCTGCAGACTTCTTAGTTGAGGCATGTGGTCTCATAGTTGTGGCACGGATACGGGATCTAGTTCCCTGATCAGGGATTGAATCAAGGCCGCCTGCTTTAGGAGCGTGGAGTCTTACCCACTGGACAAGAATGGAAGTCCCTAAATTTGTAAATTATGCATATACACACAGCACCTAATGCAAATTAATTTTCTAATAATTTCCTTTTTTTTTTTTTTTTTTTGTGGTACGCGGGTCTCTCACTGTTGTGGCCTCTGCTGTTGTGGAGCACAGGCTCCGGACGCGCAGGCTCAGCGGCCATGGCTTAGGGGCCTAGCCACTCTGCAGCATGTGGGATCCTCCCAGACCGGGGCATGAACCCATGTCCCCTGCATCGGCAGGTGGACCCTCAACCACTGCACCACCAGGGAAGCCCCTAATTTCCAATTTTTTATAAGAACAGTTATTATAGACAATTTTTGTCTGCTGCCTTAGAGATATGTGTATGTAGCCCATTTATTGTTATCCCAGAAGCATACCTTATACTGAAATAGTGGTAATAAACACTTACAAACATGGGTGTGGAGGCTTCCGGGAAGATGGCGGAAGAGTAAGACACGGAGATCACCTTCCTCCCCACAGGCACACCAGAAATACACCTACACGTGGAACAACTCCTACAGAACACCTACTGAACACTGGCAGAAGACCTCAGACCTCCCAAAAGGCAAGAAATCCCCCACGTACCTGGGTAGGGCAAAAGAAAAAAGAATAAACAGAGACAAAAGGATAGGGACGGGACCTGCACCAGTGGGAGGGAGCTGTGAAGGGGGAAAGGTTTCCACACACTAGGAAGCCCCTTTGCGGGCGGACACTGCGGGTGGTGGAGGGGGAAGCTTCAGAACCGCGGAGTAAAGTGGAGCAACAGGGGTGTGGAGGGCAAAGCGGAGAGATTCCCGCACAGAGGATCAGGGCCAACTGGCACTCACCAGCCCGAGAGGCTTGTCTGCTCACCCGCCGGGGCGGGCGGGGCTGGGAGCCAAGGCTTGAGCTTCGGTCGGATCGCAAAGAGAGGACTGGCGGTGTGAACACAGCCTGCAGGGGGTTAGTGCGCCACGGCTGGCCGGGACGGAGTCCGGGGAAAAGTCTGGACCTGCCGAAGAGGCAAGAGACATTCTTCCCTCTTTGTTTCCTGGTGCGCGAGGAGAAGGGATTAAGAGCGCTGCTTAAAGGAGTTCCAGAGACTGGTGCGAGCAGTGGCTAAAAGCGCGGACACCAGAGACGGGCATGAGACGCTAAGGCTGCTGCTGCCGCCACCAAGAAGCCTGTGTGCGAGCACAGGTCACTATCCACACCCCCCTTGCGGGAAGCCTGTGCAGCCCACCACTGCCAGGGTCCCGGAATCCAGGGACAACTCCCCAGGGAAAACAAACAGTGTGCCTCGGATTGGTGCAACATCACGCCGGCCTCTGCCGCCACAGGCTCGCCCCGCACTCCGTGCCCCTCCCTCCCCCCGGCCTGAGTGAGCCAGAGCCCCCGAATCAGCGGCTCCTTTAACCCCATCCTCTCAGACCAAAGAACAGACGCCGTCCGGCGACCTACATGCAGAAGCGGGGCCAAATCCAAAGCTGAGCCCCTGGGAGCTGTGAAAACAAAGAAGAGAAAGGGAAATCTCTCCCAGCAGCCTCAGAAGCAGGGGATTAAAGCTCCACAATCAACTTGATGTACCCTGCATCTGTGGAATACATGAATAGACAACGAATCATCCCAAATTAAGGAGGTGGACTTTGAGAGCAAGATTTATGATTTTTTCCCCTTTTCCTCTTTTTGTGAGCGTGTATGTGTATGCTTCTCTGTGAGATTTTGTCTGTATAGCTTTGCTTCCACCATTTGTCCTAGGGTTCTGTCCGTCTGGTTTTTTTTTTAATTTTTTTCTTTTTTTTTCTCTTAATAATTATTTTTTTATTTTAATAACTTTATTATATTTTATCTTAATTTTACTTTATCTTCTTTCTTTTTTCCCTTCTTTCCCTCCTTCCTTCCATCCTATATCCCTCCCTCCTTTCTTCCTTCCTTTCTTTCTTTCTTTCTTTCTACTTCTACTAATTCTTTCTTTCTACTTTTCCTCCCTTTTATTCTGAGCCGTGTGGATGAAAGGCTCTTGGTGCTGCAGCCAGGAGTCACTGCTGTGCCTCTGAGGTGGGAGAGCCAACTTCAGGACACTGATCCACAAGAGACCTCCCAGCTCCACATAATATCAAACGGCGAAAATCTCCCAGAGATCTCCATCTCAACACCAGCACCCAGCTTCACTCAACGGCCAGCAAGCTACAGCGCTGGACAACCCATGCCAAACAACTAGCAACACAGGAACACAACCCCACCCATTAGCAGAGAGGCTGCCTAAAATCATAATAAGTCCACAGACACCCCAAAACACACCACCAAACGTGGACCTGCCCACCAGAAAGACAAGATCCAGCCACATCCACCAGAACAAAGGCACTAGTCCCCTGCACCAGGAAGCCTACACAACCCACTGAACAAACCTTAGCCACTGGAGACAGACACCAAAAACAATGAGAACTACGAACCTGCAGCCTGCAAAAGAAAACCCCAAACACAGTAAGGTAAGCAAAATGAGAAGACAGAAAAACATACAGCAGATGAAGGAGCAAGATAAAAACCCACCAGACCTAACAAATGAAGAGGAAATAGGCAGTCTACCTGAAAAAGAATTCAGAATAATGATAGTAAAGATGATCCCAAATCCTGGAAATAGAATAGACAAAATGCAAGAAACATTTAACAAGGACCTAGAAGAACTAAAGATGAAACAAACAACGATGAACAACACAATAAATGAAATGAAAAATACTCTAGATGGGATCAATAGCAGAATAACTGAGGGAAAAGAATGGAGAGGTGACCTGGAAGATAAAATAGTGGAAATAACTACTGCAGAGCAGAATAAAGAAAAAAGAATGAAAAGAACTGAAGACAGTCTCAGAGACGTCTGGGACAACATTAAATGCACCAACATTCGAATTTTAGGGGTTCCAGAAGAAGAAGAGATGATAGTTGAAAACTTCTCTAATATGGGAAAGGAAATAGTCAATCAAGTCCAGGAAGCACAGAGTCTCCCATGCAGGAAATATCCAAGAAAAAATACACCAAGACACATATTAATCAAATTATCAAAAATTATATACAAAGAAAACATATTAAAAGCAGCAAGGGAAAAACAAGAAATAACACACAAGGGAATCCCCATAAGGTTAACAGCTGATCTTTCAGCAGAAACTCTGCAAGCCAGAAGGGACTGGCAGGACGTATTTAAAGTAATGAAGGAGAAAAGGTTACTGGGTAGAGTAACCAAGATTACTCTACCCAGCAAGGATCTCATTCAGATTTGATGGAGAAATTAAAACCTTTACAGACAAGCAAAAGCTGAGAGAGTTCAGTGCCACCACACCAGCTTTACAAAAAGTGCTAAAGGAACTTCTCTAGGCAAGAAATACAAGAGAAGGAAAAGACCTACAATAACGAACCCAAAACAATTAAGAAAATGGGAATAGGAACATACATATCGATAATTACCTTAAATGTAAATGGACAAACTGTTCCCACCAAAGACACAGATTGGCTGAATGGATACAAAAACAAGACCCATATATTTCCTGTCTACAAGAGACCCACTTCAGACCTAGAGACACATACAGACTGAAAGTAAGGGGATGGAAAAAGATATTTCATGCAAATGGAAATCAAAAGAAAGCTGGAATAGCAATTCTCATATCAGACAAAATAGACTTTAAAATAAAGACTATTAGAAGAGACAAAGAAGGACACTACATAATGATCAAGGGATCGATCCAAGAAGAAGATACAACAATTGTAAATATGCACCCAACATTGGATCACCTCAATACATAAGGCAAACACCAACAGCCATAAAAAGGGAAATTGACAGTAATACATTCATAGTAGGGGACTTTACCACCCCACTTTCACCAATGGACAGATCATACAAAATGAAAATAAATAAGGAAACACAAGCTTTAAATGATACATTAACCAGGATGGACTTAATTGATATTTACAGGACATTCCATCCAAAAACAACAGAATACACATTTTTCTCAAGTGCTCATGGAACATTCTCCAGGATAGATCATATCTTGGGTCACAAATCAAGCCTTGGTAAATTTAAGAAAATTGAAATTGTATCAAGTATCTTTTCCGACCACAACGCTATGAGACTAGATATCAATTACAGGAAAAGATCTGTAAAAAATACAAACACATGGAAGCTAAACAATACACTACTTAATAACGAAGGGATCACTGAAGAAATCAAAGAGGAAATTTAAAAATTCTTAGAAACAAATGACAATGGAGACACGACGAACCAAAATCTATGGGATGTAGCAAAATCAGTTCTAAGAGGGAAGTTTATAGCAATACAAGCCTACCTTAAGAAACAGGAAACATCTTGAATAAACAACCTAACCTTGAACCTAAAGCAATTAGAGAAAGAAGAACAAAAAAAACCCCAAAGTTAGCAGAAGGAAAGAAATCATAAAAGTCAGATTAGAAATAAATTAAAAAGAAATGAAGGAAATAATAGCAAAGATCAATAAAACTTAAAGCTTTTTCTTTGAGAAGATAAACAAAACTGATAAACCATTAGCCAGACTCATCAAGAAAAAAAAGGAAAAGACTCAAATCAATAGAATTAGAAATGAAAAAGGAGAAGTAACAACTGACACTGCAGAAATATAAAAGATCATGAGGGATTACTACAAGCAACTCTATGCCAATAAAATGGACAACCTGGAAGAAATGGACAAATTCTTAGAAATGCACAACCAGCCAAGACTGAATCAAGAAGAAATAGAAAATATGAACACACCAATCAAAAGCACTGAAATTGAAACTGTGATTAAAAATCTTCCAACAAAGAAAAGCCCAGGACCAGATGGCTTCACAGGGAAATTCTATCAAACATTTAGAGAAGAGATAACACCTATCCTTCTCAAACTCTTCCAAAATATAGCAGAGGGAGGAACACTCCCAAACTCATTCTATGAGGCCACTATCACCCTGATACCAAAACCAGACAAGGATGTCACAAAGAAAGAAAACTACAGGCCAATATCACTGATGAACATAGATGCAAAAATCCTCAACAAAATACTAGCAAACAGAATCCAACAGCACATTAAAAGGATCATACACCATGATCAAGTGGGGTTTATTCCAGGAATGCAAGGATTCTTCAATATACGCAAATCAATCAACATGATACACCAGATTAACAAATTGAAGGAGAAAAACCATATGATCATCTCAATAGATGCAGAAAAAGCTTTCGAGAAAATTCAATACCCATCTATGATAAAAACCCTGCAGAAAGTAGGCATAGAGGGAACTTTCCTTAACATAATAAAGGCCATATATGACAAACCCACAGCCAACATTGTCCTCAGTGATGAAAATCTGAAAGCATTTCCACTAAGATCAGGAACAAGACAAGGTTGTCCACTCTCACCACTCTTATTCAACATAGTTTTGGAAGTTTTAGCCAGAGCAATCACAGAAGAAAAGGAAATAAAAGGAATCCAAATTGGAAAAGAAGAAGTAAAGCTGTCACTGTTTGCACATGACATGATATTATACATAGAGAATCCTAAACATGCTACCAGAAAGCTACTAGAGCTAATCAATGAATTTGGTAAAGTAGCAGGATACAAAATTAATGCACAGAAATCTCTGGCATTCCTATACACTAATGATGAAAAATCTGAAAGTGAAATCAAGAAAACACTCCCATTTACTCTTGCAACAAAAAGAATAAAATATCTAGGAATAAACCTACCTAAGGAGACAAAAGACCTGTATGCAGAAAATTATAAGACACTGATGAAAGAAATTAAAGATGATACAAATAGATGGAGAGATATACCATGTTCTTGCATTGGAAGAATCAACATTGTGAAAATGACTCTACTACCCAAAGCAATCTACAGATTCAACGCAATCCCTTTCAAACTACCACTGGCATTTTTCTCAGAACTAGAACAAAAACTTTCACAGTTTGTATGGACACACAAAAGAACCTGAATAGACAAAGCAATTTTGAGAATGAAAAACGGAGCTGGAGGAATGAGGCTCCCTGACTTCAGACTATACTACAAAGCTACAGTAATCAAAACAGTATGGTACTGGCACAAAAACAGAAAGATAGATCAATGGAACAGGATAGAAAGCTCAGAGATAAACCCATGCACATATGGTCACCTTATCTTTGATAAAGGAGGCAGTAATGTACAGTGGAGAAAGGACAGCCTCTTCAATAAGTGGTGCTGGGAAAACTGGACAGGTAGATCACTCTCTAACACCATACACAAAAATAAGCTCAAAATGGATTAAAGACCTAAATGTAAGGCCAGAAACTATCAAACTCTTAAAGGAAAACATAGGCAGAACACTCTATGACATAAACCACAGCAAGATCCCTATTGACCCACCTCCTTGAGAAATAGAAATAAAAACAAAAATAAACAAATGGGACCTAATGAAACTTCAAAGCTTTTGCACAACAAAGGAAACCATAAAGAAGACCAAAAGAAAACTCTCAGAATGGGAGAAGATATTTGCAAATGAAGCAACTGACAAAGGATTAATCTCCAAAATTTATAAGCAGCTCATGCAGCTCAATAACAGAAAATCAAACAACCAAATCCAAAAATGGGCAGAAGTTCTAAATAGACATTTCTCCAAAGAAGATATACTGACTGCCAACAAACATATGAAAGAATGCTCAACATCATTAATCATTAGAGAAATGCAAATCAAAACTACAGTGAGATATCATCTCACACCAGTCAGAATGGCCATCATGAAAAAAATCTACAAACAATAAATGTTGGAGAGGGTGCGGAGAAAAGGAAACCCTCTTTCACTGTTGGTGGGAATGTAAATTGATACAGCCACTATGGAGAACACTATGGAGGCTCCTTAAAAAACTACAAATAGAACTACCATATGACCCAGCAATCCCACTACTGGGCATACACCCTGAGAAAACCATAATTCAAAAAGAGTCATGTACCAAAATGTTCATTGCAGCTCTATTTACAATAGCCTGGAGATGGAAACAACCTAAGTGTCCATCATCGGATGAATGGATAAAGAAGATGTGGCACATATATACAATGGAATATTACTCAGCCATAAAAAGAAACGAAATTGAGCTATTTGTAATGAGGTGGATAGACCTAGAGTCTGTCATACAGAGTGAAGTAAGTCAGAAAGAGAAAGACAAATACCGTATGCTAACACATATATATGGAATTTAAGGGAAAAAGATATCATGAAGAACCTAGGGGTAAGACAGGAATAAAGACACAGACCTACTAGAGAATGGACTTGAGGATATGGGGAGGGGGAAGGGTAAGATGTGACAAAGCGAGAGAGAGGCATGGACATATATATACACTACCAAACGTAAGGTAGATAGCTAGTGGGAAGCAGCCGCATAGCACAGGGATATCAGCTCGGTGCTTTGTGACCGCCTGGAGGGGTGGGATAGGGAGGGTGCGAGGGAGGGAAATGCAAGAGGAAAGAGATATGGGAACATATGTATATGTATAACTGATTCACTTTGTTATAGTGCAGAAACTAAACCAAAAAAAAAAAAAAAAAAGGACACTTACGTGAAGGTCTATGAATTCCAACAGGCTACACATAAGCTTTATGTATAGTCTCTTAAAACATCAAAATTACACTTAATGCTTACAAATGAAAACCACTGAATATAACAACTTGGGAAACATAATTTTTCTACACTATTTTTGTGGTAACTTATGACAACCAAAAAATTTTTAAATAATGTGAAAACAGAATTTAATCAGACACTTTTAATGGTATTTTGTTTTCTCATATGTAATCCTGAGATAAATTATTGTGATGCTGACAAACAGAATGAAATTTTTAAAGTAAATTTGAAAAATTTAAGTAAAAATGTGCTATTTTAAAAATTATCTTCCTGGGATTTCCCTGGTGGCACAGTGGTTAAGAATCCAGCTGCCAGTGCAGGGGACACGGGTTCAATCCCTGTCCAGGAATATCGCACATTCTGCAGAGCAACTAAGCCCATGTGCCACAACTACTGAGCTTGTGCTCTAGAGCCTGGAAGCCACAACTACTGAAGCCCGCGCACCTAGAGCCCGTGCTCTGCAACAAGAGAAGCCACTGCAATGAGAAGCCCAGGCACCGCAGTGAAGAATAGTCCCTGCTCGCCGTAACTAGAGAAAGTCCGCGTGTAGCAACAAAGACCCAATGCAGCCAAAAATAAATAAATAAATAAATAAAAGTAATAAATAAATAATTTTTTTTAAAAAATCATCTTCCCTCAATTGGGGTAAAACAACACATCAGAATTAAGCTCACTCAAGTCCATTCCAAATATTCCAAATACAATAAATCTAATGAGAAATTTAAGACATTTCTGTTTCTTACTAAAACACCATCTCTTTATGTAGGATCTTCATATAAAGTTTTTGGTGCATAAATTTAATTTTTTAAAATGTCACTAATTGGTTTTCTAAAATAATGTATAAACAGAATTTGAAGGAAATCTTAATGTTATTGTCACAGTTATGAGCCTTTATGTGGGTATATTTAATACAAATTTACATTCTTATCTATAATTACCTTAAGTTCTGGGGGAGGGAGAGGAATGAACACCATCTATAAATTAACTGGAAATATTGTCTTTTATTAGAATTTGCCTCATGACCAAGAAAAAGCTATATCTATTGCTGTTCCAACAATTAAATAGTGAGTTAAAATCTTCCAATCAATAGCTTAAAAGTGAATTTAAACAACAGTTAAGTTTTAATTTTTGTCAATTACTACTTTTATATAATTACAGGAATACCTAGGGACTTCCCTGGTGGTCCAGTGGTTAAGACTCCTAGCTTCCACTGCTGGGGGCACAGGTCGATCCCTGATTGGGGAAGATCCTGCTTGCCCCACTGCGTGGCCAAAAAAAGAAAAAAAAAGAATACCTAGGAGTGTTTTTCAAATTGTAGAGCTATTCCACAAATGTAAATCATAAAAGAAATGTAGTGGGATATCAACAGAAAAAGAGTACTTAGAGTAAAATAGAAAATCTCTGGGTCTTTGATATTTTATGAAACTTTCATTTCATATAAATATACGTATATGAGATTATTTTCATAGGCCAAAAAATCAGGTAATTTCTTATTGCTATTTTTATACGTCAAAAAAGTTGATGGCTTCCCTGGTGGCACAGTGGTTAAGAATCCGCCTGCCAATGCAGGGGACAGAGGTTTGAGGCCTGGTCCAGGAAGATCCCACATGCCACTGAGCAATTAAGCCCGTGTGCCACAACTGATGAGCCTGCGCTCTAGAGCCTGTGAGCCACAACTACTGAAGACTGTGGGCCTAGAGCCCATGCTCCCCAACGAAGAGTAGCCCCTGCTGGCTGCAACTAGAGAAAGCCCTCACACAGCAACAAAGACCCAATGCAGCCAAAAATAAATAAATAAAAATAAGTAAATTTTTTTTTTTTAAGAGTATTTCTTAAAAAAAAAAGTTGAATATCTGTAATTTGTTAGGGTTCAAACTCAAACATTCATGCACAAATGTAAGCAATTGCAAAATGTATTCTTAGTGGCAAAGAGTAAAAAACATAACAAAACAAAACACTGCTATGCATTACATAGTTTTAGAAAATAGACTAATATTTAAGAATTTTTATTTCTATTAAATTACAGTGCAGTTGTACTCAAAATTATGAAATTTTTGCTGTTTGGCACCGCAGTGAAGAATAGTCCCTGCTCGCCGTAACTAGAGAAAGTCCGCGTGTAGCAACAAAGACCCAATGCAGCCAAAAATAAATAAATAAATAAATAAAAGTAATAAATAAATAATTTTTTTTAAAAAATCATCTTCCCTCAATTGGGGTAAAACAACACATCAGAATTAAGCTCACTCAAGTCCATTCCAAATATTCCAAATACAATAAATCTAATGAGAAATTTAAGACATTTCTGTTTCTTACTAAAACACCATCTCTTTATGTAGGATCTTCATATAAAGTTTTTGGTGCATAAATTTAATTTTTTAAAATGTCACTAATTGGTTTTCTAAAATAATGTATAAACAGAATTTGAAGGAAATCTTAATGTTATTGTCACAGTTATGAGCCTTTATGTGGGTATATTTAATACAAATTTACATTCTTATCTATAATTACCTTAAGTTCTGGGGGAGGGAGAGGAATGAACACCATCTATAAATTAACTGGAAATATTGTCTTTTATTAGAATTTGCCTCATGACCAAGAAAAAGCTATATCTATTGCTGTTCCAACAATTAAATAGTGAGTTAAAATCTTCCAATCAATAGCTTAAAAGTGAATTTAAACAACAGTTAAGTTTTAATTTTTGTCAATTACTACTTTTATATAATTACAGGAATACCTAGGGACTTCCCTGGTGGTCCAGTGGTTAAGACTCCTAGCTTCCACTGCTGGGGGCACAGGTCGATCCCTGATTGGGGAAGATCCTGCTTGCCCCACTGCGTGGCCAAAAAAAGAAAAAAAAAGAATACCTAGGAGTGTTTTTCAAATTGTAGAGCTATTCCACAAATGTAAATCATAAAAGAAATGTAGTGGGATATCAACAGAAAAAGAGTACTTAGAGTAAAATAGAAAATCTCTGGGTCTTTGATATTTTATGAAACTTTCATTTCATATAAATATACGTATATGAGATTATTTTCATAGGCCAAAAAATCAGGTAATTTCTTATTGCTATTTTTATACGTCAAAAAAGTTGATGGCTTCCCTGGTGGCACAGTGGTTAAGAATCCGCCTGCCAATGCAGGGGACAGAGGTTTGAGGCCTGGTCCAGGAAGATCCCACATGCCACTGAGCAATTAAGCCCGTGTGCCACAACTGATGAGCCTGCGCTCTAGAGCCTGTGAGCCACAACTACTGAAGACTGTGGGCCTAGAGCCCATGCTCCCCAACGAAGAGTAGCCCCTGCTGGCTGCAACTAGAGAAAGCCCTCACACAGCAACAAAGACCCAATGCAGCCAAAAATAAATAAATAAAAATAAGTAAATTTTTTTTTTTTAAGAGTATTTCTTAAAAAAAAAAGTTGAATATCTGTAATTTGTTAGGGTTCAAACTCAAACATTCATGCACAAATGTAAGCAATTGCAAAATGTATTCTTAGTGGCAAAGAGTAAAAAACATAACAAAACAAAACACTGCTATGCATTACATAGTTTTAGAAAATAGACTAATATTTAAGAATTTTTATTTCTATTAAATTACAGTGCAGTTGTACTCAAAATTATGAAATTTTTGCTGTTTATTAACTTTTTATTCTACTATGAAGTGGGTTTATATTTGACAATGAACTTTAACAAGCTTCATATATATATAGATATTATAAAATTTCTAAGCTTCTCTAAATTTTAGTATCTCTAGCAACACCTTTGAGGAAAAAATTGGGGGTTATATGAAGAATAATATAATAAGAAAGGTAGAAAAACTGATTTTCTAACATTGCTCCCATACCAATATTTCAAAACCATATTATTTCTATTAAATAGTTTAAATTTCAAAGTGCTATTAAACAGTAACATTACCTAATTTAAATTCCAGGCATCATTTAGAATGATTTGTTATAATTGTGAAGAACATACATTATTTTTTTATAAGCTAACACTATTTGTTTTTTTGTTTTGTTTTGTTTTGTTTTTTAAGAAATTGCAGGACCTTCCAAAGCTGTTAACCATACAAATGAGCTTTTGGACCATGATTTCTAAAAAAATACATACTAGTGAATTAAATTTATGGTACAATCACTCAAGGCAGTTTCATCTACTGGAGGATAGACCTCATCTAATGTCATTGTCATCTAACAGCAGTCACCAAAATTACAATCAAAGACAAACGCTAATGACTCGTAATCTGAGGTCTCTAGGGTCCAAGGAAATTACAGTGGAAGTAATAGGAATAAGTCAAGTTACTTTTGGTATCCCAGATCGCGTAATGGGACTCACATATCCTCAAAAAGGTAACTGAGGATAATTTTTAAAAATCAAGTTTTGCTTCTATTTGTTTACTTCCTGTTTATCAGTAGGTGACCAGCAGTTGTATTATGTTTGATACATAAAAAATTATTAATAAATACAATCTTTTCAGCAGAACAAAAATATTTCAAAAGATTTAATGGGGGAAATAATATAGTAAAAGGCCAATTTGGTATAGAAAGGTTGAAACGAAGACTATGAAATAAATTATTTTTACAGTAATATACTCAGGTTCTTTAAAACTTTTTTTTTTTGACATCTTTATTGGAGTATAATTGCTTTACAATGGTGTGTTAGTTTCTCCTTTAAAACAAAGTGAATCAGATATACATATACATATATCCCCATATCTTCTCCCTCTTGAGTCTCTCTCCCACCCTCACTATCTCACCCCTCTAGGTGGTCGCAAAGCACCAAGCTGATCTCCCTGTGCTATGTGGCTGCTTCCCACTAGCTATCTATTTTACATTTGGTAGTGTATATATGTCCATGCCACTCTCACTTTGTCCCAAATTACCCTTCCCCCTCCCTGTGTCATCAAGTCCATTCTCTACGTCTGCATCTTTATTCCTGTCCTGCCTCTAGGTTCTTCAGACCATTTTTTTTCTGTTTTAGATTCCATACATATGTGTTAGCATATGGTTTTTGCTTCTTTCTGACATCCTTCACTCTGTATGACAGACTCTAGGTCCATCCACCTCACTACAAATAACTTAATTTTGTTTCTTTTTATGGCTGAGTAATATTCCATTGTATATATGTGTCACATCTTCTTTATCCATTCATCTGTCAATGGACACTTAGGTTGCTTCCATGTCCTGGTTATTGTAAATAGAGCTGCAAGGAACATTGTGGTACATGACTATTTTTGAATTATAGTTTTCTCAGGTGATATGCCAAGCAGTGGGATTGCTGAGTCATATGGTAGTTCAATTTTTAGTTTTTTAAGGAACCTCCAGAGTGTTCTCCATAGTGGCTGTATCAATTTACATTCCCACCAACAGTGCAAGAGGGTTCCCTTTTCTCCACACCCTCTCCAGCATTTATTGTTTGTAGATTTTTTCATGATGGCCATTCTGACTGGTGTGAGGTGATACCTCATTGAGGTTTTGATTTGCATTTCTCTAATGATTAATGATGTTGATCATCCTTTCATGTGTTTGTTGACTATCCGTATATCTTCTTTGGAGAAATGTCTGTTTAGGTCTTCTGCCCATTTTTGTATTGGGTTGTTTGTTTTTTTGATATTCAACTGTATGAGCTGCTTGCATATTTTGGAGATTAATCCTTTGTCAGTTGCTTCATTTGCAAATATCTTCTCCCATTCTGAGAGTTGTCTTTTGGTCTTCTTTATGGTTTCCTTTGCTGTGCAAAAGCTTTTAAGTTTCATTAGGTCCCATTTGTGTATTTTTGTTTTTATTTCCATTTCTCTAGGAGGTGGGCAAAAAAGGATCTTGCTGTGATTTATGTCAGAGAGTGTTCTGCCTGTGTTTTCTCCTAAGAGTTTTATAGAGTCTGGTCTTAAATGTAGACCTTTAATCCATTTTGAGTTTATTTTTGTTTATGGTGTTAAGGAGTGTTCTAATTTCATTCTTTTACATGTAGCTGTCCAGTTTTCCCAGCACCACTTATTGAAGAGGCTGTCTTTTCTCCAATGTATATTCTTGCATCCTTTATCAAAAATAAGGTGACCACACGTGCGTGGGTTTATCTCTGGGCTTTCTATCCTGTTCCATTGATTTATATTTCTGTTTTTGTGCCATTACCATACTGTCTTGATTACTGTAGCTTTGTAGTATAGCCTGAAGTCAGGGAGCCTCATTCCTCCAGCTCCGTTTTTCATTCTCAAGATTGCTTTGTCTATTCAGTTTCTTTTGTGTGTCCATACAAACTGTGAAATTTTTTGTTCTACTTCTGAGAAAAATGCCAGTGGTAGTTTGAAAGGGATTGCGTTGAATCTGTAGATTGCTTTGGGTAGTAGAGTCATTTTCACAATGTTGATTCTTCCAATGCAAGAACATGGTATATCTCCCCATCTGTTTGTATCACCTTTAATTTCTTTCATCAGTGTCATATAGTTTTCTGCATACAGGTCTTTTTTCTCCTTAGGTAGGTGTATTCCTAGGTATTTTATTCTTTCTGTTCCAATGGTAAATGGGAGTGTTTCCTTAATTTCTCTTTCAGATTTTTCATCATTAGTGTATAGGAATGCAAAAGATTTCTGTGGTTAACTTTGTATCCTGCTACTTTACCAAATTCATTGATCAGCTTTAGTAGTTTTCTGGTAGCATGTTTAGGATTCTCTATGTAGAGTATTATGCCATCTGCAAACAGTGACAGCTTTATTTCTTCTTTTCTGATTTGGATTCCCTTTATTTCTTTTTCTTCTCTGATTGCTGTGGCTACAACTTCCAAAACTGTTGAATAATAGTGGTGAGAGTGGATAACCTTGTCTTGTTCCTGATCTTAGAGGAAATGGTTTCAGCTTTTCACCATTGAGAATGATGTTGGCTGTGGGTGTGTCATACATGGCCTTTATTATGTTAAGTTCCCTCTATGCCAACTTTCTGGATCGTTTTTATCCTAAATTGGTGTTGAATTTTGTTGAAAGCGTTTTCTGCATCTATTGAGATGATCATATGGTTTTTATTCTTCGGTTTGTTAGTATAGTGTATCACATCGATTGATTTGCGTATATTGAAGAATCCTTGCATTCCTGGGATAAACCCCACTTGATCATGGTGTATGACCCTTTTAATGTGCTGTTGGATTCTGTTTGCTAGTATTTTGTTGAGGAGTTTTGCATCTATGTTCATCAGTGATATTGGCTTGTAGTTTTCTTTCTTTGTGACATCTTTGTCTGGTTTTGGTATCAGGGTGATAGTGGCCTTATAGAATGAGTTTGGGAGTGTTCCTCCCTCTGCTATATTTTGGAAGAGTTTGAGAAAGATAGATGTTAGCTCTTCTCTAAATATTTGGTAGAATTTGCCTGTGAAGCCATCTGGTCCTGGGCTTTTGTTTGTTGGAAGAGTTTTAATCACAGTTTCAATTTCAGTGCTTGTGATTGGTCTGTTTATATTTTCTATTTCTTCCTGGTTCAGTCTTGGAAGGGTGTGCTTTTCTAAGAATTCATCCATTTCTTCCAGGTTGTCCATTTTACTGGCATATAGTTGCTTGTAGCAATCTCTCATGATCCTTTGTATTTCTGCAGTGTCAGTGTTTACTTCTCCTTTTTCATTTCTAATTCTATTGATTTGAGTCTTCTCCCTTTTTATCTTGATGAGTCTGGCTAATGGTTTATCAATTTTGTTTATCTCCTCAAAGAACCAGCTTTTAGTTTTGTTGATCTTTGCATAATTTCCTTCATTTTTTTCATCTATTTCTGATCTGATCTTTGTGATATCTTTCCTTCTGCTTACTTTCAGGGTGTTTTCTTCTTTCTCTAATTGCTTTAGGTTATTTATTTGAGATGTTTCTTGTTTCATAGGGTAGGATTGTATTGCTATAAACTTCTCTCTTAGAACTGCTTTTGCTGCATCCCATAGGTTTTGGGTCCTCGTGTTTTCATTGTCATTTGTTTCTAGCTATTTTTTGATTTCCTCTTTGACTTCTACAGTGATCTCTTGGTTATTAAGTAGTGTATTGTTTAGCCTCCATGTGTCTGTATTTTTTACAGATTTTTTCCTGTAACTGATACCTAGTCTTATAGTGTTGTGGTCAGAATAGACACTTGATACAATTTCCAAATTCTTAAATTTATCAAGGCTTGATTTGTGACCCAAGATATGACCTATCCTGGAGAATGTTCCATGAGCACTTGAGAAGGAAGTGTTTTCTGTTGTTTTTGGATGGAATGTCCTATAATTATCAATTAAGTCCATCTTGCTTAATGTATCATTTAAAGCTTGTGTTTCCTTATTTATTTTCATTTTGGATGATCTGTCCATTGGTGAAAGTGGGGTGTTAAAGTCCCCTACTATGATTGTGTTACTGTCGATTTCCCGTTTTATGGATGTTAGTAATTTGCCTTATGTATTGAGGTACTCCAATGTTGGGTGCATAAATATTTACAATTGTTATATCTTCTTCTTGGATTGGTCCCTTGATCATTATATAGTGTCTTTCTTTGTCTCTTCTAATAGTCTTTATTTTAAAGCCTAATTTGTCTGATATGAGAATTGCTACTCCAGCTTTCTTTTGATTTCCATTTGCATGAAATATCTTTTTCCATCCCCTCACTTTCAGTCTGTATGTGTCCCTATGTTTGAAGTGGGTCTCTTGTAGACAGCAGATATATAGGTCTTGTTTTTGGATCCTTTCAGCCAGTCTATGTCTTTTGGTTGGAGCATTTAATCCATTTGCATTTAAGGTAGTTATCAATATGTATGTTCCTATTACCATTTTCTTAATTGTTTGTTATTGTGGGTCTTTTCCTTCTCTTGTGTTTCTTGCCTAGAGAAGTTCCTTTAGCATTTGTTGTAAAGCTGGTATGGTGGTGGTGCTGAATTCTGTTAGATTTTGCTTCTCTGTAAAGGTTTTAATTTCTCTGTCGAATCTGAATGAGATCCTTGCTGGGTAAAGTACTCTTGGATGTAGGTTTTTTCCTTTCATCACTTTAAATATGTCCTGCCTCTCGCTTTTAGTTTGCAGAGTTTCTGCTGAAAGATCAGCTGTTAACCTAATGGGGATTCCCTTGTATATTATTTGTTGTTTTTCCCTCGCTGCTTTTCATATTTTTTCTTTGTATTTAATTTTTGGTACTTTGATTAGTATGTGTCTTAGCATGTTTCTCCTTGGATTTATCTTGTATGGGACTCTCTGTGCTTCCTGGATTTGATTGACTATTTCCTTTCCCATATTAGGGAAGTTTTCAACTATAATCTCTGCAAATATTTTCTCAGTCCCTTTCTTTTTGTCTTCTTCTTCTGGGACCCCTATAATTTGAATGTTGGTGTGTTTAATGTTCTCCCAGAGGTCTCTGAGACTGTCCTCAATTCTTTTCATTCTTTTTTTCTTTATTCTGCTCTGCAGTAGTTATTTCCACTATTTTATCTTCCAGGTCACTTATCTGTTCTTCTGCCTCAGTTATTCTGCTCTTGATTCCTTCTGGAGAATTTTTAATTTCATTTATCGTGTTGTTCATCATTGTTTGTTTGAGCTTTAGTTCTTCTAGGTGCTTGTTAAACGTTTCTTGTATCTTCTCCATTCTATTTCCAAGATTTTGGATCATATTTACTATCATTCCTTTGAATTTTTTTTCAGGTAGACTGCCTATTTCCTCTTCATTTGTTAGGTCTGGTGGGTTTTTACCTTGCTCCTTCATCTGCTGTGTATTTCTCTCTCTTCTCATTTTGCTCAACTTACTGTGTTTGGGGTCTCCTTTTCACAGGCTGCAGGTTTGTAGCTCCCATTGTTTTTGGTGTCTGCCCCCAGTAGGTAAGATCGGCTCAGTGGGTTGTGTAGGTTTCCTGGTGGAGGGGACTAGTGCCTGTGTTCTGGTGGATGAGGCTGGATCTTGTCTTTCTGGTGGGCCGGTCCATGTCTGGTGGTGTGTTTTGGGGTGTCTGTGACCTTATGATTTTAGGCAGCTTCTCTGCTAATGGGTAGGTTTGTGCTCCTGTCTTGCTAGTTGTTTGGCATAGGGTGTCCAGCACTGTAGCTTGCTGGTCGTTGATGGAGCTGGGTCTTAGCATTGAGATGGAGATCTCTGGCAGAGCTTTTGCTGTTTGATATTACATGGAGCCAGGAGGTCTCTGGTGGACCAATGTCTTGAACTTGGTACTCCCACCTCAGAGGCACAGGCCTGACACCCAGCTGGAGCACCAAGACTATGTCAGCCACACAGCTCAGAAGAAAAAGGAGAAAAAAAGGAAGATAGAATGAAAAAATAAAATAAAATAATGTTATTAAAATAAAAAATAGGGCTTCCCTGGTGGCGCAGCGGTTGAGAGTTCATCTGCCAATGCAGGGGACACAGGTTCGTGCCCCGGTCTGGGAAGATCCCATATGCCGCCTAGTGGCTAGGCCCGTGAGCTACGTCCGGAGCCTGTGCTCCACAATGGGAGAGGCCACAACAGTGAGAGGTCCACATACCGCAAAAAAAAAAAAAAAAATTATTGAAAAGAAAGAAAGAGAGCAACCAAACCAAAAACAAATCCACCAATGATAACAAGCACTAAAAACTATACAAAAACAAAAACGGACAGCCAGAAACCTAGGACTAATGGTAAAAGCAAAGCTAAGGAGACAAAATCACAAAAAGAAACGTACACATACACACTCACAAAAGGAAAAAAACAAAAAATATACCTATATCTATATATTAAAAAAAAGGAAGAGAGCAACCCAATCAATAAACAAATCTACCAATGATAATAAACTCTAAATACTAAACTAAGATAAACATAAAAGCAGAAACAAATTAGATGCAGAAAGCAAATGCCACGTCTACAGTTGCTCCCAAAGTCCACTGCCTCAATTTTGGGATGATTCATTGTCTATTCGGGTTTTCCAGAGATGCAGGGTACATCAAGTTGATTGTGAAGATTTAATCCACTGCTCCTGAGGCTGCTCGGAGAGATTTCCCTTTCTCTTCTTTGTTCGCACAGCTCCTGGGGTTCAGCTTTGGATTTGGCCCTGCCTCTGCATGTAGATCCCCTGAGGGCATCTGTTCCTGCCCAGACAGGACGGGGTTAAAGTAGCAGCTGATTAGGGGGCTCTGGCTCACTCAGGCTGGGCGGAGGGAGGGGTATGGAATGCGGGGTAGCCTGCAGCACCACAGGCCAGCATGATACTGCAACAGCCTGAGGCGCCATGTGTTCTCCCGGGGAAATTGTCCCTGGATCATAGGACCCTGGCAGTGGCGGGCTGCACAGGCTCCTGGGAGGGGAGGTGTGGATAGTGGCCTGTGCTTGCACACAGGCTTCTTGGTGGTTGCAGTAGCAGCCTTAGTGTTTCATGCCCGTCTCTGGGGTCTGCACTGAGAGCCACAGCTTGCACCAGTCTCTGGAGCTCGTTTAGGCGGTGTTCTAAATCCCCTCTCCTCGTGCACCCGGAAACAATGGTGTCTTGCCTCTTAGACAGCTCCAGACTTTTCCCCGGGCTCCCTCCCAGCTAGCCGTGGTGCACTAGCACCCTTCCGGCTGTGTTCATGCAGCCAACCCCAGTCCTCTCCCTGGGATCTGACCTCCAAAGCCAGAGCCTCAGTTCCCAGCCCCCACCCGTCCCAGAGGGTGAGCAGACAAGCCTCTCAGGCTCGTGAGTGCTGGTCAGCACCGCTCCTCTGTGCAGGAATCTCTCTGCTTTGCCCTCGGCACCCCTGTTGCTGCTCTCTCCTCTGTGGCTCTGAAGCTTCCCCCACCGCCACCTCCCCGTCTCCGCCAGTGAAGGGGCTTCCTAGTGTGTGGAAACATTTCCTCCTTCACAGCTCCCTCCCACTGGTGCAGGTGCCGTCCCTATTCTTTTGTCTCTGGTTTTTCTTTTTTCTTTTGCCCTACCCAGGTAAGTGGGGAGTTTCTTGCCTTTTGGGAGGTCTGAGGTCTTCTGCCAGCGTTCAGTAGGTGTTCTGTGGGAGTAGTTCCACATGTAGATGTATTTCTGATGTATTTATGGGGAGGAAGTGATCTCCATGTCTTACTCCTCTGCCAACTTGAAGATCTCTCCTCTTTAAAACTTTTGATTGTAAATCTTTTCTTTACTTTTTTTTATTTTTAAGAGGTAAGAATTTCAATTTATAAGAATATGCAGGAATGTTTTCTACTATATATAAATCAGCAGCCTGAGAGCTATAGAACCATATGTCCTTTAAAATCTTCATTTAAGAAACTTCAGCCAAAGATAAATTTTTAGTTTAACATAACTTAAAATGTCTAAGTAAACTTTTCTTTTAATATCATCCTATCCATACCTAGTATTCTTTATACAGTATCATATTCTATTAGGAAGCAATAAGTATTCTCCATTTACAAATAGGTAAAACAAGCCTGAAAAGAAATTTGCTTGAGGCTCTATAGCTCTGAAAACCAGGATCAGAGGTCAACATTTGACATCTTCTAGTTCCATTTTCTTTCTTTGACATTATCTTCTGCATTTTTGGTGTGAAATAGTAAACATAATATTAACACTATTTGAAAATTAGGAAGTAAATCTTAATTAAATGTATTTTTCTTGTTTTCAATAAAGGTTCACATCTCAGGACTTTTGTAATTGCTATTCTTTTTCCTTAAATGCTCTCCTACCAGGTCATGGACAGCTGCCCCCTTTGCATCATTGAGGTCTAAGTGCAAACGTCACTCTTCCCAAAGAGACGTTCTTTGAGTGCTCTACCTAAAAAGTTAGCACTCTTCTTTCCCTGCCCATTATCACTTTTTTCTTAATGCTTATCATCATCCAAAAAAATACATTATTCTTTAACTTTTTAAAAATGTTCTGTGATTAGAACATAAGGTTTTTAGTGGTAGGACTGTATCCCAACACCTACAACAGTGATATACACTCAGTATGCTCAGTAAATACTTGTTTAATGACTAAATGAAGGTTTTTTAAATAAAATTATAAATTTTATTTTGATACCTTGACATTTTTAAAATAAAAACAATGTGTGAAAATTAAATCTTGTGTTAGAACCCATGAGGTCAATTTTTTTTTTTTTAGGAAGGGTAATCATAGGCTCCAGCTCAGGCTGGGCTGGGGCTCCAGACACGAATGCTCACTGGATGCCCCCACCCTACACCCTCTTTCCTGCTGCTCCCTCTGTCCCACCCCTCCTTCCCTCCCTCCCTCCAGCTCTTCAAGTTCCCTGTTGCCTGAACCCAGAGCTGAAATCTGATGGAACCACCACCATGTTCACTCCTAGACTCCTGGTTTTCCAAAAGATGAAATACCCAATGTGGCATTCCTTAT
>NW_006786333.1:808602-814232 GCF_000442215.2 Lipotes vexillifer
AAGGATGGTCTCTTGAATAACTGATACTGAGACAATTGGTTATCTGGACGGAAATAATGAAACTGGAGGCCTGCCTCATACCATACAGAAAAAGTATATCTAGGTGGATTAAAATTTTTTAAATGAGATTTTTTAAAAGCTTGAAAACTCTTAGAAAATATAAAAGAATATCTTTTGGACTTCAGGGTAGATAAAGATTTCTGAAGACACAAAAATTCCAAATCATAAAAGAAAAGATTGAGAAACCAGATTACATTAAAAATTAAGAGTTTCGAGCTTCCCTGGTGGTGCAGTGGTTGAGAGTCCGCCTGCCGATGCAGGGGACGCAGGATCGTGCCCCGGTCTGGGAAGATTCCACATGCCGCGGCGCGGCTGGGCCCGTGAGCCATGGCCGCTGAGCCTGCGCGTCCGGAGGCTGTGCTCCGCAACGGGAGAGGCCACAACAGTGAGAGGCCCTTGTACCGCAAAAAAAAAATTAAAAAAATTAAAAATTACCTGCCCAAGGTTACAAACGTTAGTTATTGATAAAACCTGATGCCTAATAGTATCCTTCTCACCAATATTTTGCTTTCCTTCATTAGTGGATCATATTTTAAACAGACCACCCTCTAGTATTATATTATTATGTACTTTATTTCAGCTTTCAGAAGTAAGCAAAAAAATTACTCATAAAAAAATAAAGGCATATCCATTTTCCTTCTCCAAAGACATTTGTTAAAACACATCATTACTAGATTAGGCATTTTAATAATTGCACTAATATGAAAACTAATGCATATTACAGGCCTTCCCTGGTGGCACAGTGGTTAAGAATCTTTCTGCCAATACAGCGGACCCAGGTTCGAGCCCTGGTCCAGGAAGATTCCACATGCCGCAGAGCAACTAAGCCTGTGCGCCACAACTACTGAGCCTGCGCTCTAGAGTCTGTGAGCCACAACTACTAACCCATGTGCCTAGAGCCCATGCTCCACAACAAGAGATGCCACTGCAATGAGAAGCCTGCACACCGAAAAAAAGCCCCTGCTTGCTGCAACTAGAGAAAGCCCGTGCGCAGCATCCAAGACCCAACACAGCCAAAAATAAATTAATTAATTAATTAATAATAAAAAACATATTATAAGCAACTTACCTATCACCCTTTCAAGAAGGTTTTTTTAATCTGTTAGGATTTAAACTTTATGAGGCTCCGGTATGAGACAGTAATGTGCCACTCCACAGTCCTACTCCCCAGTGAAACTGGTGAAAATTACTTTTTAAAACAACTATTTCAAATCTCTAGAGGGAGGGACTTCCCTGGTGGTCCAGTGGGTAAGACTCCAAGCTCGCAATGCAGGGGACCTGGGTTCAGTACCTGGTTGGGGAACTAGATCCTGCATGCATGCAACTAAGAGTCCAAATGCCACAACTAAGTCCTGACACAGCAAAAATAAATAAATAAAATATTTTAAAAATAAATAAAATCTCTAGAGGGAATTCCCCTGCACTCCAGTGGTTAGGACTCTGCACTTTCACTGCCAAGGGCCCAGATTCGATCCCTGGCCAGGGAACCAGATCCCGCATGCTGCAACTAAAGATCCTGCGTGCTGCAGCTAAGACCTGGCTCAGCCAAATAAATAAATAAATAATTTTTTTAAAAAAAGAAAGAAGAAAGAAAGAAAAGCTACTAAAATTTTGTAAGAATAGTGAGAACCTGTGGTATTTGAACAAAGACCCACACTATCCCTCCCCCTTCCAACTCAGTGAGATGGAAACTCCACTCCAGACGGGCACAGCCAGGAGTACCCTGTTCCTCCAGTGGGAGGAATTATAACCCAGTCAGAGGGTTATCTTCCTGGGAAGGCAGGACATCAGTATTTCTCATCCTGTCCCATTACCTGTGGCTAAGGCTAAGTTCTGGGTGAGTGTGAGGGAGAGTTGGGGGATCCCTCCTTCTACTCCCACATTAGGTTGGAGGATCTACCTTGGGAGCAGCACAGCTGAGGACACTGGAGCCCTCAGGGCCCTTATATTGGTTCATGGGGCAGAGTTTCCATGCTTGGAGAGACAAGCTGAGGAAACCTGGTGTCACTCTCAAATTGACCCCCACCCAGCAGCACTAAGCTCCTAAAGCAGGGGTGTCACTCCGAAAGATCGGCAACATTGTTCCTACCTGCCACCACTAGTTTGCCTGAGAGAGGAAAGAGAAAAGTGGGAGGAGCCCTCCTGGGGTCAGAACAAATCTCAAACAAAATTGCAGAACTATCCTTTCAAAGGAATCTAATTTGATCAGTTTGTGGAGCAATTTATGGCCCAAGGGCTGTTGTTGAAAACAATAGAGTATCAATCAGCAATTAGTGTAGCTTAACAGCAGGGTGTGGTCAGGGAAAGATACAAAGAAAGCCTTATTAAAATCACTGTCATCCCAGGGTGACTGAGCATACTCAAGGCTACATCCTCTGAAGAGCAACACCAGAGGCTTCCCATCACAGGGGGAAAATAGACTTTACTAAATTTTTCAGCCAGTCACTAAAAATGTAAATAACAAGTCCTAAAAGAAGGCGGAGACCAGTAAGTACCTAGAGTTGCTCTAATATATTACTGAAAATGCTTAATATAAATAAATAATAAGACATACAAAGAAACAAAATATGACCCCTACACCAGAAAGTAAGAAGGCACAAGAACTGCATGTGAAGCAACCAGATGTTGGATTTAAAAACTACAAAGTAGACAATATAAATATCTTCAAAGAACAAAAGGAATCCTTGATTAATTACAGAAGATATGATGACCATGTCTCATCAAATAGAGAATGACAATACAGAGAAATTATGAAAAAGAACCAAGTGGAAATTCTAGAGCTGAAACAACAATAACTGAAATAATCAACTCACTAGAGGGGCTCAACAGTAGATGTCAACTGGCAGGAGAAGAAAATTAGCAAACTTGAAGACAGACTGACGAAGCTTATGCAATTCAATAGAATAGAGAGAATGAAGAATGAATAGAGAGAAAAAAGAATGAAGGAAAATGAACAGAGCCTTGGAGAAATGTGGAACACCATTAAATGCATCAATATATGCAAAACTGGAGTACCAAAAGGAGAGGAGAGAAAGAAAGGAGAAGAAAAAATACTTAAAGAAATAAGGGCTGGGGATTTCCCTGGTGGTCCAGTGGTTAAGACTTCGCCTTCCAAAGCAGGGAGTGTGGGTTTGATCCCTGGTTGGGGAGCTAAGATCGTACATCCCTGGTGGCCAAAAAACTAAAACATAAAACAGAAGCAATATTGTAACAAATTAAATAAAGACTTTAAAAATGGTCCACATCAAAAAAAAAAAATCTTAAAAAAAGAAAGAATGAAAGGAAGGAATGAAGGCTGGAAACTTCCCAAATTTATTGAAAAACATTAGTCTATATATCCACGAAGGTCAACAAACTCCACACAGGATAAGCATGGAGATCCATAGACATCATAGTAAAAATGCTGATGGCCAATGACAAGGAGAAACTCTTGAATGCAGCAAGAGATAAACTACTCATCACTTACAAAAGAACCCCAATAAAATCAGCTTACTTATAACTGGAAATAAGGGAGACCAGAGACAGTGGGATAAGGTGTTAAAAGTGCTCCAAGAAAAAAATCTGTCAACCAAGAATCCTATATCCAGCAAAGCTATCTTTCAAAAAATGAAAGCAAAATAAAGACATTCTCAGATAAACAAAAACTGAGAGAATTTGTTGATAGCAGACCCACATTACAAGAAATACTAACAGAAGATCTTCAGGCTGCAAGCAAGTGGCCGCAGACAGTAACTCAAATCCACATGAACAAACAAAGAGCCCTGGTAGAGGTAATTATGTAATTATAAAACACAATGCAAATCCTATTTCCTCTCCTTTCTTTCTCTTAACTGATTTAGAAAGCAATTGTATAAAACAACATACATATAACATATCGACCATAATATATAGAAATGTAGTATATTTGCCAACGACAACACAAAGGAGATGAGTGAGAACAATGCTGTATTGGAGAAATTACAAATACTAAACCAGTCTTGCACTCCTAGAAAAAATCCCACTTGGTCATCATGTATACCTTCTACAAACTTAATAAGAATAAACGTATATAAGCCAGCAACTAATTTTTAAATAATACTAAGGCTCCATTATCAGTTAAGTGTTCCAGTTTTAACTTCTGAAAAATTTCCTTCAAGATTTATGAGTCAAATATCTTAGAAAAAGGGGCTTCCCTGGTGGAGCAGTGGTTGAGAGTCTGCCTGCTGATGCAGGGGACACGGGTTTGTGCCCCAGTCTGGGAACATCCCACATGCCGCGGAGCGGCTGGGCCCGTGAGCCATGGTCGCTGAGCCTGTGCGTCCGGAGCCTGTGCTCCGCACCGGGAGAGGCCACAACAGTGAGAGGCCCGCGTACAGAAAAATATATATATATTTTTTGGAAAAAGAGGCATAAAATGTTTAACTAGTCCTATTGTATAATTACTACTCTGAAGTGGGCTGTGCCAATTTTCCAGGTTGTTTTAATAAGTAAGGGAGTGTAATTTATAAAAGGCAGAGTAAAATATAATTTCCCTAGTTGAGAGAGGTATGTTTCTGAAAACATTCGGTAGGAACACAATTAGCTGAGGAATTTCAGTTGTTATAGGAAAAAAAAAATGTTTTAGACAGAACCCTAAGAAGTCAGATTTTTCTTTTTCTTTTTTGGATTTGAGACTTTAAAATCCAGACTTGAAAATACCGGGGTTCCTTTCTTTTCTAGTTTATGCTTCCTCCCCCAGCTCTGCCCCACCCTCGCCAAAGGCAAAGCAAGGTTATTACAGAAAAGTCAGAAAATCCAAGTAAGGCAAACAGGAATCACACACACACACACACACACACACACACACACACACACACACTGCCAATACTGGGGCAGAGACTGATCCGGGCTGTGTGGGTCACACCTGGGCACCTGCTGGCCACCCTGCGGTTTGTAACTGACCTTCTCTCCTTAACAATCCGCAAACAGGAAATCTCTGGATGGTTTCAAACTCCACTCCCCCACCCCGCCCCGTCATAAACACCACAGAACGGGAACAACTTGCTGGAAGTTAGAAGCTTGTTCAGAAGCAATCCAACTCAAAGAAAGTTTCTGAAGAAACGGACAAAAATAATCAAAGCCCCCGCCCAACTGAAGCTAGCCCACGGAAGAATAGACTCTCAGAAACCCCTGCCTGGAGCATACGCGTTTCCAACCCAATTGCCATCTTAGTCAAGCGGTTTTTAGATTAACGCTTTTCCGGGACTCTGACCTGGGGACGCCGGGGTTGGTAGCCCAGCCGCAGCGGCCAGGCCCTCTGAGAAGGCCCAGAGCCCCGCCCTCCCTTCTGGCCGGTGGGTCGGCCCGGCCGGCCTGAGCCAGGCTGAGGCGCTGGGGAGCGCGGGCCTGGGCGCTGCCCTGGGAGAGTCCGTGAGTGCACGGGATGGGGTGGGTGAGGAAGTGGGGATCCCACGCACCGAAGGGCACGAAGAACCCGGGGATGCGAGAGGAGAGGTCCGGGCGATGGGGTCGCCGGAGGTTGCGGTGGGGGGAGGTGGTCGGCTCGTGTGTTCCTGGGCGTGGGGTGGGGAACTCAACCGGAGGGACGGGGC
>NW_006786333.1:814242-831452 GCF_000442215.2 Lipotes vexillifer
GGGCGGGGGGCGCGGGAGGTGGGTGGGCCCGGAGCTGGCACCCAGTCCTACAGGAGGCTGGGGACGGGGGCCGCGCAGAGCTGGGGAGAGCGGGGACACCTTGTCGGGGCTGGGGGCCGCACAGCCCTCGGGTGCGCTGCGCCCGGAAGTCAGCGTTTATGCTCACTAAAATGAAGGCTGCACGAAGTAATAAGAGTGATAGTCTTTAGCTAGGAATAAATATGGCTTGCCAGTCCCTGCTTCCTAGAAACTTTTCAGGATCGCTCATTCTCACAGCTTCGGTAAGATGCTTGCAAATTTATTTTTCCTTTGTTAGACATAACAGGTATATGAAGAAAGGCAATTAAGAAAAAAAGCCTAGCCTCATTCCAAATGTTTCATATTTTTCAGGTTTTAGAATTCTCAGTTAATCCCATCTCTTGAACCCCTTCATTCCCAGTCCCAGAGATGCAAAATATATACTAATGATTAAAAACATTGTGCAACCTTTAACCTATTAAACGTAACTAAATATTTCCCAAGCTCTTCTCTGATACAGATCTCCTGTTATAATTTAGTGTCACAGTAGTACTTCTGGTCCAGATTTTTTGTCTTCATCTCAGTGCCACCCCTCTAACCGAAACAGGAGTGGAGGGAGTTCTTTGCCTCTGGTTTTCTCATGCTTAAGGTTGCATCCAAAACTTCTCATTTTCCTTTGTCATTCACTTTACTCTCCCAAATCTCCAGTTTCCTCTTTATAAGAATGGCTTAAGAACTACATTCACATAAACCAAAATTCTAACAGCTACAGAGATGATGTACCAATCAAATTTTAGTTGTAGGAAAGGTAGGTAAACATGTTTATCAGTTAGCTTACTGAGATCCAAAGGACTTCAAAACTATCCAGGTATCCAAGAACCTGGTTGAATTTAAAGAGAACATTTTAAAATCAAAAGTACCTTCATAATTTAAGTAAATAAGAAAACTGTAAAACTTTTACATTAAGTCAAATTCAATAAATAAAAATTGGGCACTTACTACAAACTAAGGCATTATTCGATATTGATATACTGAAAGACATGAAAAATATTGATATACTGTTTTTCTGTAGCAATGCAAATTAATTTTATTACTAGAAGAATAATTCTGTACTTTAAAAAAATACTTTTTAATCCAAAGATTATCCATCTATCTAATCTACAAATCATTTATTTAACTTGGGAGAAAATGCTTAATCAAGAAAATTACAATACATAACAGTGGGTTTAAAATAGAAACCACACCTACCACTCTGACTGATGCTTTTCAACTCTTATCTCTTTAGACCTGTGAGAAAATTTCCATGATGTTCGTACTTCCCTAAGGAGTTTTAAATGTCACTCAGAGAAAAGTTATAAAGGAATCATTTATGAATTAGATGGAATAATATGCATGATTAGCTGAATTCTCTGGTATTTTCAAGCATTTTCCACTTGCAACTAAAGTATATGGTTATTCCCAACAATTTTACTCTTAGGTATATATATACCCAAGAGAATTGAAAATTATGTACACAAAAACTTGTACAGAAATGTTCATAGTGGCATTATTCATAATAGCCAAAAAGTGGAAATAACCTAAATGCCCATCAACTAATGAATGGATAAACAGAAGGTGGTATATCCATACAATGGAATATTATTCTGCCATAAAGAAAGGAACAAAGTACTGATACATGATGCAACATGGATGTACCCTGAAAACATTATGCTAAGTGAAAGAAGCCAAAAAAAAAAAAAGAGCCAAACATTGTTTGATCCCATTTATAGGAAATGTCCAGAATAGATAAATCCATAGGGACAGAAAGTAGATTAGTGTTTGCCAGGGGCTGGAGGAATGCGAAGTGAGTGCTAATGGTTATTCAGTTTCTTTCTGGGGTAATAAAAATGTTCTAGAATTAGAAAGTGGTTGCACAACTCTGTGAATATACTAAAACCACTGGACTGTACACTTTAAAAGGGTAAATGTTTTAGCAGGTGAATTATATCTCAATAAAGTGGTAAAGTATGTGGTGATTAAAACCTATGTATTGAATTTCTAAAAGAAGACAATATTCTGCTGAAAGGTGATAGGGTCCAATATACCTTGTATACCAATCATCCTGAAAATCACTTCTGAACCAAAAACATTGGTTCAAAATATCATTCTCACTATAGCTATAAAACAGAAAACAGAATTTTTTTTTTTTGTGGTACGCGGGCCTCTCACTGTTGTGGCCTCTCCCGTTGCCGAGCACAGGCTCCGGACGCGCAGGCTCAGCGGCCATGGCTCACGGGCCCAGCCGCTCCGCGGCATGTGGGATCTTCCCGGACCGGGGCACGAACCCGTGTCCCCCGCATCGGCAGGCGGACTGTCAACCACTGTGCCACCAGGGAAGCCCCAGAATAAGTTTTTAAACGTAAATATATTTTAAAAATTAAGACACCTAAGAATGCAATCTATACATATGAAAAAGTAAAATATTTATATGCATAGCAAGTAGTAGCAACATCATTCATAAGCAGCAGTTAGTGTTTATTTTCCCCATATTTTGGTTTAACACCATAGTGGTAGTTTATTCTTTTTAGGGAAATTGCATATGGTACATATAGCATATTATGAGTAAGTTATAGAAGGCTGTGTAATTGGAAAATTAATTCCAAGTAGCAATATTTCCTCTAAAAACACATTTATTATCAAACAGATTATTTTTAACTAGTGGACAATAAAATGTACCTATAATTTATTAAGTCCAAGATATATAGTCAACTTGCATAAAATTATATATGGCATTTTAAAAACAACCTATTTCTAAAGTATCAGTAATTCAGGCCAATTGGGATTTCCACAGGAGATAAATTGCCATTAATATCCTTTTTATGAAGAAAAGGTCTGCATTAAGAACATTACAACTATGTTATTAAGAAATGCTACAACATACTTTAAAAATCAAAATGGTGAAACATATGTATTAGGATATTCTTTTATGGGTACCAGCCCTATAGCAGCATTTCATATGTGACTTTAATTTAGTTAACCAGATTTCCAAGTGACCTGGTTTTTTATTTTCTAGAAATACCTATCACATGTATAGTTTTGTTAAGAATTTAAATTTCCATCATAAATGAGAACCTATCATACTGATAATGTAAAGATATAAGAAATAAAGTACTTGGATATCCTAGTACTTTATTAGAAATATATCTACTAACTCCACAGAAACAAGTTTTACATGTAAGCAAAATACTGAAATTTTCTGATTTGGGAGAAATGAAATAAAATACAGTGAATCGTTTTCTCTTCTTCTCTAACTGTAAAAATCCCTTTTGCCTTTTTATTTGACCCGTCTATTCATGCAATTTAATGAACCCTCGAAATAATTTACATGTCTTTATACAGAATTCACATCTACATCAGTAAATGGCCAGTCCTTTTATATTTTCAGTGCCTTATCGAAATATGGGTAACAAAGTTTTTCATTCTATGAGGCAGGAAGATGTTTCCTAAGTACTTCTTTGGATGATGAGGATATAGTATCTGGGAAGGACACCTCAAATTCTATTAGAAGGTCACCACGTTGCTCAGGATTTTTTGGAAACGGTAGCCCATATCCGATAATTCTTCGCCTCATTCCAGGTTTCACAATATCATTTATTGTCATAGGTATGGTTCTTCCATCCATTGTTGGCACATTAAATGAGCAGCCACACAATGCCTAAAATGGACCAAATAAAATTAACAAATTTCAAAACGTAAAAGTCTAATCAAAAATATTACCAGCTGTAAAGGACGATACCTCTAAGGCAAATTTTTAACCTCCAAAAGAATATCAATAATTATAAGACTTTTTCCACATTAGAAAGTCCCTTCAGGACACATATAATCAGACATTTTACAAAAGAAGGAAAGGAGAAGGGGAAGGAAAAGAAAAGGAAAAACGGAGGAAAGAATGTCTTTAACATTGCCCTGGAATGAAATGGATTGTTTGAGGCTGCTATTGCAACATTCAAGATGCAGGGATGGAATGGGAGAAGAGAAGAGGGGGAAATTCAGGACTAGAAAGAATAAGATAGGAGCAACTACAAACTTCTCTGGAGGGAATATGTTAGGACAAGAAATATACTAATGTTTTAGTCAATAAATATTTACTGAGTACCTACTATATGCCACATATTCCTGTTAGAGGCTGAGCATATAGGGACCATGCACACAGACCCCACCTCAAGGAACGCACAAAGAATTCAAGAGCAAACTAGTAATTATAATACAGTATAAAGTTGGCACAGAAGTATGTGCAGAAGTCTTTTGTGAGAGAAAGGGCACCCAACCTACCCCCTTAGCTTCAGGGGGTAAGTTTGGGGTAAGCATTGGACCAGTAGCAGGTGTTGAGGTAGAGTGAGGAACAGCAGTGTTCCATAGAGTACAGCTCAGACAATGACACAGAGGTATACAAGATAATAATACATCAAACTTAGGGAAATGCATATACATTGAGGGTTAGAAATCAGATTTAAAAACAACCTTTTATTTTAAGATAAAGAGTTTAGACATTATGGTAGATGCTATGTGGAGTCATTTAAGAATTTTAAGCAGGGAACTGATATGGCCTTATTTGCAGGATTACAATCCAATTTGAGAAATAGTGCCTAAAAATAGAACAAATACGAACTAATGTATTAAAGCAGTACCCTCATAAATTATTTTGTCTTTTAATACTTTTTTGTTATATAATTATTAACGCAAGTTAACAATTTTGGAAAAATTCTATACATGGACTAAGGTGATGAGATTACAGTGCAGATCTCATAAACCATACTTGTAAAAAACAGAGTAGAGTTAATCCAGACTAGGCCTCATAGTATATAATTCACTTAAAATTGTGATTTAAATTGTTAGTATAACTAAACTTAGAAAGTATAATCTTATCCATAAATGAGGTATAATAGTGGTACTACCTCAGAAGGTTCTTATGATAATTTTAAAAATAATGTGTAGTAAACATAAAATTAATGTTAGCTATTATTTAGATAAATGCCCTAAGATCACATGCATAATTCTGTTTGGTTTCAGAATCCTATGTCCTACCAACTTACCTCTCGTAAACTAATTCTAGCAGTATAAATTATATTTGATCCATCCCTTTTGAATTTTGGGTGATCTTTATCTTTAATGACAAAAACAATGTCTGCTGGAATACTAGTTGGTGTTTCATCTCCTTCCCTTGGAAAAGTAATTTTGGTACCTTCTTTCCACCCTTTTTTTATCTCGATGGTAAGAATTTTGTCCTCAGTTCGATAACTCCTTCCATCAGGGTTTAACCTTTTTCGAGAAATCTTCATCCGTTTGGTGCAACCACTATATATTTCTTCAAGTGATACTCTAAGTTCATGAATCACTGGAGGATCTTGTTTGAGGCGGGATGGCCCCACAGAATTCCTGTCTCTTGGATATCCATTCATGCTGAATCCAAAGGCGCTAAAAGGATCTCCATCTACTTCCATTTCATCAGAATCTCTACCACCACCCATCCGTCTTCCAAAGAAAATTTCAAAGGGGTTGGAACCTCCGAAAAATGCTGCAAATGTGGCATGAGGATCGCCATGAAAGGTGTACCGGAATGTACCTCCTTGTCCATCAGTACCTCCTGCCCCTCCTTTCAACCCTAAATGAAGAGATAAGCATGATTAGAAAAATGCTTACAACTCTTGAAAGTTAAACTTTCAACAACTATATTACTAATAAACTTTGGTTAACTTAGGTTGCTATTTATTAATATTGGCCAGAAATGCCATTATAACTGAATACAGAACAGCTATATAACTTCCAATCATTCCACCCTAAGTTAAATTTTTATCTTTCAAATTCTTCTTCCAAGCCCCATCTTTTTTTTTTAAACTGGTTTGTTTGTTTTTTAACTTCATTGGTTTTTTAAAAATTAATTAATTAATTTTATTTTTATTTTTATTTTTATTTTTAAAATTTTTTTATTTTTTGCGGTACGCAGGCCTCTCACTGTTGTGGCCTCTCCCGTTGCGGAGCACAGGCTCCGGATGCGCAGGCTCAGCGGCCATGGCTCACGGGCCCAGCCATTCCGCGGCATGTGTGATCTTCCCAGACTGGGGCACGAACCTGTGCGCCCTGCAACGGCAGGCGGACTCTCAACCACTGTGCCACCAGGGAAGCCCCAAACCCCATCTTTAATGATAATTTATTTATTCCTGAGTCTTTGTTCCACAGGTAAAAAGAAAATAAATAAAAATCGGGAACCTCTTATCTCATAAGCTACTGGTTTGATAACCTAAAGTATATAAATTTAAGTTTTTAAAAGATGTCATTCAAGGGGTGGGGGAGGGAAGAATTGGGAATTCGGTATTAGCAGATGCAAACTAGTATATATAGGATGGATAAACAACAAGGTCCTACTGTATAGCACAGGGAACTGTATTCAATATCCTGTGATAAGCCATAATGGAAAAGAATATAAAAAAGAATATATATATATATATATATATATATATATATATATAACTGAATTACTTTGCCGTATAGTAGAAATTAACACAACATTTTAAATCAACTATACTTCAATAAAATAGAAAAATAATAATAAAAAATAAAAGATATCAATTGAAAGGTCTTCAGTAATCAATGCAAAATACGTAACCTAAATCTTTGAGTACCATTATAATCAGTGAGCACAAATCAATAATATAAAATACCATATTTATACTAACTATCTGTATTTCAGATCACCTTTCACTGTTTAAGAATTAAATAGAACTCAGTTGTGGCAGAAAGGAAAAAAATTCTAATAACAGAAAACCCTATGAAAAAAAATTTTAGACACTAAAATTGTTATCCTGTCCTAGATAATTAAATTCTTTATCTAGGCATACCATGTGATAGCATTAATTTCAATAGCATGTGAAAAGACTGAAATCATGAGCTGTGAACTCTTTTGACATGTTAAGTCCTTTGGGCTGGTTATTTCTGTCTATTATGGACAACCTGCTTCAGCCCCCAAAATAGTGACCCTTTGATCCTCTTTTTTAAGCTCAACTAAGTAATAAGCAGCTCACAAGAGATTACATATTTGAATAGCATTTTCTACTACATACTGAAGGAAGATTCTACTGAAATCCACAGAACAATAGTATAGTGATCTTTTAAGGGATCAATACTGACAAGGATTTATATCATTACAGTATCAGCAAAGTTTCTGAATGAGCCTTATGGGCCTTCCTGACCAAGGAAACAAGCAGGAAAAGAATATAAAAATTATGAAACTGTAAAAAAAATTCAAGAGAATTAAACTAAGAGATTCCAATATATTCAAGCAGTGACCAATTTGAGGGCAAGAAATACATTTTATTCATTTTTGCATTGCTCATGCATACAGGTCTGAAAATGACAGGCGCTCATGTTTATTTATTTATTTAAATTTATTTATTTATGGCTGTGTTGGGTCTTCGTTTCTGTATGAGGGTTTTCTCTAGTTGCGGAGAACGGGGGCCACTTTTCATCGGGTGCGCGGGCCTCTCACTATCGCGGCCTCTCTTGTTGTGGAGCACAGGCTCCAGACGCGCAGGCTCAGTAGTTGTGGCTCACGGGCCCAGTTGCTCTGCGGCATGTGGGATCCTCCCAGACCAGGGCTCGAACCCGTGCCCCCTGCACTGGCAGGCAGACTTTCAACCACCGCACCACCAGGGAAGCCCCGCTCGTGTTTATTGAATAAAGGGAATGAACTAATTCTTAGTCTCCGAAAAGAAACTTTAAAATGTATTTTGAGTGTCAAGATATTTGAGAAAAGGCAGAAGCAAAAACAATATAAAGTATAATCACACATACACATATATGAGAAATTTAATAATAAAAAATTCTACTGAAGTCATTCAGCATGATTTCACAGAGTTTTACGTGTCTTATTCTATTTGGCAACTTCCACTAAAAGGTTTACATGTACTCTACTTCATCCAACAGTGTCAGATGATGTTTAAATTTTTACCTTCATCCGTGAATAGAAATCTGGAGACACAGAAAGAAATCTAACAATTTGAAAATTGTCAATATATGTATTGAATGATATATCCGAATAGCACTCAGGGATATGCCTTGTAGAATCGGAATGACAAGTACAAGCAGGACAAGAACTTTTAACACACAGCTCATCCAAAACTTCTTTTTATAAATTTTAGTGGTATAGTTATAACTCCAAATGTTAAAGAAGATTTTTTTTTTTTTCCTGCGGTATGTGGGCCTCTCACTGTTGTGGCCTCTCCCTTGCGGAGCACAGGCTCCGGACGCGCAGGCTCAGCGGCCATGGCTCACGGGACCAGCTGCTCTGCGGCACGTGGGATCTTCCCGGACCGGGGCACGAACCTGCGTCCCCTGCATTGGCAGGCGGACTCTCAACCACTGCGCCAGGGAAGCCCGGAAGATTTTTTTAAATTATATATATATATATATATATATATATATATATATCATATAACTCAAGGTCATTACCAATGTGATTAAACCAATGCTAAATTATTTCAATCACTTCATCTTTCATCCCACAAATAGAGTATAATAATTTAACAGAGTTAATAAAGTAAATTGAGTGACTTAGCCTGCCAAATCTAACCCTCTACAAGACAAAATCTAAATGTTTTGGACCTATAATGGATTTATGAAAAGAAAGAATAACATTTTAAGTTATTACATCATGGGTTTGGCTTTTCTCTAAAAGCCCTTCCTTCCTCTGCCAAAAATGGTAACTCAATCAGGATTACAGAGTCCCTGAGAAGATTCACACACTGTCTGAAGTGACGTTTATCAAAGCTAACAGCCAACAATGCAGCTTTGACACTAAACAGTCAACTACTATCCTCTATGACTGAGAAAAATCCTACCAAAATTCACACCAATACAACATGAATTATTATGCAAGTATCACTTGCATTGCCCGGCACTTGAATTGTAACCAGCCTGTCATCAACTACACAGTCAACTCTTTACTACATACATTCTGACTGCTCATGGAAAATTTTAATATTCAGTTAGATTCCCTCTGCTATCCAAAATTTTTTCTAGACACCATCATCAGCAAGAAATGCACCCCAGAGTCAACATTTACGTATGCTGTACCGACAGCTATTATTTAAAAAACAACCAATCAACCAATTTGCAATCCAGAAACAATTATGTGTCTGGGATACTATCCATAACAATGATATCCGTTAGTTAGTTGATTAAAAGTTTATCAAAAGAAGCAGCATTGGAGAAGAATTAGGATTTCAAAAAAAAAAAAAATTATAGGACTTTAAAAACTTTCTTTAAGGAGATCTAATATGTAAAAACCCAGATTTATAAAAATACTTACAGAGTTAACTAGCATAATGAAATTCTTTAGACAGCTTTGATTCATAAAAATACAATTTACTCATTTTAAAAAATATATAGTAAATAAAAAGATTAAGTTGATTAACTACATGAACAGAAGCTGCAAGCTAGTATAAAGATTAATATACTAAACACAAATTTGATCATATAAATACTACCTTTCAGTATTTAAGTTTTTGAGTAAAACATAAACAATAAAAAAAGAAGGCATAAGGAAAAAGAACTGTTAGAAAACTAGACTACTATGAAAATGTTATTGAAAATCTTTTTTTTTCTTTTTTTAAGTCTTTTAATATAAACTTCTGTTGACATCACGGAACAATTCAGAACTAAACCTAAAACTTTAGGGGAGAGACTGGATCAAAATCCAATTTTCAGTTTCTGTAGTTCTGTTTTTTGTTTTAAATGATTCAACTATGGAGAAACGTCTCTATATGGAAAAATAGTTTTATTTATTACATACAATAAAATTAACCCATTGTAAATACACAGTAGTTTTAGTGAAGTTGTAGAATTGTGCAACCATCACTACAATCCAGTTATAAAACATTTCCATCAACCCAAAGAGTTCTTTCATTTCTATTCATAGTTAATCCCTGCTCCCACCTCTAGCCCTAGGCAACCACTGATCTGCTATCTTTCTCTATAAATCTGCCTTATCCATGCATTTCATATAAATGGAGTAACAGAATATGTAGTCATTTACAACTGACTTTTTTAGCATAGTTCATGAGGTTATTCCATTTAGTAACATGTTTTATTAAATCAGTCCTTTTAATTGCTAAGTAGTATTTGTGTGTGTGTGTGTGTGTATATACATATACAACACACTTTATCCATTCACTAAAAGATGATAATTTCGGATTTTTTTCATTTGGGGCCATCACAAATGGTGCTGCTGTGAACACTCACGTACATGTCATTCTGTGGACCTATATTTTCATTTCTCCTTTACAGATTCCTAGGAGTGGAAATGCTGGGTCATATGATACTTTCAAAACATCTCTATTTTTATGCAACCTATAAAAAACTCAGAATTTAAAATTGTGGATATTAGAGGGGCTTCCCTGGTGGCTCAATGGTTAGGAGTCCGCCTGCCAATGCAGGGGATACGGGTTCAATCCCTGGTCCGGGAATATCCCACATGCTGTGGAGCAACTAAGCCTGTGCGCCACAAATACTGAGCCTGCGCCCTGGAGCCCAAGAGCCACAACGACTGAGCCCGTGCGCCACAACTACTGAAGCCCGCATGCCTAGAGCTGGTGCTCCGCAACAAGAGAAGCGACCGCAGTGAGAAGCCTGAGCACCGCAACAAAGAGGAGCCCCTGCTCTCCGCAACTAGAGAAAGCCCACGAGCAGCAACAAAGACCCAACACAACCAAATAAATGAATAAATAAATAAATAAAATTTAAAAAAAAACACACAACCAAGTAGATATTAAAAAAATAAAATTGTGGATATTAGAGATTTTCAAAACACAAATATACTGGGATCACTGGTTCTGGTAGGTCCTAAATATATAAATTAGCATGTTCAACTCATATAATTCTCAGTTCACGGTTCCTTATTTCCACAGTCTCAGGCCTTGCAAAAGAATGCAATCATTGGGGGAAAAAAGTATATCAGGTAAATTAGTAATGGCCCCACAGTCCTAAAATTATTGTTATGTTACTTCTAGAGAAACACATAGGCCTATGGAACCAGGTCTGCAGGCACAAACAGATCAATGACAGGCAAAGACACAAAAGTATTTTCCCACATTTTAACAGTATACGTAACGAGGTATTTTATTATTTTTTTTATTTTTATTTTTTTTTGGTTTTTTTGCCTAATTACTCTGGCTAGGACTTTCAATACTGTGTTGAATGAAAGTAGCAAGAGTGGACATCCTTGTCTTGTTCCTGATCTTAGAGGGAAAGATTTCAGCTTTTCACCATTGAGTATGAATTTATCTGTGGACTTGTCATATATGGCCTTTATTATGTCGATGTACATTCCCTCTATACCCACTTCGCTGAAGTTTTATCATAAATGGATGTAGAACTTTGGCAAATGCTTTATCTGTGTCTATTGAGATGATCATATACTTTTTAGTTGTTAATGTGGTATCTCACATTGACTGACTTACAGATGTTAAACCGTCTTACAGCCCTGGAATAAATTTCACTGGATTATGGTATATGATACTTATAATGTATTGTTGAACTCAGTTTACAAATACTATACTGAGACTTTTTTGCATCAATGTTCACCAGAGACACTGGCCCGTCACTTTCCTTTCTTGTGTCATCTTTGTCTGGTTTTGGTATCAGGGTAATGCTGGCCTCATAAAATGAATTTGGAAGTGTTCCTTCTCTTTTTTGGAAGTTTGAGAAGGACTGTTACTCATTCTTCTTTCAATGACTGGGAAACGAGGTATTTTAAATAAAGGATAAGTAAATATAATGCTTTTCTGTAAAGGATGATAATTTCTAAAACATAATCGAATCACTTTCATTTAACTGTATTTTAAAGTAACATAACTAGAGAATAATATTTCTGAATAATATATTTCAATGCTTTAAAAAACTTATTCTTCCCTATTACCTCTATTGCTTATATCAATTACCTGAGTCAAGAACAAAAAAAGATTTGGGGTACACAGATGATTCTGTTTTAGTTTTTTTTTTTTTTAGTTTTTTTTTTAATTCACTCCCTGATGATGCTCAGTAAAAATCAAACTGGAGAAATATCACCCAAGAAAAACACTACTAAGAGGTAATATTAAGCCAAGAAAAATGTATCATTTGGTGATTTGAAAATTTTGCAAATATCCTTAGTAAACACTGAATCTTATGGTTCAGTTATAGACAGATTTGAGCTATTTGTGAGATGGGGATTAAATCAGTGGATATTTGCTTTTCCATGGGAATGTATTGTGTTACTCCATGTTTGTAGGTTTCTTTACAAAATTACAAAATAACTTCTTCAGAAAGAGTAGTATATGGCTAGTAGTATCTCAGAATCCTGCTTAGGTTTTGAGAAGAACCAAATCATAGTATTTTGAGTAGTATGGCCATAAGGAACCAACAGGATTGAACTGCCCACTATCTGCTTTTTTCAATATTTACTTTGTAAGAACCTGACACTGCAGGTCCTCATCACACCAAAACTGGCAGCAGAAACTGCAATTTGGGGCAACTCAGATCAAAAACAAAAAACAACAAAAAACCCTCTACACAATCACCCTGCTTATCTAAATTTAATGTTTTAACTCAAAATAAGCAGCCGCTACTTCACTATACTTTAGGATATATTTCTAATTAGGAAAATTTAACATTAAATGCAATAAAGGAAGCAAAAAAACCCGAAAAAAGTTTTCATAACTACAATGATTTAAAAAAAAAATCTGGGGAGAAAAATTAGTAATAAAACAACTTAGTCCTGATATAAAACGTTGAAAATCGCAGAAACTGTAGAAATTAAAGTGTTGTTGTTAAATTAGCAATTTAAAATAGTCTTACTTTATAGCTACATTTATATGGAGATGATGGATAAACACTTTAAAATCCAGAATGATAAAAGGATAATCTTCAATTATTCCCATTTACTGTATTCAACTAGTTTCTGATCTCACAATCCAAGAAACAAAAGTGTGGCAGGGAGAGGAAAGGGAAGTTATCATGCCTTCCTCTATACCTAGATAGTAAAATTTTAAAAGAAATAATGTTACCTTAAAGTAAATCAATAATTGTTCTAACTAGGTGGCCATTTTAGGTCAAAAAATTGTATTTCTGAGATCTCATTTTCTTGGCACACAATTACTGTTTACAATTAAGCTAAAAACTTGTTCTGGTATTTTATGACATCAGGAAAATTCTTTCCTCTCCAGGCAGAATGCCAAAAACAACTACAGCTAAATGCCTGGGCCTTCGGCTTCTCAGAGAGACGATTCTGTCCTGTTTAATTTAAACTAGCTTTGCCATAAGAAAGGCAAAAAACTTCTTTTGTTTTCGTGAATAAAATATAAACTACCCAGAATTTGAACTGCCAATCTTAAGATTTTAAATGACTAAAGAATCTTTATTGGTTCTGACAGAAAATTCATTAGAAAACAAAACAGGTTGCATAAGACTTTTGACACAATTTCTTAATGAGTATGGGAATTTAAGGTTTCTTTTCAAATATAATGTTAACATTATAAATCTAATGGTATAATATACATATTACAAAATGTCAAAATCCAAAAAAAGGCAAACAAATACATTTCATTCATAGCTATATAACATTCATTCATATGATCAGAGATGAAATCTTGTTTTCATCCATTATTTGTCTTTCTACTTTTGAAATGTCAGAGAATTTAATTTAATAACCAGAAGGCTGAGAGAGAAAAAAGAGAGACAGAGCTGGAGAAACAGAAAGATGTACACTGAATACTTACCTTCCTCCCCAAACTGATCATATATTTCTCTCTTTTTAGGATCACTCAATACTTCATAAGCTTCTGCGACCTCTTTAAATTTTTCCTCTGCCTGAGGAGATTTGTTCTTGTCCGGATGAAATCTGAGGGCTTGTTTTCGGTAAGCCTTTTTAATATCTTCATCTGAAGCTCCTTTTTCAATTCCCAAAATGCAATAATAGTCTTTCCCCATTTCGAATGCCTTGAAATGAACTTAGATTCCCTTTGTGAAAGAAAACAGCGTCCCCAGTCTTAGCAATACAATGATTCTAAGAAAAATAAACCAAGCTGGGTATTTTAAAAGTTAAAGCAAATCAGCAATTCAGCTTTGCTGTCTTAAGGCAGCAAGCAGACAGTGTCTCTGTATTTAATTCCTTCCCCAACAGCTCACTTACAGATAAATATACACTACACAGGAGACGGCCTCCTTCTAGATCCTCCCATTTTCACTACGTGTCTCTGTACTTTCTAGAACAGCAAATGCTACAGGACGTCACTTCCCCAGCTGCCTCTAGTCAAAGTATTGAGCTAGGTTTTCTCCTCCTCCACGATTAACTATTCATTTTCCTTCTGGCTCTACCATTTTTATGTCCTTTTTAAGAGGCAAGTGGATTAAGAAACCAATATTTCAGCACAGAATGTCCTAACTACACATTTATTTACTCCATTCTAGGTAAAAAAGCAACAAAAAAATCATTATAGCCATTAAGTATCTTACCATTAAAAAAAGTTAAAGTTATTATACAAATAAAAATACTTATTTTAGGTATATTAATTTCAACTTCAAGTTATTCAAATGTAAGATATACAACACTAAAATATGGTTTGTTTAAATTAAAATTGTCAAATAATTTGTGTCATTTTCAAAATTCCTAGGGTCTATCAATCAGAAATGCCAGGAATTTGGCATTGTAAAAGTCTACATATCATAAATATCAAAAGCACGGTTTTAAAGTCAGTAAAGGACTTAAATATGACTTTAGCTGATGATTTTAACTTTTTTTTTTTGTAGTATACAAGAGTTAATAGTTCAGGCAAACTAATAACTTCTGAAAGCTTCATATCTGATTTTAGGTACTTCAACTAAAACAGAATGAGATCTGCCCTCCCCACTCCTAGGGTCACTATTTAAAGAATTTTTGTCCTGCTTCAGGAATGATAGGAGAAAGTATCAGGTTACAGGCAGTAAAAACTCATGTTTAAGACTTTAACTGGATCAGCTTAAAATCTGGATATGCTATTTATGAGGCATAATATGAGAGATATTTTTTCTTTTAAAAACACATTTTCCCGGGCTTCCCTGGTGGCGCAGTGGTTGAGAGTCCGCCTGCCGATGCAGGGAACACTGGTTCGTGCCCCAGTCCGGGAAGATCCCACATGCCGCAGAGCGGCTGGGCCCGTGAGCCATGGCCGCTGAGCCTGTGCGTCCGGAGCCTGTGCTCCGCAACGGGAGAGGCCACAACAGTGAGAGGCCCGCGTACCACAAAAAACAAAAAACACACAGTTTCCCTAATTCTAAATATAAATGCTAAATGAAGATTTTGGAAAACACATAAAGAAAAAAAGAATAAAATAAAAACCTTCCTGGGCTTCCCTGGTGGCGCAGTGGTTAAGAACCTGCCTACCAATGCAGGGGACATGGGTTTGAGCCCTGGTCCAGGAAAACCCCACATGCAGCAGAGCAGCTAAGCCCGTGTGCCACAACTACTGAGCCTGCACTCTAGAGCCCGCGAGCCACAGCTACTGAGCTCGTATGCCACTACTGAAGACTGCGTGCCTAGAGCCCGTGTTCTGCAACAAGAGAAGCCACCGCAGTGAGAAGCCCGTGCATCACAATGAGGAGTAGCCCCCAATTGCCACAACTAGAAAAAGCCTGAGCGCAGCAACAAAGACCCAGCACAGCCAAAAATAAATAAACAAAACAAAACCTTCCTATCATACCACTTTAGGTAATCCCTGCTAAATGTTAGTGTGACATAAGAAAATGTCAAAAGAACTGTACAGAGCACTGTATTGAATATCTTAAGTTTGCAAAATTAAAAGAAAAAAGAACAGTTATGAGAAAAAGTAAATGTACCTGTATGTTTAGAGTATAAAGAAAAGGTGATGATCACGTTAACCTTTAAAAATATTGGAACACCTACTCTATACACCAATCAGCCTTACATTAATGATTCAGCAATTCTTTCATAATGTCCCTCTTTGTGCATTTTGACAGCTAGGATTTACTATTTCTCAAAACTCTAAAAGCACCTTGGTATAGAATGGTATTGTATTTATCTAGCCTACTTACAGGTTACAGAGGTTTGTCAGCTATTCAGCAAATTTTTTTAGTCCCACCAAGGAATAGTCAATGTCAAAAGATAAACTTTCAAATCCAGAAAACTTAAGGAAAAATGCTAATATCCAAAGTCACCTTAAGATTCTTGCTTTTTAAAAAAGCATATTGCAAGTTGGAATCCAGCGCAATGATCAGCATTGAGTAGAGTAAAAATATAATAAAAATCATCTATTCTAGAATTAATTTCCAAGAGAGTTCCTTTAAATATTTATTACCAAAGAACACTGGTATAGTAATATGAAAATTCTGAATTGTTCTGGTGGGTAATGCTGGGAACTAAAAAAAACATTCTTATCTGATTCAATCATTTTCAGAGAGCTAGAAATATTATCAGGACTTGACATATTAAGTGATTTCAGAACCCAAAGGCTAGATCTTTCACATTTCTGAAAAATGCATTACATGTTAACAAATGGAAAGAAATCTGGCTCTTCACACATAGAAAACGGTGATAAAGGATTTTCACATTTTTTCAAATATCATAAGCACACAAAAGGATTATAGTAGTAGTGTTGAAATGCAAGAATTCCCCTCAACTTGGAAATTCCAAGTTAATAAGGAAGAAATTATAATTTTAATACTTTAAATAGTAAAATAATCTAGCTAGGTTTTGGTAAAATAATCTAGCTAGGTTTTGGTAAAATGAGCAGTGTAAATAATTCTTTCAAACATTTGGGAATGGTTATTTAAAATGATTTTAGAAGCACTGTAAATATCATACCTGGAAATTTCTTAGGAAACAATTCAAAGAAAAAATTATATATACAAATATACCCATTGCAATTACACGCAATAGGGTAATGGATCAATGTGGTCATTATTACACTACATAGTACTTGAGAGACATTTTACTCTTACATACACTTAAAAGTTGAAAATCCATTACACAGTCACTTTACATTCAATCTTCTTCATCCAAGTTTGTTTGAGATGAATGTGGGTTGTTTTTTTTGGGGGGATGGGGGGTGCAAGAGCAATTGTCACCCCTATAATTATCATGACAAAAATAGTGTGTAAAGCAAAGAGTAATGGCAGCCTGTAGGGAA
>NW_006786333.1:831462-900549 GCF_000442215.2 Lipotes vexillifer
TGAGCAGAGATGTAAGCAAAACTCATCTAATAAGTGTGCTTTTAAAAGTAAAAATAAAAACAAAACCAAAAAAATTACATAATAATAGTCTATTTGAAACACTTTAAAAATCACATAAATCAGTGCTTATTGAATTTTATAGGTATGTGTATGTGTGGCAGAAAATTTGAAGAGAACAAAAACTAACGAGTTAGGAACACCCTTTTTTTTTTCTTTAATTTCTTTAAGGCTGCTATATTTTTAACAAGGATATGAAATTAGTGTTTGTATTTTTTAATTTTTATTACTCAAACATTGATGAGATTATTCCATGAAAACACAATTCTCTTCCCTTTATTAAAAGAAAATTACAAAGAGTGAGATTCTTCTTTTTAATGTTTACAGTTTACAAGGTCAAGTTCTCATGCTGGGGTAGATAGAGGTGGTTCATCTCTAACTGAAGGACAAGTTACAATGTATTTTAAAGAAATGATTTTAATTTTTTCAATAAAATCATAAAACTTAAGTATGTTTATTATTTTCTTTATAAAAGTTAATAGCAACAAAACTTTTGTGCTTAATAATATATTTGAGGGAAGTGTATCACTCTCTTTTAGGGAGTCGAGGGCCAGAATTAAGTAAATATTCTAATGACATTACATTCTATTTTTAATAACTTTAATAAAACGTCCTTATTTGGGATATTATGCTTTAATAAGTACAGAGAAATTATTTTTACAGAAGTATGTGTCCTTTCTGATTTTATCACCACAGTTTAAACATGTTTAGAGAATGAGAGCTAAAGATAATAGCATTTTAACTACAAAAAAAACCCCTGGGGCTTCCTTGGTGGCGCAGTGGTTGAGAATCTGCCTGCCGATGCAGGGGACACGGGTTCGTGCCCCGGTCTGGGAGGATCCCACATGCTGCGGAGCGGCTAGGCCCATGAGCCATGGCCACTGAGCCTGTGTGTCCGGAGCCTGTGCTCCGCGACGGGAGAGGCCCGCGTACCGCAAACAAAACAAAACAAAACAAAACCCTGAAAGTGTATAACTAGTCATTCAACTGATACCATCTTCACCTTCTACTTTGGCTTTATTCACAGACAATCCAGTTATTTTCTACTTACTCATCTTGACTCTGTTAAATTTAGAATCATTAAGACATCATATAGGTAGCATCCACTGTATTCAAATGCAGTGTATTTCAAATACCGTACCAAGACAGTGTGGTATTGGTGAAAGAACAATAGATCAGGAAAGGCAAAAAGGTCAATAAAACAGAATAGGGAACCCAGAAATAGACTCATATAAGTATAGTTAATTGATCTTTGACAAAGGAATGAAGGCAATAGAGAAAACATAGTGTTTGAACATTTGAACAACTGGACATCCTCTTGCAAAGAAATGACTCTAGATACAGACTTCATACCCTTCACAAAAATTAACTCAAAATGGATCACAGATGTAAACGTAAAATGCAAATGATAAAACTCCTAGAACATAGGAAAAAATCTAGATGACCTTGGGTTTGTCAATGTTTTTTAAATATGATACCAAAGGAACAATTCATGAAAGGAAGAATTCATAAGCTGGATTTCATTAAAATTACAATTTTCTGTTAACAAAGACACTGTCAAAATAATGAAAAGGCAAGCCACAGACTGGAAGAAAATATTTCAAAAGACATATCTGGTAAAGGACTGTTATCCAAAATACATAAAGAACTCCTACAACTCAACAATAAGAAAACAAACACCTCAGTTAAAAAATGGGTTAACATTTTTTAGACCTTAACAGACACCTCACCAAAGAAGATATACAGATGGAAAATAAGCATATGAAAAGATGCTCCATAATGTATGTCATCAGGGAAATGCATATTAAAACAATAAGATACCATAACACACCTACTAGAATGGCCAAAATCCAGAACACTGGCAATACCAAATGCTGGCGTAGAGCAACAGGAACTCTCTTTCATTGATGACAGGAATGTCTTCCACTTTGGAAGACAGTTTGGTGATTTCTTACAAAAAATACATCCATCATGTGGTCTGGTAATCGTGCTTCTTGGTATTTACACAAAGGACTTGAAAACCAATATCCACACAAAAACCTGCACATGAATGTTTATAGCAGCTTTATTCATAATTGCCAAAACTTGGAAGCAACCAAGATGTCCTTCAGTAGGTGAATAGATAAACTGTGGTAAAATCCCATTCAGGCAATGGAACACTATTCAGCACTAAACAGAAATGAATTTTAAAAATAATAATTTTTAAAAAAATTAATTAATTAATGGCTGTGTTGGGTCTTCGTTTCTGTGCAAGGGCTTTCTCTAGTTGTGGCAAGTGGGGGCCACTCTTCATCACACGCGCAGGCTCAGTAATTGTGGCTCACGGGCCCAGTTGCTCCGCGGCATGTGGGATCTTCCCAGACCAGGGCTCGAACCCGTGTCCCCTGCATTGGCAGGCAGAAAAAAATAATAAACTTAAAAACAAGAAAATAAAAAGAAATGAGCTATCAAGCCATATAAAACCATGGAGGAAACTTAAATGCATATTACTAAGTGAAAGAAGCCAGTCTGAAAAGGCTACATACTATGTAACATTTTGGAAAAGGCAAAACTATGGAGACAATAAAAAGATCAGTGGTTGCCAGGGGTTAGTGGAAAGGGAAGGATCAATAGGTGGAGTACAGAGGATTTTAAGGTAGTGAAACTACTCAGTATAATATTGAATGGTAGGCAAATGTCATTATATATTTGTCCAAACCCATAGAATATACAACACCAAGAGTGAAACCTAATGTAAATTACGGACTCTGGGTGATAATAATGTATCAATATAAGTTCATCATTCCATCTAGTGGGAGATGTTGATAATTGGGGGGGGGGCTATGCATGTGTAGAAGCAGGTTTATGGGAAATCTTTGTACCTTCCACTCAATTGTGCTGTGATCATAAAACTGATCGAAAAAATAAAGCCTATTTGTCAATTTAAAAATAAATGGATAAAAAGTTGTGTTTACATTTTTAAAATATATATCTTTGATTTGAGAGTCAGAAAATCCCTCCAGCCTTGATTTCTGTTGCTGCCTCATATACCTCAATCATACTATATTACTTGAAAGATGCCTAGGGAAAACTATTATTTATCACTGAATCTTCAATTCCTACTAGTAGACTAGCATAAAGGGGCTACAAATGTCTAAAGTATAAGTTAAATAATAAATAAAGACCTAAGAATTTCAATGTTTGGTTCCTAATCTCAGCTCTGCCATTTAGTAGGTAATTTAGGCAAATCATTTAATTTCTTTGAATTCCTATCTCACAAATGTTATTGTGAGAATCAAATAATATGCATGAAAGCACTAAAATTTATATAATGACGTATACATATAACTTGTTTTCATTATTTTAAGCTATACAAACTATTCTGCTACCACTTGAAGGTCTATTGACCAATCATCTCTCTTTACTGAGAAAATTTTACTTGGTATAAAGCATTAGAGTAACTACCAGAATCACCCCCAAAGGACTCAGGCATCCTCTAAGATCATGCCCCTTGCCATGTTCCCTTTTCAGACCTTTATCACTGAATTTTAGTCTCTTAGTATTAAAAAAATAACTGTGGGGCTTCCCTGGTGGCGCAGTGGTTGAGAGTCCGCCTGCCGATGCAGGGGACACAGGTTCATGCCCCGGTCCGGGAAGATCCCACGTGCCGCGGAGCGGCTGGGCCCGTGAGCCGTGGCCGCTGAGCCTGCGCGTCCAGAGCCTGTGCTCCGCAATGGGAGAGGCCACAACAGTGAGAGGCCCGCGTACCGCAAAAAAAAACAAAAACAAAAACAAAACAAAAAAAACTGTGCTATGTATTCTCTGTAATAATAACAGTTATATATTAGTTTACAGTTTATCAAACACTTCCGTATGCTTTCTCATATGTAATCTATTTATATGCACACATCTGATATTGAAAGTAGTGATAAGATTTCAAAGAGCTTTTTAATGGCTAGCAATTTAATAGTGAGTTAAGATATTTTTTGTTTAATTTTTTTTAAATTTACTTATTTATTTTTGGTTGTGTCAGGTCTTTGTTGCTGCGTGCAGGCTTTCTCTAGTTGCGGCGAGCGGGGGCTACTCTTCGTTGCGGTGTGCGGGCTTCTCATTGCAGTGGCTTCTCTTGTTGTGGAGCACAGGCTCTAGGCGTACGTACTTCAGTAGTTGTGGCACGTGAGTTTAGTAGTTATGGCTCATGGGCTCTAGAGCTCAGGCTCAGTAGCTGTGGCACACGGGCTTAGTTGCTCTGTGGCATGTGGGATCTTCCCGGACCAGGGCTTGAACCTGTGTCCCCTGCACTGGCAGGCAGATTCTTAACCATTGCACCACCAGGGAAGCCCGAGTTAAGATATTTTAAACAATACTTAAATAGACATTGTTCCAATATTAACATAAGGAGTACTACCAGGCTGGTGTCCTAATATTTGGCCTGCGTTTTAGATAATACTTAAATAATTACAAATAATCAAACTATGGCCATCTAATAATAGAATATATTTTACCTCTATATTTTATACTTTCCTAAAACTCATTCCAGCACTGAGGAATCATTATCATAGATTTCTTATAGCAAATTGCTTGACTGCTAGTTTGGAACTTAGATTCTATATTCTCATTCCTGTGGAAAGGCTTCAAATTTTGAGCATAAGTTATAAAACCTAAAAATTTTGTCATGGTTACAAATGCAACTTTAGGGAAAAAAATTAAAATTTTTTGAAAAGATTCGTTTCTTACTCCATCCACGTTACAAAACAGAAAAAGCAAACTTAAGGCAAGTGTCATTAAGTCATTAAATGCCATCTACTTAAAATTAAACTGTTCTGGAAACCCTTTCTTCTTAACTATAAATGTCCTTCTTTGGGTAATTACAGTAATTTGGACTTGAATTTGGAATTAGGCAGTCAATAATAGCATGTGAATGCCCATTTTATAGTATCTGATGGGTACTACAAAACTTGTTTTAAAAGATGGCTATGACCATAGGGAACATTCTCCATTAATAAAGTATCTCAGTCATTCAGCAACTGTTTACTGAGTGCATACTATGTGCTATAAACTAGACAGACATCCTTGCTCTCATTCAACTCATATTCTGGTGGGAGAAGACAACCAATAAACAAGTTAAAAAATAAGTAATAAAATTTCAGATAATTTGAAGTACCTTAAAGAAAAATTTTAAATTGCTAAGACAGAGATGGAAAGTGGCTACTTTAGCCAGGGTGGTCAGGGAAGCCCTCTCTTTTTAGCTCCCTTTTAAAAATTATACTAAAAATTTGGCACTAGCGTAGGTAGTTATTTTGGCTAGAGGAAAAGAAGAAAGTCTGGGTATCATACTTTAAAAAATATAATGCTTTCAGAAAAGCAAATGGGCCGGTAAGGAGTTCTTAATGACCTCTTTGATTCTATTATCAAGAGATGTATTCAGCTCTCATCATCTTTTCCATTTATTCCCATTCCCCATGTACAAATCTGTACATATCCCTTCAAATCTATAGCTGAAAATCAAATTAGTTTGATACAAAGACAGTAAACAATTAAAGGCCAAATAGGTGTTGTGTAACTATTATAGGAGTAAAGGGACCATTGAGGCAGAGAGGAAAGAGCATCAAACTTGGAATGAAAGGATTTGGTTCCAGTATTCTTAGTTTTGCTACTCAGCATTTAAACAAAGTTCTGGAAAAATCAGGTATTATTCCCTTATTCTCCAAAATGAATAACATCATCCACCTCATTAGACTGACATATAGAATGAGACAATATGGAAAGGGCTTTACGAAAAGTAAAATACTATACAAATGTTAATTATATGCTCATTTTGGGCAGAGTGGTGGGGATGGGAAAGGTTTCAGAAAAAAAAAAAAAGTGAGGATCTTGAAAGATTGATACAATTTAGAAAGAGAGGAAGGGGGAGGGTTTGTGATTTGGACCAAGAACTCAAAGCCCAGAAGCAAAAAGCATAAAATCATTTGATACAGCAAAGAGTGGTCAGATTAAATCGTATGATTTAGGAAAGGTCACTGTAGGAAGCTGACAGATAAAAGTTACGGTCAGATTGCTGAAAGTTTTGAATGTCACTTTTTTACTTAATGACTGCTCGTTCATGTTCTTCAAAAAGTGCTAACTTGTTAGGTCTTTGAAATAAACTTTATTCAAAAGCTTGCTTCATTTCTTAAGTGCCAATTTACTCTGAAGCTAGTGAAATTACTTTTTTAGTTGTCTTAGTAAGCTAGTGAAATTAATTCCCTTATTAAGGTAAAAAAGTTCATTAATATTTGTAAGCTTCCAAGAGCATCAGTAAAAGATGTCAAACTAACCGAAAAAGTTGATAGGAAGAGCTTTATCAATCATAATTCACCTTGGAATACTGTCTATACCGCCTAAATTTCCCAGTACTTTAATCACTATGGTTATATTAGTAATTCCCAAGTTTTCAAGTTTTGATTCTGTCATTGATTTTTTTTTCTTGTGCCAGTCTACTACTTCTAACTCTGTGTATTTTATTTTTATTTATTTAATTATTTAAAAATTTTGGTGTACTATATGTGTACTTCAAATTTATTTATTTATGGCTGCGTTGGGTCTTCGTTGCTGCACACGGGCTTTCTCTAGCTGTGGTGAGCGGGGGCTACTCTTTGTTGCAGCGCACAGGCTTTTCACTGAGGTGGCTTCATCTTGTTGCGGAGCACGAGCTCTAGGCGCGCAGGCTTCAGTAGTTGTGGCACACAGGCTTAGTTGCTCCACGGCATGTGGGATCTCCCTGGACAAGGGATCGAACCCATGTCCCCTGCATTGCGGGGACTACTCTTCATTGCAGTGCATGGGCTTCTCATTTCTCATTCCGGTGGCTTCTCTTGTTGTGGAGCATGGGCTCTTGGCACACGGGCTCAGTAGTTGTGGCACGCGGGATTCAGTAGTTGTGGGGTGTGGGCTCAGTAGTTGTGGCGCACGGGCTTAGTTGCTCCGCGGCATGTAGGATCTTCCCAGACCAGGGCTTAAACCTGTGTCCCCGGCATTGGTAGGTGGATTCTTAACCACTGCGCCACCAGGGAAGTCCTTCATTGCTTGATTTTACAATACTTTTCCTGGCACAAAGCACTATAATAAAATTTACACATTCAATTTGACCAATTTAACAGTATTTACCAAAAAAAAGATTTAAAGTAATATTAAAACAAATTTTTAAAGTACATGCCTTTAAAATAAGTAAGTAAAATAAAACTGCTTTAATCATTTTATAAAAAATACTAAAGTTACCTGGAGATACCCAGGCATAAGAAATATTTTCTGCTTTTTAAAAAAGCATTTCCTTTTTGGGGAGTGTAGAACTGATTTTATTCTGTGGTGATATTAAAGTTTCCTAATAAAATAGCCCAATAATAACTTGCCCTTCTTTCTAACCCTCTTACATTTATAAGAAGTTACTGAAAAGCTTACCACAGGACTAATGAATATACAGTGAGCTAATCTCATACTTTCCTAACATTTTAGAATTAAAGTGTTCTGGGACTTCCCTGGTGGTCCAGTGGTTGGGACTCCGCACTTCTACTGCAGGGGGTATGTGGGGGAACTGGGATCCTGCATGCCGTGCAGTGTGGCCCTCCCCAAATTTTTTTTAATTAAAAATAAAAAGGAATTAAAGTGTTCTGTACAATATTTTCCAATACTGAATCAGAAAGCCAAAAGAAACTATAGAGTTTCTAGGTCACTTTAAATAGGTGTTGTAAATTGGTATTTGATTATGTTGAAAGATCACATAACTTAGAGCAGTGCTGTCCAGCAGCGAGCTACAAATAAAGTGAGCTGCAAATGCAAGCCACATATGTTACTGAAACATTTTTATAATTCACATTTTAATAAAAGAAATGTGAAATTTTAATAATGTATATATTTAACTCAATAAATCTAAGATATCATATACTGCAACATGTAGTCAATAAAAAATTATCAATAAGATATATTTTACAATTCTTTTTTTTGTACTAAGTCTTCAGAATCCAGTGTGAATTTTACACTTACCCAACATCTCAGTTCAGACAGCCACATTTCAGGCACTTACCTTTATGTGGCTAGTGACTACTGTATTAGACAGTGTAGATCTAGAGGTTCCTTCCAATTCCCAGTGCTATGATCCAACTTTTCAGAAACCTTAACCTATAAACTTAAGTATATCATACATACACATCTCTGACATGCATATTTAGGGAAAACAAAATCTTAACAGATGAATATTAAAGAAAAGTTCATTTCTGGGAATTCCCTGGTGGTCCAGTAGTTCGGACTCCACGCTTAGGTAATTAAGATCCCACAAGCCATGCTGCATGGCCAAAAATAAAATAAAATTTGGGCTTCCCTGGCGGCGCAGTGGTTGAGAGTCCACCAGCCGATGCAGGGGACATGGGTTCGTGCCCCGGTCCGGGAGGATCCCACATGCCATGGAGCAGCTGGGCCCGTGAGCCATGGCCGCTGAGCCTGCGTGTCTGGAGCCTGTGCTCCGCAATGGGAGATGCCACAGCAGTGAGAGGCCCACGTACTGCAAAAAAAAAAATAATAATAATAATAAAATAAAATTTTTAAAAAGTTCATTTTTTCTCATAAAATAGTATTCCAGTGCTGACTTCAGCTGTACATATAATTGGCATAATACAGAGAAGATTAGTATGGCCCCTACCCAAGGACAACATGCAAATTCGTGAAGCATTATATATTTTTAAAAAGATAGAGGGAATCCCCTGGCAGTCCAGTGGTTAGGACTCCTAGCTCTCACTGCTTGAGGGCCCAGGTTCAATCCCTGGTTGGGGAAGTAGGATCCCACAAGTTGTGGGGTGCGGCTAAAAAAAAAAAAGGATAAATATGTGAGGTGATGGATGTTTCAATTAGAGGGGAGAAGTCCTTTCGCAGTGTATACATATATCAAATTTTCACAATGTACACTTCAAATATCTTACAATATTGTCAATTATATCTCAGTGAAGTTGAAAAACAAAACATCCCATTTTTCATCTGCAAAAAAAGGACTTTTTGTGAGGACTTTTTCAAAGTAATACTTTACTTTTAGGGTAAAGTAGTGGGGATGGTTCTATTTACACATGCTTACTCAGTATATGCTTTCACAGTGCTGAAAGTAAAAGCAACACTGGGAAATGAGGAATTTATGCGATTTTCACTTTATTCTTTTCTAAAGTTTCTCCTCTCACAAGTAGCTAGGGAAGGCATCAGAATCACCTGGAAAACTTAACTTGGCTGGCCAGAGAGGAGAGCACTCTGTGGCCAAAGTGAAACCAACAGCTCCTCAGGGTAAGACAAGTAGTAGAGGGAAAAAAAAATGATTGTAGCCCAGAGGTAAAGCAGGAAAGGAGAGGATAAGCTGCTGTTTCGCCAAACTGTTAGGCTCTTAGGCAAGATTGCAATAAACTGATTATCTCGCAAGTTTGTTTAGCTCTCCAACTGTTTACAACTCAATAATATGATTTATTTATTTATTTTTTTGGCCGTGCTGCACGGCATGTGGAACTTCCCCAACCAGGGATCGAACCATGTCCTCTGGAAGTCTTAACCACTGGACCACCAGGGAAGTCCCTAAAATGATTTATTTTAAATTTAAATCAGTACCTAACCTTAAGTATGAAATATCTTTATAATACGATGCACCTGTGAAGGCATAAATAATTAAACCTCTGCTACTGTGGAGACTAAAATATGATTCAAAGACTTTATTGCTACCTACCAAATATTAAGTATTAGGACATGTATAAAATAAGCCAACCTGTTGTATAGTATCCACCAACTGCTATAAAATTAGGCCATCGACTGCCTAACTCCAAATACAATGAGCCCAAAGTACTGTCATTGCTTAAAGGAGGACATTTATAGGTAAAAGAAAAAGTAGGATTTCAAGAATAATTTAAGTGGATGGGTTTTAATGTTTGAGTTTTTAATATTTTAAAATATAGCCTTTTATTATTAGGCTAAATCAGCAAGTAAAGGCAACAGTTACTGAGATCAAAACAGTCTAAGTCATGATCCCTTCCCATACAATATAAACATAAAATAGTACCTATTGTCTATTGCTGCTTTCCCCATACAGTGGCAGAGTTGAGTAGTTGTAGCAGAGACTGTGTGGCCCACAAAGCCTAAAAATTTACTGTTTGGCCCCTAAGAGAAAATGTTTGCCAATCCCTGCTTTATACAAATTATCCTTTAACTGGAGGGAGAGGGCAGGCTAAAGCAGCAGTGAACACAACAGAATTTTGTTATATCTAGCAAATCAAAATAAAAAACAGTTTTCACTGTAAACACTTAAGCTTATAAAACATCAGCCTGGCTGATGGTAAAATAAAACTTGTAAACTAAAATTCTCAACCTGGGCATGTTCACTAAGGGGAATATATTAGAAAACTTAGGGTAGTGAAGTGAGATGTTTATCAAAAGAGGGGCACGCTGTCTCAGCATCTCCATTCTTGATGAGACCTAAACCCCACCCCCACCCCTTAGTGTGACACTAATGGACACTCAAGTTTGGAAACTACTGATTTAGACACAACTCAGAGCTTTTATTAGCTTGCGAAAAAACAATTTGCTTTTCTCTTAAATCAAAAGGATAAATTTTGTAAATGGGGGGTAAAATGGTTTCAATTTTTATTTTAACTACAATTTTAGAAAACCGCATACTGCAAATGTAAAGAATACAAAGAACGGATCTTAGTACCTTGTAGGAATCTAGATGGTCATTCCAATTAAAATTAGTCTTGCTTTTTTATTCCCATTGCAAAGATAGAAAAACACAGTGCTCAGATTGTAGCTGGAACACTGGCACCCCATATATGTTTATAGAATAAAAGTCTCCATATCAATATAGTGATTAATATTAATGCCATTGAGCTGAGTCATGCAGTTTTTAAATTATATTTGCCTATCCCCAATTTCTCATTTGAATCTAACAGAACTAATCATACCTCTAATCACACCTCTATATTGTTCAGCTTGACCATCTAACTCATCAATCCTGGCCATAAATGACTTTGGCTGGTTCCCAAAGTCAAATTTATCCTGTCTCATTATTTAACATATTTATATTCTATAAAGTTGCGTGAATGCTGAATTAGCAAATATTGAATCATTGCCCCTAAAGGAAATGCTGGGTTAAGTCAACTCACGAACACATAACCTTGTTTCCCGTTTATTTCTGTAATGAAGACACTTTATTATAACTGAACTCATGGTCAAACAGCAGTGTAACTCCTACCTGAATGAAGCTTATCTAACACATGTATTCCCTCCATAAGGCACATCACAGACTTCTTGTGCTTAGCAACGTCAGACAGCACTTCAGCACCACATTGAAACATCTCTTTAAACAGTAAAATCACCAAAAAACAAGGCACGAAAATGCAAAAAATGCACTAAATAGACTACAAAGAGTTGTTAATGAGAGCTGAAATAAGAAGGCTAAGCACTGCCTTGTTGGATATCAGCTGGGAACATAAGACAAATTTTTTTTGCTGCTCAGCTCATGCACATGCACATGTAAATGGCCAATAAAGCACCCTGATTTCAGGGTTACAAATAAATTTTAGTGAGTGGGCAAATTTGAAAGTAAAGAACTGGTGAATATGAAGGATCAACTGTATGTGCTACTACTGATAATCTAAATTAATTATGATCATTTAAAAAATTATTTTTAAGCAACAGCAAAATGAAAACTACACAGTCACCCAAAATAATGTCTTTAAAGTAATATTTCTTTGGTATGTATAAATTGAGTGGGGTGTGTATGTATGTGTGTATTTCCCTCTTTCCCACTCCATACTCAGCTCAGTACTACTTGGAGACTCAGTCTCTAACTGGGCAAATCTGATCCCAACTTGGGTTAGGTTCCGCTGAACACAAGTTCCCACATTTTTCTCAGTATCTCTACCACTTATCACAGCTACATAACCATCTGTTTGCTTATGCCCTACTCACTGGGTTGTAGCCTCCCTACAACCCAGTTTTTTGTTTTTTTTTTGGTTTTTCTCTTTTTTTTTAGAACATTTTCCTAGTATAAAGCCTTGTTATACATTGCTGTTCAATTAACTTTTACTGAGCTAATAATTCAATGAAATGAGAAATTACAAGGACCTAAAGTATGATGACTATGATATAAAAAGACAAATGGGCAAATTTAATAGAGGTAGAATACATACAATTTGCCAACCAACTTTATGTGGGGGATTTGGAAGGATTTTAGATTGCCCTGGTTTCTTCTTCGTTTTTTGTTTTTGTTTTTGTTTTGCAGTACGCGGGCCTCTCACCGCTGTGGCCTCTCCCGCTGCAGAGCACAGGCTCCGGACGCACAGGCTCAGCAGCCATGGCCCACTGGCCCAGCCGCCCCGTGGCACGTGGGATCTTCCCGGACCGGAGCACGATCCCGCGTCCCCTGCATCGGCAGGCGGACTCTCAACCACTGCGCCACCAGGGAAGCCCCTTCGTTTTGTTTTTTTTTTTGGCCATGTGGCTTGCGAGATCTTCCCCGACCAGGGAGTGAACCCAGGCCACATCAGTGAAAGCCCGGAATCCTAACCATTAGGCCAAAGGTATGCAGAGTTGTGCTACTAATTAAAGTATAGAATATAGGAAGAGTACATTTGAAGAAAAGATGAGTTCCATTTAGTTTCCTATAACCTCTTCACCTATGCTACTTCTTTATTTTTTTAAAAAAATATTTATTTGGTTGTGCCGGGTCTTAGTTGTGGCATGCGAACTCTTAACTGTGGCATGCATGTGGGATCTAGTTCCTTGACCAGGGATCAAACCCAGGCCCCTTGCACTGGGAGTGTGGAGTCTTAACCACTGTGCCACCAGGGAAGTCCCTATTCTATACTTGGAAAATTTTATTGCTTGATAAAACTGCATTCCTAATTACTACCTGTGTTGGAATAACTTGTTCCAACTATAATGTAAGATCATACAGGGCAAGGTTTATTTACTTTTTGACTCCTAAAAACCTAGCACAACAATATTCAATTGAATTGAATGTGGATGAAGATGTCCAGGAGACAGTTGGATATTCTCAACTGGGGCTTAGGAAAGAAGTCTTAGCTGGAGATAAAGATTTAGAAAAGATCATAACACAGGTGTTATTTTAAAGGTAGAAGAATAATTTTTGAAAGAATCAAAGACAGAACTTTGGGATACCAGCATTTAGGGGACACATCAATCAAGAGAAAAAAATGAAAAACATTAAGAAGGAACAATCAGAGATCAACCAGGTGAGAATGGTATGGCAGACAGTATTGATTATGAACCACAAAGCCATTCCTATATTCTTTCTGGATAACAGATATCTAGTTTCTTCCAGAATAATGAACTCAAGGAAGGTCAGTGCCTCCGCCAGCCCCTGGGGAATGACTCATGGTTAGTTTAAGTCAATCATAGTAATCACATTTCCTTTTGCCAGTGACTGGTGTAGGGGTGGCCAATGAGATGTAAGGGAAATGCTCTGGGGAACTCTGGGGGAGACTGTCTTCCCCATAAAGAGATACCTACCCCAGAGAAACCCCAGCACTGACTGCCTTTCTGCTTTGGGATGATTAAACTACGGTGCTTGCTATCTTACAATCCTGAAGGTAAACATATGTGACACAGTGAGAATGCTAGAGTACAAAGAAAGAAAGAGCCTGTGTCCTTGATAGTGTTGTTGCATCCCTTAATCAATATTAGAACCATCTATCATTGGTCTTATTGTTAAAGAAATTCTGTTACTTGGAGCTGAAAATATCTTGATATCACTGGTGTCCCAAAACCAAAAGGAGGACAGTGTTTCATGAAGGATATAGGAAAATCAAGAAGGGTGATAGAAAAGTACCCACTAGAGTGAGAACGATTTTTGTTTCAGTAGTTATAGCTAATCATAGTAAACACTCAAACATTAACTATGTGCAAGCATTATTCTAAAACTTAACACATATAACCTCATTTAATCTTTCACAACAATCCTATGATGTAGATGGAATTGTGGGCAATGAAAGCAAAAGCCAGAATCCAGTGAATTGAACAATAAGAGAGATATGAAAATGGAATAGTAAATTTAAGCTTTTAAAGAAAGTCATCTGAGGGAAGAAAAGAGAGTTGTAATAAAGTAGGGATAAAGAAGGTTTTAAGATGGTCAAGTGAGGGACATCCCTGGTGGCGCAGTGGTTAAAAATCCGCTTGCTAATGCAGGGGACATGGGTTCGATCCCTGGTCTGGGAAGATCCCACATGCCACAGAGAAACTAAGCCCGTGCGCCACGACTACTCAGCTTGCGCTCTAGAGCCTGCGAGCCACAACTGCTGAGCCCACGTGCCACAACTACTGAAGCGCACAGGCCCTGGAGCCTGCATGCCACAGCTACTGAGCCCACACACAACTACTGAAGCCCATGCTCTGTAACAAGAGAAGCCACCACAATGAGAAGCCCACAAACCACAATGAAGAGTATCCCCCTGCTCGCTGCAGCTAGAGAAAGCCCACGTGCAGCAACAAAGACCCAATACAGCCAAAAAAAAAAAAAAAGATGGTTGAGAGGAAAAAATATAGAGAGGAAAATGAGATATATAAAAATACATAAGAAATGAAATAATTGCTTAATTAAGGTCTCAGAGGAAATAGGAGGGAGGAGGGTTTGGTGCCAAGATTGGAAATAGATGAAATTTGAACAAAATTAGAAGTAGGGCTCTGAGATTAAGAGAAAATAAATAAGGAAAAAATTATAAATTTGAAGGCAAGAGGACTAGGAAGACTAAAAAGTTTATAGATGCTATCAATCCTCTTAAAATTTTTTGAAAAGGACATCTGCAACTAAGGAGTTGAGAATAAAAGTAGGGCATTTGACACAGAATGGTAATGGTTTGACATAGCAGTTAAGTGAACTAGGAAGGAAACTAATCAGAAACAAGTAAAGGATTACTAAATCTCACTGAGGACCCAGCCAAAACCAGAAACCATGATAAGATGAATCAATATTCATTTTATTCATTTCTTCATAAACATTTTATTAAGGATTTTCCATATGCCAAGGCACCTTCCTAGGTACTGGGGATAAAAGACGAACAAAAATTCCTGCCTCATATACTTTACATTCTAATGAAGAAGATATAATTTTAAAGATTTTTTAATAATTAAAAATATTTTAAAAATACTGTATGGAATGTTAGATGGTAGTAGGTACTAAGGAAAATAAAGTAGGAAAGGGAAATAAGAGAATTAAAATTTTAGATGGAGTGGCCAGAAATGGCTTCACAGAGAAAATAAACATTTGTACCACGACCTGAAAGAGGAAAAGGGAAAAGCTATATACATATGTGGGGGTCATTCAAAAGCCTAGAGGTGAGAGAATGCCAGGCATCTTTGAGGATTGGTTATTTAAGAATGATGGGGTAGGGGTGGGGAAGGGTTTGGGAAATGGTCAGAGAAATAATAGATGTCTAGATCGTGTATAGCCTTGCAGGCCACTAAAGACTTTGACTTGAATTGAGGGAAGGTGAGAAGCCACTGGAGAGTTTTATGCAGAAAAATGATGGGATTACTTTGGCATCTGGAGTAGAGAAGCATGGTGGGCAAGGATGGAAGACTAAGAATGTACTGCAATAATAGTTCAGGTGATTTGGACCATGATGTAGCAGTGAAGGTCCTACTTTATCTTAAAGGTAGAGTCAATAGGATTTTCTGATGAATCAGATGTGGAATGTGAGAGAAATCAGTAATGACCTCAAGGTTTTTCAGCTTCAGCAAGCTAAAAGAACAGAATTGCTATTTACTAAAAGAGGAAGACAGAAGAGCTACAGGAGGAAATTGGAGAGTTCAATATTGGACATATTAAGTTTAAGACGCCAGTTAAGCTTATAAATAGTAATGTCTAATAGGCATTTGGATGAGTTTGGTATTAATAGAGGCAGTACAGAGGGAAGACAAAATATCAGTAGAGGTGAACTTTAAAACCACAAGACTAAAGGAGAGTATACTAGATTGAATGTAGATAGAAAAAAAAAGGGTCCAAGGAGAGTCCTAAGATTTACAAATATGTAGTAACAATAACTATTACTAATAAGGTAAGGCCTCAGGAGATGAATCTTAATTATTCAAAACCAAGTATGATACTTGCTGGAGTAAGCCAGTGATTCAGCTCCGAGCAGCACAAGGTTAATCCAATGAGCAACCAGAGGAAAGAGGTAGTAGTGTTTCCTTGTTTTTAAAGGGAAGAAACTTTCTTTTACCACTTTACAATCATGCCTGCATAACACTGGGAACTGTGGCAACCATTATGCAATCATTAGGGGCACTAAGCCACATGATGAGGATGGCAGAGGGCAAAGATGAAAAAAAATATGAATACCTCATGTATTGTTGAGCTGCTAAATCAACCAGCCCTAGAGTGACTCTGCACCTGGACTTTTTAGTTATTATTTAATAAGGGTTTTCATTACTTATAGGCAATTGTATCTGGTTACCATAATCTCATTTAATTTTCATAACAATGCTTAGAGCACAAAGAACAAAATGAGATTCAAAAAAGATTAAACATAGCCAGGTTAAATAACTTGGCACATAGGTAGCAAATGGTGAATTGAAGCTTAACTAACTCCAAAGTCTATTTTAAGTGGTTTAGAGTAGATTTAAAGAGTGGACGTAACTGCAAGACAAAGGTGAATGGGAGTTGAGAATTCTTGAAGTGACTGGCAAATAAGGCCAGGAAGTAACAGAGATTGAAAAAAAAGAGAAGTGTCAAAAGGCTAGAAGAACAGAAGGAATACATTAGTAAACAGCTATTAAAATAATAAGAGGTCTTCTTGAGAGAATATTGGAATTGAAGATTTTTATTGTTTGAGTAGTTTGGATGAAGATTAGATGTAGGCTGTAGCTATGAGTAGGGAGGAAATTGCATTTTCAGTGGTCAAGGATTGATTTATTAATATTTACTAGCATCTACTATGTGACACATTATTTTATACACTTAAGATACAGTGGTGACTAAAATAGACCCTGTGGAGCTCACACTATGGTGTGAAAAACTGACAACAAACAAGTAAACAACTAGAACTTTGGTGTGTACGGAGTTTTGGGCCAGCATAATCAGAGGCGTTCAGTGGTATCTGATTTTTGATGACGTTCCCTGGTTGTAGCCGGCCTAGCAACTGAGGCCTTTACCCATAGAGTTACAAATAGAACATTTTACTCAGGGTTACAAACAAAACACAAGAACTGAATGACAATTAGGATGACAATGACTGGCAGTTATATAATTATTTCAAATAATTTTACATACTCACACTAGGAAATAAATGTTTAAATGAATGAGTGGTCTGATTAAGCTTTTTAATTCTTCAAAGAATTTTTTTTTTGGCCACACCAGGCAGCTTGTGGGATCTTAGTTCCCTGACCAGGGATCGAACCCAGGCCCTTGGCAGTGAAAGCGCTGAGTCCTAACCACTGGACCGCCAGGGAATTCGCTAACCTTTTTTAGAGTGATGCAAATCACGATCTGAAAACAAATATAGAGTCTTTCCAAAGTGATTCATGGTTTCATTCAACATTCACTCACTAGAATAAGGTCCATGAGGATAAGGGTATTTGTCTATTTCGTTCACTACTGTATATCTAACACCTAGAACAATGCCCAGCATTTTCACTGAACTGAATAAATGAATAGATTAATAAGCATCCACTAGATGCCAGGTAGTATATTCATCTCAAAAGTAAATAAGGCAGTTCCTGACTGGTCTGCAGGGCAGAAATAGAGACACAGATGTAGAGAACAAACGTATAGACACCAAGGGGGGAGAGTGGCGGAGGGGATGGTGGTGGTGGGATGAATTGGGAGATTGGGATTGACATATATACACTAATATGTATAAAATGGATAACTAATAAGAGCCTGCTGTATAAACAAATAAAATTCAAAAGTTTAGGGCTTCCCTGGTGGCGCGGTGGTTGAGGGTCCGCCTGCCGATGCAGGGGACATGGGTTCGTGCCCAGGTCTGGGAGGATCCCACGTGCCGCGGAGCGGCTGGGCCTGTGAGTCGTGGCCGCTGGGGCTGCACATCCAGAGCCTGTGCTCTGCGGCGGGAGAGGCCACAGCAGTGAGAGGCCTGCGTACCGCAAAAAAAAAAAAAAAAAAAAAAAAAAAAAAAAAAAAAAAAAAAAAAAAAAAAAAAAAAAAAAAAAAAAAAAAAAAAAAAAAAAAAAAAAAAAAAAAAAAAAAAAAAAAAAAAAAAAAAAAAAAAAAAAAAAAAAAAAAAAAGTAAATAAGGCAGTTCCTGCACTTAAAGAGTGTACCATTTAAAGACTCTAACTAAAATAAAATCTCTTGATCTTCACTTATATCAAAGTACAGTTAAAAAAGCAAGGTTGTTAAGAATCTAAAAGTAATACCTCTCCTGGATAAAAGGAATTTATTGTAGACTTCATATGCTTTTATACAGTTTTTTTTTTTTTATTTTTTATTTTTGGCAGTATTGGGTCTTAGTTGCTGAGCGTGGGCTTTCTCTAGTTGAGACAAGTGGGAGGCTACTCTTCATTGTGGTGTGCGGGCTTCTCATTGCGGTGGCTTCTCTTGTTGCGGAGCATGGGCTCTAGGTGCGCGGGCTCAGTAGTTGTGGCTCTCAGGCTCTATAACGCAGGCTCAGTAGTTGTGGCTCACGGGCTTAGTTGCTCCACAGCATGTGGGATCTTCCGGACCTGGGATCGAACCTGTGTCCCCTGCATTGGCAGGCGGATTCTTAACCACTGTGCCACCAGGGAAGTCCCGATATGCTTTTAAATTTAGAAAATGAACTACCATGCTATCTTGAAAATTTAGTATTTGTATTATTAGGTACTATAATTAGATAATCTGTTATGAAGAATATTATGGTTAAGTCACAGGAAAATAGTAATTTCAGATACTTTAAAATTTTTTATTCCTTCTTTTCCTTCTCAAGTCCTTTCAAATACACTCTTTTAAAAATGAAGTGAGAATATCAGTTAATATGAAGCAACATAAAAGAACAAACAATCAGAAGGCAAATTCCAAAGAGATCACTGCTATAAATAGAGCCATGGAAATGTCAGAACAGAGAAGCAAAGTTCCACTAAAAACAACAACAAAATTGTATGCCAAGTGAGTTTTATATCTCACACCCACCCATCTTCAGTTAAGTATTTCATCGGCAAAGATCCTCCATCTTCTAGTAATCTATCTCAAAAAATAAATGTGAGTAAAGGCAGAGGTCCTGATTTAAAAAAATCAAGCTGTTTCTGGTTGTGCACAGTTTTCTTCCCCTTGTACCTAAGAAGCAGAAAACCTCCATCTGAAACTTAACCTAATCACTGCTGCTTCAAAGAGAACTTATTTCATGAAATAAAGAGCACTGGACTAGGAATCTAGTCTTGGCTCTAGTCTTGCAATTAATCTTGTCACTTTGTACATAGCACTCAAGCAATCTGGGTCACAGTTTCCTCCATAAAATGAAAGAAATGGACCAGACGATCCTCAGTCTTTCCAAGTTCTTAGGAAAAGTTCGAGTGAAGCTACTCTTCTGTGCCACCTAGCCTCGAAGGCCCCCAACATTCGTAACCACATATTCAACAATTCGTTTTTAGCTCTAGCTTTGCAGCAAAATAAGTATGATTACATATAAAACTCAATTCAGTATTTATCAGGCTTCTACCAAAAGAAAAGCACTAAGCCATACTGGGCAAGCCGAAGAGTAAAAGCCAGTCCTTGACCACAGCCCTCTCTTACACAGAGGGGAAACGGGAAAGGACAAGATCTTTGAATTCAGAACATTTGCTACAGTCTAGCTGGGGAGACAAATTTTAATTCAGCTTAATTATGCAAATACTTATTAAATACTTTTTGCATAAAGAGTCAGTTTTCAAACTTTGATGAGCATAAGAATCTAAGATGCTTTTTTTTTTTGGCCATGCCCTATGGCTTGCGGGATCTTAGTTCCCCAACCAGGGATGGAACCCAGGCCCCTGGCAGTGAGAGCGCGTAGTCCTAACCACTGAACCACCAGGGAATTCCCCTAAGACACATTTAAACAAATGTAATTTCCCATAAAAATGATTCACTACATCCAGGTGGGGCCCAGGTATCCACATTTTTAAAAGCACCCCCAGATGATGCTGGTGGCCCTGTTCAATTAACATTGCCATTAGCCTATATCAACAAAAGTCGATAGGTTCAAAAACAGAAAATGTTTCTAGAGCTTGAGTTCTCAAGACTATATGCCCATAACAACTAGAGAACAAACTGCAAGGCATTAAAAATAAGCAAAAATCTGATGGAGCATATAGACTTTTTATTTCAGTGGTTTTCAAGTGTGGGCTGCACTTAAAAAAATCAACATAGGGGGACTTCCCTGGAGGTCCAGTTGTTAAGACTCTGTGCTCCCAATGCAGGGGGCCCAGGTATCGATCCCTGGTCAGGGAACTAGATCCGACATGCATGCCACAATGAAGATCCCACATGCCGCAACTAAGATCTGGCACAGCTAAATTAAATAAATAAACAAATAAAATCAACATAGGAAGTTTTTACAGATACAGATATAGACCAGTTAAATCAGAGTTTCTGGGAGTGGTAGTTGTGGCTCAGCTTTCACATTTAAAAAAAATCTCCTTGTAACAAATGCAGACAACCATTAAATTAAGGGCAAGATCACTGGAATTGGTTAGTCAGGTTAAGTTTCATGAAAAAAGATGATTTTTTATCAGACTCTTTACTTGGCTAAAAATTAATGAAAAAGATAAATGTAACAGAAGAAGTGAAAGGAACTGATGTATAAATAAATGATCTAAGTAGGGGAGGAACAAATAAAAATGCTTTTGACCACAAAATAAAGGGAGACTAAGAACAGTAAATATATGAATTTTTTAGACATTTTGGTTGTGAGGCAACATACAAATAAGTCTTAGAGGTAACTGCAGACATGAGTTTGGAAACACATTTATGGAGTAAGTATAGGACCAATTTAATGTAAATTATGAAACCATACATATATATATTCTACAGTTTCATTAAATATGATATTCTACAGCATTACATTCCAGCTTTATTACAAATTATTAAAATACATGCTATAGAACTAGCTAAAAATCACTCAAGAACTGAGTGGTAAAGGACACTTTGAGACAGATGCTTTGAGTCCCAGATATTTGACCTAGCAACATCCCTAAAGTAATGGGAAGCTGGGAGTGTCATGGCTTACCAGCAAGCAGCTCTAAACTTTTCTCACTGAATACTGATATTCAATTTTCTGTATATTCTATGATGCTACATTCTGTCTCCTATGATCCCAAAGGACAGATCCTGCTTATAGACAGGATGCCAACAGATGTGTGCAATTAGCCAAACACTCTATATATATTCAAAGAGGTCCTTTGTATGATACAGAAAGGATATTCATTCTCTCACTAGATTTGAAGAACCCTGTAAAGTTGGAAATGGCACTTCAGCAAACCCCACCCTTCTCCCTCATATGCCTTCCACCTTCAATGAAGAGGTCCTCAAGGGCAGAGAAAATTTATTATGTCTTCACAAAGAACCTTTGTCTCAAGCATTAATTGCTCTCAAAGATTAAACTATAAAGATTTTCCTCAGAATTCTCAGAAGAGTCTAATCTAAAAACTCCTGATATGCTTCTTTTAGCAGATGGGTTATTTTGTAGAGGAATACAATATGCAGGCAAACAGTACAAACATTATCACAGGGGCTGTGTGGTAATATAGGGGAAAAATTAAAATTAATCAATCCTATCCTTGTCTTGAGAAGTCTTACAATCTAGTTAGTGATGTGTACTACAAACACATAAACCCCCTGAACAATGTATTTGAAAAATAACACTAATCATCATCAAATATACAGGTATATATGTATATATACACACACACCATAAAGCACTATATACTTTAGTAAGGCATATTACTAATCCACCCAGTGCAATTAGCAATACAGAAAAACAAGCTTCTATGTTATACAACACACGGGTTTTTTAAATTTTGTAAGTAATCTACTTTTATTACCTTACATTAAGAGCTGCCTTCCCATGAAGAATTTTAGCCTAAGTCTTGATAAAAACTAATGCAAATATTTTAAACATCCAAGTAAGAAATACCAAATTGTGCCTCATACCCTAGAAATTACAAAGAGATACATTTCATAGATTTTTGATAGATTCTTCCATTCTTTCAAGTCAGGCTGCCTAGGTTCAATTCTCAGCTCTAATCTAACATTTACTGACATGTGAGCCTAGGCAAATTCGTTAACTCATCTGTACCCCAGCAAAATGGAGATTTTAATAGCGCCTATCTCATAAAGCCAACGTGAGGATAAATGAATAAAATACATGTAAAGCACTTACAATGCCCAGTATATAGCATTTTAGAGTGTGCTATGCAGTAAAGACACAGAAAAAGACATAGCCTTTACTGTCATGAACCTTACAATCTAGTGGGAATTCTAAACAATAACTGATATTATGGTATTATTACCATGATATGGTACATGAATACAAATAGGAATCCCTAAATTTGATAGGTCTGGACAGTTTTTCTGGAAAAATGGAAAATTTTCAACAGGCAACAGTGAAATGAAAGAGGTGAGGAGTGTTCCTGACAAAGAGAAAGATATGTGCAAAGGCCCAAGGGCTCTACAGTTATGAATAGGTGGGAATGACAAGGACGGCAAACGGCTGGATTTATGGCAAATCAATGGTCATGAGCAATATCCTAGAGGATCTGTCAATGTTCTAACAGCCTTTCAATCAGGACATACTATTAAATCTGAAATCCAAATCAGAGAAGAAATTTCTAATAACTGAGGGTGAGATGATACTATGGTGACTTCTGAAAGAGAAAAGACAGAAATCATGGTGTAAAAACATAAGACATTTTAATTATCCTTTACTTTTCAAAAACAGATTAAACTGCCGTCTCTGCTATGCTGGTAAAAGGAAGTTATGTGACTTACCAAAGGGCACATGGGTCACACCTGAATCTAGATCCTCTGGGACCAAGTCCAGAGTTCTTTTCACTACATGGGGCTGCCTCCAGTTTCAGACACTAGTCAAACTGTTGTTCTCCACAAAGTTCCCAAGTTACATTTGTGTTAACAACTTTGTCCTTTATAATGCAAGTACTGATAGTTCTTGCTTCCATTCACACAGTCTGAAACAGAATCCTACAAACTCAATCAGAAAGGATACAAAAGTCATTAAGACCAATGACCAACATTAATGATCAAATACCCTAAAACAACATCCTGGACCACTTACTTTACTTTGAACTAACTGGCCACTTTCCTCCTCACATTTAACCTGAATCTGTTGTGACTGTGCAGTGAGAAAATACAGGCCTGGTTCAAATGACACACAGAATACAGCATAAAGTTATCAGCTCCTTTTGGCTAAGAGTTGTTAGGAGGTGGGTGATAGATATAAAGATGAGGCAGGAAGTCTGTACAATTTTGCCACTCTAAAATGCCTATCCAAAAAGCTATAATGGACTTTTTCTCCAATAGCTATAAAATAAGAATCTGTTAATATTTCACACAGATTTAACTAATCCAACAGTGGAAAGTTATGCTGAGAAAGAATCAGTCATTTGGTAACCAATAAATCAGAAGGTAAAATGAAGAATGTTGCCAGTACATTTAATAGCCCAACTTGTACCATCTTTACTAATCTTTTTATTCTGTTATTTGATAAATCTGAATGCCCCAGCTAGACTTTTATAAGCTTAAAAACATTGACTTTTGCTTCATCCTGAGAATGAAATATGGAATACTAATTTCTATGATAAGACAGTGACTATAAAATAGAATTCAGTTTTAAATTTAGCCAATCTCTCAAAGCACAATAAACCAGTTTTAGATTAGCTATGACACATCCACTTTTAAGAGGATTTACATTGCAAAGGGAAATGCATTTAGTCAAGCAAAGTCTGATTTCATCAGTTATAATGAAATTATCTAGAGTAACCAGCAAACTACAAATGGCTTTGAGAAGACTGAGTGGACTCAGAACTAATTCACATATAACCAAATCAAGTCACTGGTTATAGTTTTCCTACAATTCGGTTGCTGTTACAGGATCCTGGGTTTTACCAAAACTAAGATTTGAACATAGATGTTTAATCCAAAAAATTTATAGAAGTGGAGTACCACGGATTATCCTTTCCTAATTATGAAATACCAGAAGCCAAATTCTATGTTTAATAAAGCCAATTTCCATTTGATAGCACTTTCCAGTTTCTGAAGAGCTCACAGAGATACCTCATTTGAGGATACCAATGCAGGTTATGATCATTATGTAGATGAGAAATCTGAGACACAGAATCTAAGTTCACTTGACCAAGGTCACAAAATCAACTAAAATGTAGAGATGGATTTTTTTCGACATTACTTCATTCAACAAATATCTAGAAATCTAAGACTATGTGTTAGGGACTAGTCAGTGGTAGAGACAGACACGGTCCTTGCTCTCCAGCAGTTTACAATCTAATGGAAGACAGACAATAAACGAGTAAACACATACGACGTAATTTCCGATAAATTCTATAAAGAGAACATGGTAATTGGAGAGTGATTGCAGAATGGCACAACAGAGGTCAGAGGTGGTCTAGGGAGATGACATCTGAACTGAAACCCAAACGATGACAAATCATCCATGTGAAGGTCTATAAGAACATCTGAATCAGGCAGAGGAAGATGCAAGCATAAAGCCCTAGAGGCAGGAATGTTCTTGGACAGCAAGGTGGCTCAAATAAAATGAGGAGCAGGAGTGTTTAGATAGTAGCCTGATTACATGGCGCCCTTAGGCCATTCCAGCAGACGGGATTTAAAGTGCAACAGGAAAAAAAAAATTAAAAAAAAATAATAAAGTGCAACAGGAGAGAAGACTAAGTGAGATGATCTGATTTATGTTTTAAAGAAAGCTTCTAAGCTGCTATATGAAGAAACAATTGTAATACATTCAAGTAGAGGCACCCTTGAGCTTCAAGAGTACTGGTAATGGTTTACTTTTTGGAGAACATTCCTGGAAAGCAGATACATGGGTGCTTGTTACATTTGAGACATTACATACATACATTATATACTTCGCTGTACAAAATTTCATAATTTTTAGAAGTAAATTGTAAAGATGTTAAGGGTGGAAGCAGAAAAAACAACTAGAATGCTATTGTAACAGCCCAAGACTGAGGTGACGGTAACTCAGGAGTAGTGGAGATGAAGAGTAGTGGAATGTGGAATATACCTCTGAAGTAAGGTAAATAGGTCTTCTTGATGGAAAAATCAGGGGCAGCAATCAAGGCTGACCAGTGGTTCTCACTGTGGAGTGATTTTGCCTCCCGGGGGACATCTGCAATCTCTGGAGACATTTTTGGTTGTCATAATTGGTATGGGGGTTCTCATATTGGTACAGGTTCTACTGGCATCTATGGGCAGAGGCCAAGGATGCTGCTAAACATACTACAATGCACAGTAGTGCTATAAAATAAAAAATTACCTGGCCATAAAGTGTCAATAGTGCTAAGGTTGAGAAATCCTGATCTTGACTGATTCCAAATGGTTCCCATCCTAGAATACCCGTACTTCCAGGAGACTGTACCAAAAAAACTAGAAATGGAGGTCTTTACTTATTTTCAATGTTTAGAGATAACTAAAAGTGTGGTATACATGAAACAAAGTTTATTTCTTTGGAGGTAAATGATATCACTCTGTGACTAACACTATGTTGATCAGGACTAACTGGTATATGTCTAATTAATAAAATATGAAAAAAATTACTGATTAATAAATGCCATTTATTGGACTTTCTCAAAGCACAGCTGAAGAAATCCTACTTAGCAATACCACCCAACACTGCTTATACAGTTTTTCTTTTTACCAGTTATGCTTAAATCTGTAGTCCAACACATTCACTGCTTTTCCAAATACAAATTCCCCCCCAAATCGAAATAGATGGCTATGCACACTGAAGGACATAATCAGAGCTGTAAATGGATAAAATGGTAGGAAAAGCTAATTATGGGAAAATGATGGCCCACTTGTACCTGTGTGCATGTAACTGTTATCAGACTTACTTTGGGCCTTGAGCAAGTGGATACATTAATTTCAGGTATAAGTAAGACTGCAACACACGTTTCTCTTAATTACTCTAAGACTAGCAATGGGCAAAGTACTCTTTGAGACCTAACTCACTAAACACAAAATACCAAAGTTGGTAAAGTTCATTTTACCTCATTCTTTGTTATCTAAAGGGAAAGAACTGGGGGGGGGGGGCAATAAAATAACTGTGATCGACTCCTAAAGCATTCTAATGGGTCTGAAACTACAACCACTAATGCAGTAAACTACGTGCCACGATATGCTCCAGAAAGAAATTACCTGGTAACTGAAGTAGATAACAAAAAACAAAATAATCAATATCATCATCATCTAGTCCCGGGATGACAATACAAAACGTCAGAGTTCTCACAGGTTGCGGCTGAGGGAAACTATTTCGAAGAAGCCACAAAGCCAATTTTGGTCAAGAAATGGACGCTGTTTCTTATCTATAAGGACCTCAATAAAACTGGCCATGGATACATACGATACTAGGTTTACTGAGTCTGGCTAAAACTGAATTTTAGGAACAATTACATTTTAAAAAGGTAAAGAAAAGGTCAGTCATACCGTCACAGCCTCATCCAAAGAATTTACACAAAAACTTCAAAATCAGCTCGAGAACGAAGGCCTCCGGCCTAAATTCATCCCCACTTGTGACAAAACTCAAAACTGACAATCTAGAAGTAAAATGCAGGGACACTTCACTACCCTTAAAATCATGCCGCGTTCCCGCTATGCCGGGCGGACGTTTTCGGGAGCATCACCGCGCGGCGGCCAAAGCGCGCGTCTCCCAGATGCCCTCCCGGCGGCACGCTCTAGACACTGTTGCGCCGCCGTTAAGCCTATCGACGTCCCCCACTTCCCCATTAGTACACAGAATGATCCTGGGCGGAAAATCCACCCATTCTACCTCCTTGAGGCGGCGACCGATAAGAAACTACTTCTTTCCTCCAGGCTTTCAAAAATTCAAGCAGACGGCGGCCAGCTCACCAATCTTATCCACTAACCAGAGGGATAACCGCACCGCCTCAACCCAAGAACGCACATAGAGGAGGCGCCGATAGAAACCCCATTCTCGCGAAATCTGAAGACAATTCTCGCGATATCTCGCTGCCTGGCTTTTTCCAGCCTCACCCCCACACCAGCTCGTTGCTTCAAAACATCGCGAGATTTTCTTCTTTCAGTCTCCGCCCCTCTACGGCACGATGGTCGCACAAGAATGTGATACAGCCTCGGCGGCCGCCATTTTCTTTCTTTCTTAGCAGTTGGTTGAGAGGTTCCTGCGAAGAAGCGGTAGCGGCCACTGTAGAGTAGGCATGGCAGATTATTCAACAGTGCCTCCACCCTCCTCTGGCTCAGCTGGTGGTGGAGGCGGCGGCGGTGGTGGTGGAGGAGTTAACGATGCTTTCAAAGATGCGCTGCAGAGAGCCCGACAGGTAAGTCTGGACCGCGCGGCCAGACCCCGACAGCTCACGGTAATTGGCCGTTGGCTGAGTAGGCCGCTACTTCTTCGCGCATGAGGAAGAGGAAAGAAGTGCCCTTCCGCCCTCTGAAATGTGACGAGACTCACGTTTCCCCATGTTGCTAATACCGAATAGAGGCTGGAACTCGGTTTTGTGTTCTTGGTGTCTAAGCCACTTTGAACCCCAACGCGTGCTACGCGAAGATGGCTTTAGATTTTTTTCTCCTGTTTCTGCGGTACTCGCGCTTTTTTCTCCAAGGTGTTAGCATTTCCTTTTCCTCGGAGTGAACATCCTCTTCCATGGGGTAAAGCGCGCGTAGTTTTACACAATAGTATGGAAGCTTCTAGTAATGAGTTTGGGAAAGGACTAGGGTCTGTCCGCAGGAGCCATGGTAAGGGAAGGGATCTGTCATTAAAGCAGTCTTTAGAGCTTCCAACCCGTTCGAGCTCTCCCGCAATTAATCTTTCGGTACCATACACTTTCACACCTTCAAGGAAGAAAATTAGAGGGGAGCACTCGTATTCCGCGTTGGAATCCCTCTTCAGGGCGGGATTTATGCGTGTTCTACGGTTCCTTCCCTCTTACTTCTCAAAATGGCTTCAGGGCCATTATACCCTAAGTTTCAATTTGAATCTGCCTCTCAGTTCAGAGTCGTAAACTGACCAGACCTCTTTGTATTACGTAGGTGCGTACATTTGCCCTGAAGGCACCACTTTCCCAAACAAAAGCTGTTAAAAAAAAAAAAAAAAAAGTTAAATTCCAGGATTTTATTTGAACTTTATTAGATAGCCCCTTAATGTAATTTTAAAACGTGTGATGTTGGTATGGACTTGTGTCTAAGTAAAGGTAAGAATCTTATATTCTCGTTATGACACGATGCGTGTGTTAGATGTTAGACATTTTTAGAGTACAGTGTTAAGCTCATGGTAATCAGAATCCAATTTTGTGGTATGTTTTCATTACATTAGGAGTTCACTTCGTTAACTTATTTTTCACCCCCCGGTTGGATTAAAGGATCATTTGAGTCAAAATCCGTAAAATCTGTAGTGATGTAGCAAAGCGCTCATATTTTTATAATGTGAACACATTATAAATAAAAATGTACCTGTACCTGTTTTTAATCAGAAATTTTCCAAGGAGTCTAGAGAAGGTCATCATTAACCCTAATTTTGCGATTTATTCACCTAATTCTTATTTACTATTTCTGAACATGTTTAGAATAGTGACTGAAACGTTTATATAATGTCAGGAACTCTGTTAGAAGGGTTTTATTAGATTGGATTGGAAGACTCACCTGAATTATTTTATTCAACCAGCATATTGAATTAATTTATGACACACTGTACATAAATACTGGAGACTTTTTAAATGTGTTAATTGGGTTTCTGCCTTCTAGGAAGCTATGATGGTCAAGGAACCAAAGACAAAAGAATAGAAGTATCTGATTAACGCTTTCAAACAGTAGACAAAATATGGGCACTGTTAATTCATCCATTTGTTCTATAAACACTTTAGAGTTCTATGAATCAGGTACTGTACATAACACCAGGGATTGGGGTACCTAACTGCCAAAGTAAAGGACTGATACTTTAAGCAAGGCATTAAAGAATGAGTGAGAGTTTGACCAGTGGAGAAAGAAGCAGCAAGTGCAAAGGTATGGGGGTTTTGGGGATGACAAGAACCTAAGAGTGAAGTCACTGGAGGATAGGGTTGGATGGGGGAAGGAGGGTGGAAAATGAGGTGAGAAAAGGTACAGGTGGATACAACTTCTGAAGACAATTTTCTTATTTAGACTGCTTTTTTAAATATAGAAAATGTCCTCAAACTATGAATTTCTTGTCCTCTGTTTATATGCCAATAGCTGCCCCAGTGCCCTTTCTGTAATAAAATTTACAAGTGTCTTTGCTGTAATTTGACTGTTTCTACAAAATTGATCTTAAATCTGAGATTCTCATATTTAGCATTTGAGTTGAATTGCCCCTTCTGGTTACATTTGAGAATGCTTCGGTATATTGGTTGTAGAGCTGCTTGTCTGATTATGTAAGTGGAGTATAGGGAAGAGTGCTTGGGCTGAAGGGACAAATTAGGTTAATCCCTGAAGTACTTTTTTCCTTATCTATATTAAATGGATACTGAATTATATTTCCAAAATCTCCATCTAACCTTAAGTTTCTTTTCTTTGTCTAGAGTATTGTGCTGTGTTCTTTGGAAGGAAGAGGTATAAGAACGCTTCTTGCCTTCAAAGAGCTGCATACTGCTTGGGAAGCTATTGGCATTTCAGCTGGATAGTTCTTTGTTGTGCAGGAAAGCGGAACAAATGTTAGGGAATCCCTGGTCCCTATCTAGTAAATGCTAGTAGCATTTACTCTAGCTGATTGTTGCCGTGAGGCAATTGAGGCTGAGTTGCTCAGTCTTTTTTCCAGAGAATTCTAATAGCTAATTTTTTTAATGTGAAATTTCCAGATTTTTATAATATTCTGTGAGCTAAATCTAGCACAGGGGCACCAGACTGCTTCTCTAGTTTAGGTTTCCAACCTGTCTACTTTAGAAATTTATATTTGGGTATTTCAAACTGTAACTGCAGAGGGTGATGTTGAAATTCTTCGATTAGATCTTTAGTGATCACACTGATAACAAGTTCTGTCTTTGAAACACTGGAAAATTGAGATATATCTATCTACTTTTTTCCCCTTAAGGTTATATGAAGATAGAAGTGAATCAGAGAATGAGACTTAAGTATAGTGGTAGATCACAGGTTATGCAAGAATATCAATCCTCATCACTTTCCCTCTAAACAACCATTAAATTAGTTAAGTACTCAGTTCTTGAAATCTCTTTCTTGATAATTGTGAAAGTAATTCAGACTGTATTATGTTTGAATGCAATGAAAAATTTATAAAATAGGACTGTTGACTTTTTACTTAGCATTAATCTTCAGTGAAAACTAGCATTTGAGTGTGTGCGGGGTGGGGGGGTTGTTTGGTTGTTTTTGTTTTTTTAACACATTCTGAGATGGAATAGCAAAGCTTGATTGTGATAATAAGCAAAGATTTCTGGGCTGTAAAGAGGGGACAATGCTAATAAAGTGGTGGGCTAGTAATATTTCTAGCCTCTTCACATTTCTGGTGCATAGGAATTGAATCCATTAGGACCTTGCCCATAGTAGGTACTCATTATTTATTGAATTGAATCAACAGATATCTTTAATGAATTAAAGCAGTAATGAAATTTTGTTCTGAAAATAATTATGTTCTTTCAAAGTGTATATCTTTGGCCAGTACAAATAAAAACTTGTTAAATTTTTTAAATTGAATATTTGAAGTCTTGTGAACCTGCTTTATAGTTGAATTAAAGTGTGCTGATTTGTTCATAGTAACTGGCAATTTATATGCTACATATTAGGCTCTGTGCTAAGCATATTTATATTAATTCATTTAATTCTCACAACTATTCTACAGGGTAAGTGTAGAAACTATTTATCTCTTTTGTACACAGAAGATGAATGAGGCACAAAATGCTTAAGAAAATTTGGCAAGGACACAAAGCAGTAAAACCAGAATTACCACTGACCCCAAATCACGGTTGGACCCCAAAGCCTAAGGAAGCATGTAGACTGAAAATTAGGAGATAGTCATTTTGGGCATTTAGGTAATTACTTCTGAAAATCAGCTTTTTGTGTGTTGTTGTTTGTGGTTTTGTTCTTGTCGTTTTAATCTCTAAAATCAGGTGGTATGACTGAATAATCTCAAATTTCCTTTCAACTCCAAAATTCTTGGATTCTAGGAATAATTGATGAAGAAAGGTGGAAAATGCTAAAACATTGAAAGCACAAAAAATATTTACTCATTTGAGAAGTAGGCAGGGTCCAAATGGAAAGCTTGACTTTTTACTGTAAATTGTAAATCAAAGAAGTTACCTACACTTAATTCTACTAGTCTCATAAGAATTTTATATAGTTAGAGATTGGATTTTAGGAATTACTGTTTCTCTTAAATTCTGTGCAGTGACCTAGGAAGTGTATGTTTTCTGTTGATCTTGGAGAATTGATTAAATCTGTGTTAGTATTTTTTCTAAAAGTTCTTCTCTAATGTTTTTGTATTGGTTCTGAATTTTTGAGATGGTGTTAACTGGTTCTTCTGAGTGAACTAAAGATCAATTTTATTTTCAGTTGGATATTTTTAGAACTATTCAGTGGATAGGGAGGTATAAATAAATATCCTTTTTCTGTGCAGAAGTTCCTTGGAGTTCAAGGAGTGCTGCTTTGCAAACTCAGTGTTTATAAAAGCTAACTAACTGCAGAAGGTATTACCAGCCTAAACCATTTTCTTTCATTAGTATTAACTCTTTCCTTGGACCAGAAATATTTTCCTCATAACTTCAATGCCTAGCAGTATGTTAAATTTCCTAAGGAGCAATTCAAATGCTGATTGCTTTAAAACTGAAGGGTGGAAAGGCAGTTCTCAGGTGTGATGAGGAAAACTTTCAGGAAAGAAGTAAGATTTTAATAAGATCAAAGATTCGAATAAGCTTTTGAGAAAGTGAAAGATGATTAAGATAGGTTAGAGTGACCAAAGCTATAAAGTCAGAAAATATATAATTGTATACCTTTCTTGTTGAGCATTTTTATATTTAATCCTAATATGCTTTGTGGTGGGTGTTTGCATTTACAGATGAGAAAAAGGGAAACCTATGAATCCTAGGAAATACATTTGGTATATGGGAACTGATACATGTTTAGGACTTACGTGATACATATTGGATTCAAGTCGTTGAATACCCTTATCCTTTCCAGTTTTCTAATTATAATGAAGCTTGAGGCACTTGGTTTAGTTCCACATCAACACCTTTCTAGAAGAATTCCAGTCACCAAAAGTTTCATTTTCTGTTAATTTTTATCATGGATAATTTCATGCATACTCAGAATTGAAAAGAATAACTTGGTGAACTTTAATGAGCCCATCACCCATCTTTGGTGATTACCACTTGTAGTAACTGCCAAGGAGGTGTGTAGAAATTGGGACTTCTCTACCATTGACTTACTATGTAACATTGGTTAAGTTACCTCTTGAGATTTTTTTCAATTGTAAAATGGATATCTATCTCACTAAGTACTCTACCTCATAGAATTGTTGTGATGATTCAGTGACAAAATGAGTATAAAGCATTTATTATAGTACAGAATTTGGCCTTTTGCTGGCACTCAGCAATTTTAGTTCCATTTCCCTTTTCATAGAAAAATGCAGTAAATAACCCCTGGTTGTGCCCCACTTATGACTTGAGGCTGGTGTTTCTTTCTCTTTTTTTTGTGGTACGCGGGCCTCTTACTGTTGTGGCCTCTCCTGTTGCGGAGCACAGGCTCCGGACACGCAGGCCCAGCGGCCATGGCTCACTGGCCTAGCCGCTCCGCGGCATGTGGGATCTTCCCGGACCGGGGCACGAACCCGTGTCCCCTGTAACGGCAGGCGGACTCTCAACCCCTGCGCCACCAGGGAAGCCCGAGGCTGGTGTTTCTTATACGATGTTTACCCCACTCTAAAAGTTAAGTCTCTAACAATGAAATGAGTTGTGGTTCTATAACAGAGACTTCCTTAGATGTACAACTTCCCAGGCTTCCTCCACACCTCCTTGTTCCCTTAGAAAAAGATTGTCCAATAGAAGTATAATGCAAGTTACATGTTTTGTTTAACCCAGCATATCTAAAATATTACCATTTTAACGTGTTCAATATAAAAATTTTTGAGATGCTTTACATTCTTTATATTTGTTGTAAGGTTTCGCTATCTGGTGTGCATTTACACTTGAAGTACATCTCAATTTGGACTAGACATATGAAATACTCAGTAACCAAATGTGGCTAGCATTTTACCTTATTGGACAGCACAGCCTTAGCATGTTCACGTTCTCCCTATACCAACATAGAGAGAGTCATGGGAGAGAGACATGGAGAAGATAGAATTAGGATCCATATTTTCCTCAAAGTTATTTGGTCAGTCTTCTAAAGATTCTTAATTGATTATTTCTTTGTTCTTATAGAGATATATCAGCAGCAATTCCAGATGATGATTATTTGTTAACTCTGAAGTTATTAATGATAGTAATAAATTGAACTGTAATTTTAATTTGTCTATCAAATTAATTTTCTTATGTGATAGATATTTAGCATATATTAGGAAATAATGTAGTTATGATGCTATCCTTAATGACGGTGTGTTTTTTGTTTTTTAAGATTGCAGCAAAAATTGGAGGTGATGCTGGTACATCACTGAATTCAAATGACTATGGTTATGGGGGACAGAAAAGACCTTTGGAAGATGGAGGTAAGTTATAGCCATAAATATTTTAAATTGTTTTACACAGAGTTTAGTTGAAGTGATTTTCAGTATTTTTCAGATGTTCTTTTTTTGAAACATTGCTTTTATCATAAGGTTCCTAAAATTGTAAGGGTTATATTGGACTCAAAAGGAGAGGGGGGAAAAGAGACCTAGACAAGGTAGGTAAAATTTGAGTTAACCAGCCAGTTTTGTCTTACTAGAGAACATCATTTTCCCTCTTTTAGGATTGTGCCAGATTGATAGTTTGCACAGACGACTTGTTAATATACTGAAGAAAACAAAAATACAAAATGTTTAGGAAACATTTCATGGGTTTTTCTCATCATACATGAATTAATCTGAGATGCTGTATTCTCATTACTTTGTTATTTCACATTTCACTTTAAAGGTTGAAGTTGTTATAGTTTGCTACTTTAGTTGTGTTGCAGGTTATACCATTTTTTGTTTGTTTTAGTACCTTGTTTTGTGTTTCAGGTTTAACTCAAAATGTGGCTTAAAACAGTAGATAAACAGTGCCTTGTATTTTTTAAAAACATAATTGTTGAACCTTCTGAACGTAGAAGTCTGCACATATTTTTTTGTTTTAGATTTGATGTATGAATTTTGATACCTTTTCTTTTTGCCCTTTTTTTTTTAAAAGGAGGATTCTGAATGAGCGTATAGAATGTATTTGTAGCTTTTGACCAGGAGTGCTTGGTTTCCTTTTATTTAAGTGTCTTTCACATTTATAGTGAGGTTTTAATATACAAAAAAAATGAGCTAATGATGCTTCAGATGTTGTATGTAATGTATTCTTTTTATTTTATGTGTAGATGGCTCTTGGACAAGTCCGAGCAGTACAACACACTGGGAGGGAATGCCCTCTCCTTTTAAAGGCAGGAATTTTTATTTATTACCTGTGTTCAGTATGTAAACGTGAAATAAACCAGTGGATTCTTAAATGGACACAAATATTTCTTGGATTATGTGTCTGAATTTTTGTTGCACAACATTCTGATGTTTAATCATTTAAGTTTGAAGGGGGGAGGAGAATGTAGTACTTTGAGCTGTAGGTTGTCTATTCTAAGGTACGCATTGTATTCATGTGTGTAAAGGATGTAGATAAAGATGAAGTCATGTAGTTGTTTGAGTTTCTTTTGAAGTTTATGCTGTGAAATGTTTGGTTAGGAACAGTAGAACAGTTCAGATTGAGATTGCCTTGCAATGTGACTTTTTACTTATTTTGCATAGCTTTGTGTTCACTGTCAGATACACTCAACTTTTGATATGTCAAATTTTCACATTTTGATAGGTTTTTTTCCTTCCAATCTTCAGTTCCTACAGTGGGAAGCATCATTAGACTTTAGCATGTGATGTTTTGCTAAGTAACGGACTAAATACTTTGTCTTGTATCATTCTAAAGTGCTTAACATACATTAAGGTCAGTGATTTGATTTCGTAAAAAAGAACTTTTTTTAATGTCTGTGCATCTTTTAAACATGAAGAGAATGAAAGAAATGCTGTTTTCTTTCAATCACTAAGTGTTTGGGTTGAGTTTTGGCAGTTTTGGTTCAAATGATAAACCATACCCTCAGCTATTTCAGTAAATGTTTATATTGGTATTCTTGATTGGGCATGGGGGAGCTAAGTCTTATGTTTGTACTTACTGGCAAAAAATTAAAAGACTCTTAATTTTACAGATCAGCCAGATGCTAAGAAAGTTGCTCCTCAAAATGACTGTAAGTATTTATTTTAACTTGGGTTAAAAGTTAAAGTAACTGTGGATTTTAATATTAGGGCTTTGTTCCTATGTTTTGTTGGGTATCTTTGAAGTTAGTTGAAGGCCATAAATTATCTTCTTGTATGAATTTATTTGTAAAAATATACCTCCTATCTCCCAGTTCAATTTCGGCCATGTATCAATATAATTTAAGATTTAGTTGCTAAGTCATTTTACATGTTCAATTTATTTTATAGCTCTGTTTTTGAAGTACAGTTGTTATATATTTCATTATGGTTTATCATTGGATATTGAATGTAGTTCTTTGTGCTACGTAGTAAGAACTCATTGTTTATCCATTCTGTGCATATTAGCTTACATCTGCTAACCCCAACCTCCCACTCCATCCCTCCCCCAGCCCAGCACCACCCCCCACCACCATAAGTCTGTTCTCTGTCCACTAGTCTGTTTCTGTTCCGTAGGTAGAATCATTTGTGTCAAATTTTAGATTCCGCATATAAGTGACATCATATATTTGTCTTTCTCTTTCTGACTTAGTATGGATATCTAGTTGGATCCATGTTGTTGCAAATGTCATTATTTCATTCTTTTTAATGGCTGAGTAGTATTCCATTGTATATACGTACCACATCTTCTTTATCCATTCATCTGTCAGTGGACATTTAGGTTATTTCCATGTCTTGGCTATTGTGAATAGTGGTGCTATGAACATAGGGGTTATAGCTCCATTTCTTAATCTTTGCTTATGCTGCTTGCAAAAGGACAGTTTTTCTTCTATGCTATTGCCAGTAATGTCTGCCATTTCACTGAGTTTCTTGCCCACTCTCAGTGTTAAGTATTCTGCATAAAATTTTGTGCTCTTCAGGGTGTTGTCTGTGTGTCAGGGAAAGATTTTAGAATTGCTTAAAATGATTATATTGTTAAATATATGTCAATTAAATTAAATTCTCACTTTATTTAATTTTTTGGTAGCTTTCGGAACACAGTTACCACCGATGCATCAGCAGCAAAGGTATAGTCAAATAAAAGCTTTTCAAAGAGCACTTTGTAAGTTTTAGTTGAACTGTATGTGAAACACAGCCAAGTTAGTATATAGTGAATATGTGTCTGCCTTTTCTTTTTTTGGTATATATAGCTCATTTCCCTTGACTCAGTTAGGTGATAGCAAATGATCTGTTTTCTTGAGTGAGATACGTTTGTAATTTCAAAGGATGGGTGGAATTAGCCACACTTTAGAAGAACTAAGCTGAATTAAAATAACTGTTAAAATGATATCTCCTGAACTGCACCCCAACTCCTTTTTGTTCGTGCCTTCAGACTGTTCCATCCACCATACCTTCCTCACTTGATGTGTATGACCTTAATTAAGATACTGGGTTTAACTATTCCAGGCCCCATATTTTGACTTTGAGTATTTTAAGTATGTGCCTAGAAATCTAGTTTAAGCTATTAGGAGCCATTAGATTTCCATTTTTATGTTTACCTTTTATTTATAAACAAATTATCTATCTTTCTTTGAAGGAAAATGTTGGTTTCTGTTATTTCTTAGCAGGTCTGTAATGACAGAAGAATACAAAGTTCCAGATGGGATGGTTGGATTTAGTAAGTAATCTAATTTTTTAAAGCTATGAAAAAACATAATCAAAACATACTTTAAAATCTTTCAGCAAATAATTTTCTTTTTTCTTACTAGTAATTGGCAGAGGAGGTGAACAGATCTCACGCATACAACAGGAATCTGGATGCAAAATACAGATAGCTCCTGGTAATGTTATTCTCTTGCTATTATTTTCAAAGTGACAAGAAAACTAGCATTTTTAAAGTTGCTAGTGAAAACGATGCTGTTAACATTTTCTTGGCCTAAGATTTTTGTTTCTTTTTAATTGTAGACAGTGGTGGCCTTCCAGAAAGGTCTTGTATGTTAACTGGAACCCCTGAGTCTGTCCAGTAAGTACGAAAATCATGTTCCAGCCCTTCCTTCCTACTGAAGGATATTGTCCCTGCAATTGAACTGACTTTCTCCTGCGCTATTCTTTTTTCCCCTGTTTTAGGAAATTTCTAACAGCATATAAACATGCTTGAAAATCCCTCTAAACAGAAAACCATCCCTAAACCCCACATTTCTAATTCTCTGCTCTCTTTTACAAAAAAACTCATAAAAGGTGGTAGCTCTGCTTGAATCTTCAGCCTTGATTTCTTTCCCTAAATTCCAGATTCATATCCAGCTGCTTCCTTAGTATACTGTCAAGTTGAATGTCTACTAGACATCTTTAAATGTTAAACTTCAAATTGTTAAAAACAGAATCATTGTTTTCCAGCCCATGCTTTTTCTTTTACTCAATCTAGTTCATCTCATTTCAGTGTATGAAAACTCTGTTTTAATACTTTATCTTTCTCTAAAGTCTCATTTATCCATAAGCATTTTTTCCTTCCCAGTTATTTGGAATTCAGCCTCCTCTTGCCACCTTCTATACTATCACCTTATCTATGACACCATTTGCCTATATTACCACAATGTGTCTCCATTCTTTTTAGCCTTGTCTAATTATAGTATAGCCATACTGATCCTTTTAAAATATAAATCAATTCATATCACTACTTGGCTCAAAAATCCTCTAATGCTTTCCCATTTAGAGTAGAAGTCAGTGTCTTTATTATGTCTTGGCTTACCTGCCACCTTTCTCACTTCATATTTTACCATTCTTCTCCCAACTCAACTCTGTTCTAGCCCCATTTAGCCTCTTTTCTATTTTTTCAGCACACCAAGTGTGCTTCTCATTAGAGTCCTTTGCACTTTTCTGTTTTCTTCTCCCTGGAACATTTTTCCCCAGATATTTTCATAGTCACTCCTCTACTTCCTTCAGGTCTTGGTTCACATGTCTCCTTATCAGTAAGGTCATTCATTTTTCTTTTTTTTTGGCCCTGCTGTGCGGCTTCTGGGATCTTAGTTCCCATACCAGGGATCAAACTTGAGCCTGCTTCAGTGGAAGCGCAGAGTCTTAACCACTGGACCGCCAGGGAATTGTTCATTCATCTATTTTGCATAAAATAGCATCCCTTCACATACATACACGCAACCTGTCCTCATCTTGTTTTGGTTTTCTTTATAGCACTTCACAAATGACATGTTGTTTCTTTAACCTGCTATTTTTACTTATTTAATGAAGTTAAGCCATGCCAGCAAGGACCTTGTCTTTTTATTTCATTGCTGTAACCCCACTACCTAGAATAGTACCTGGCATATAGTTGACATTTCTTAAGTATTTGTTGAATGAACAAATAAATTTTAACATGTGAGTAACCAAAGTAAAGGTTTAAAAAGTAAACACATTGTTTAATTTTTGGAAGAATGAGCTTTATTCTGAGGTAACTTTAGAAGTAGGGTGTGTCTTGGAAATTTTGGGCTATTCTCAAAAATATTGATTATATGTTGATACCTAGAAAATTTATTGTGTGGTTTCAGTCTTTGACACTCATGGCATTTTCTTTTAATTGTTAAAATTTAGTTTTAGGCCACCTTATCCTGAATTGGGATGGGAGGAGTACCTGATGATCTTATTTTGTATTGGCTATTAATTTGTTAACAGATCAGCAAAACGGTTACTGGACCAGATTGTTGAAAAAGGAAGACCAGCCCCCGGCTTCCATCATGGTGATGGGCCAGGAAATGCGGTTCAAGAAATCATGATTCCAGCTAGCAAAGCAGGATTAGTCATTGGAAAGGGGGGAGAGACTATTAAACAACTTCAGGTATTACTATGTTTATAAAATGATTACTTTTTGTCTGTTTTGAAGCCCGTTTCCTTCCTCTCCCCTCTTTTTAATACATCTGATTTCTGTGATTAACAGGAACGGGCTGGAGTTAAAATGGTTATGATCCAAGATGGACCTCAGAACACTGGTGCTGACAAACCTCTTAGGATTACAGGGGACCCATACAAAGTTCAAGTAAACTTAAGTTTATATTTTACAAAGAGGGATTTGGGGTGGATGGCAGAGGGGGAACACATGCATGAATAATTACAGTGTTTTGAGACACGATTCCTAAATTGGGTAATTTTTTCTACTTCAGCAAGCCAAGGAAATGGTGTTAGAATTAATTCGTGATCAAGGTGGTTTCAGAGAAGTTCGAAATGAGTATGGGTCAAGAATAGGAGGAAATGAAGGAATAGATGTAAGTAAAAATACCAATTTAGAAGTGGTTGAATGCTAGTCCATAAATAAAATAAGGTTTTTCCTGTTTTGTTTTACATAGTCTTCTCTAACATTATACTGTCTTTCCCCGCCCCCCTTTCTACCTGAGAATACATAATGTGTACTTTGTATCTTGCCAACCTCTTTGATATAAATATAGTACTTCTATGGTTTGGGACAGATTAATTTTTCAGGAAATGGCTTTCCTAATGCTTGGTCTTCTCTGCGTAAGGTCCCCATTCCAAGATTTGCTGTTGGCATCGTAATAGGAAGAAATGGAGAGATGATTAAAAAAATACAAAATGATGCTGGTGTTCGAATTCAGTTTAAGCCAGGTGAGTACATATATTTATTTTCTAAATGTTGGTGGCAGTTACTTTTGACACTAATTAATTTAATGCTAAATTAATCCAATTTGTTTCCTTTGTTTAAAGATGATGGAACGACACCAGATAGAATAGCACAAATAACAGGACCTCCAGACCGATGTCAACATGCTGCAGAAATTATTACAGACCTTCTTCGAAGTGTTCAGGTTTGATAGAATGTTAAATTTTCATTGTTTTGTTTTGTTTTCATTTTTAAAATACTTTCCTTCATTAAATGTGAAAGTCCCCCTCCATATTATTTTTATCAGAATCTGTTTGGTGATACTTTATTAATAGCTAGAAAGTTTAAATTGCTTTAAGGTGAACATTTTGGAGCAGGACGGCAGCTACATATAAGTGCACTGCTTTATTCACCACGGCATAAAAGGAATAAATGGTGGTGGTCATTTCTTGATTATTTGGGCCAAGGTGTGTCCCAGCTTCTCTAAACTTCTCATTTAGGAAAATGAAAGTTAAGGGAAATAGATGTGTAATAATTTTACTGTGGAAAGAAGAGCATATTTCTGACTTTGTCTTTCCCCTCTTTTAGGCTGGTAATCCTGGTGGACCTGGACCTGGTGGTCGAGGAAGGGGTAGAGGTCAAGGCAACTGGAACATGGGACCACCTGGTGGACTACAGGAATTTAATTTCATTGTACCAACTGGGAAAACTGGATTAATAATAGGAAAAGGCAATGTATTTAAAACTATTAATGGGTGGTTAATAATTTAACGGTTCTGGATGCTATTTCTGTTGCCGTTGTAAATGAGTAGCAATAATTTTTGGGGGGCTGTGTTTTAGTAGAAAAGTGTTCTTAACGCTGATAGTAACACCTAAAACCTAAATGAAGGGCTTTATATGTACTTAAGTCAAGAGTGGGATTTGAATCACATTGGCTTCTAGAGAAGGGAACCAACAGTATAATTATTAGTGTAAGAAATTTTTCTTCTGACCTAGAAAGTGGTTAGTGTTTTTGTTTATTTTGCTGTTTCCTGACATGTTTTTAAATTTTTGAATTTTTAAATCATTGTGTTAGTTTATATTAAATTGCTTAGAAAAGCAATTTCTTTGAAGCAATTATTTTGATATAATTCATTTTAAGGTTGGGTGCAGACATACTAAGTTATGTCTTAAAACTTAAATGTGTGAAATGCTTCATATAATTTGACTTAAAGTGTAGAATAAATGGAAACTTCTAGTAGAATATTGGCAAATGGGATACTGTTCATACCTTCCTTCTTAATTGTGACCAGTTTGTTTTGAATAGCTCCTCTATATCCTTTGAATCTTTAGAGAAATTACTGTGCTTTGATTTTAGGAGGTGAAACCATAAAAAGCATAAGCCAACAGTCTGGTGCAAGAATAGAACTTCAGAGAAATCCTCCCCCTAATGCAGATCCTAATATGAAGTTATTTACAATTCGTGGCACTCCACAGCAAATAGACTATGCTCGACAACTCATAGAAGAAAAGATTGGTGTGAGTATGCTTTAAGCATCCAATTGATAGCACAGATCCTGTTAGTTAAATAAGACATTAATTCATATGTTCCTATAAGTGCTGTACAGAAAAATGTTAATTTCTACTCTAAAATTATAGGTCTGGTCACGTAATAGAAACGTAAAATATAGAAGAGATTTTTCAGCGATGAAAATAACCCAGTTAATACACAGTTACAGGTGTTCAGAACATTGTACTTGAGGGTGGGTAAATAAGAGGATAGCATTACTTGAGTTATGGTATTAGGGTTGGTGGAAGATTGCGGAATATACCTGAAGGAGGCAGTTAACAGGAAGTCACTATTTATTAAGGGCTTGCTTACCCAACTTTGGTGAAGTAAAGGTGAATCAGATGCCTGCCCCCTCAGTAAAGTAGAAATCTATAAATCCTAATTCTTAGACTGGCTGACAGTCGTCTGGGGAGTTTTAAAATGTCGACCGCTTGGGTGCTTTACACCTTGACACATATAATGTACACAGTTCTGATTCAGAATGTCTGCAGTAGGACCCAGCATCTAATTTTAGAAGGATGTTCCAGGTGATTCTGATGCATGGTCAGATTTGGAAATAGTGAGGAAATAGTGCTTTACTGTGTTTATCTTACTATGAAGAATTAACGTGAACGAGCATCTTAAATTGTTAATAATAATTAGAGTATCTTAGGAAAGTTCTTCTTGATGTTTGCCATGCTGTGAATGGGGTGTTTCTCTCTGCTTGGGAAAACAAAAATAGATGTACAAAAGACACTTCAGAATACCCTATGGGGACTTCCCTGGTGGCGCAGTGGTTAAGAATCCACCTGCCAATGCAGGGGACACGGGTTTGATCCCTGGTCCGGGAGGATCCCACATGCCGTGGAGCACCTAAGCCCGTGTGCCACAACTACTGAGTCTGCTCTCCAGAGCCCGTGAGCCATAACCATTGAGCCCACATGCCACAACTACTGAAGCCCGTACGCCCAGAGCCCATGCTCCGCAACAAGAGAAACCACCGCGATGAGGAGCCTGTGCACTGCAACAAAGAGTACCCCCCGCTCACAGCAGCTAGAGAAAGCCCTCATGTAGCAACGAAGACCCAACACAACCAAGATAGGTAGGTAGGTAGGTAGGTAGGTAGGATAGATAGATTTATTAAAAAAAAAAAGAATACCTTATAAAAATATACACAAACATAAGTTCTGTGGTATGGAGAATAAGTATAATTGTTCAAAAAAATGAAGAAGATAATTGTTGGACTCAGTAATGGCAGGAATTGATGCCAGAAAAATGAATAGTGCATCTTGGTTTTGGATTTTGCTATCATCAGCATTGCTTCTGGATTGATGGGCAGACTAGATAGGTTGTTCAAGAGAAGCTCTTAAGAAGAACTTGGACTCTTGAGTCAGGCTATTTGGGTTCAAAATACTCTGAATCATTTACTGACTGTGTGACCTTGGGGGAAGATAATTACACTCTTTGCCTCTTTTTCATCTGAAAGTGAGGATAATCCTACCTACCTTTTAGGGTTATAGAGATTAAATGTTTGAAGTATGTGTGTTTATCCCTTAAAAGAGTGCCTAGCACAAAGCCCTGTAAAAATGTTGCTACCTTTTTTCAATAATCCTTTTTTTTTTTTTACTATTTGCAAAGGAAAGGTTATGTATAATTGAAGTGAGGGATAATGACAGCAGTTAGAGACTTAAAGAGACAAGTTATTATGAAAGTCTTGAAGTTTGGCTTTATTGCAGTGAGAAAATGGACAACCATATATAGATTAAGCATTTTTGTCCAAATTGTCACATGGTGAGTATTAACTGCATGAAAGGAATATTTTATTTTAGAACAGTTAAATCTAGTGGTCCTTACAAGTTGGATTATCAAAGAAGAATCAACTAAGCATTATTAATTATGATGTGGCATGAAATGGATACGAAATATCCTGATTTGTTAAATCAATTAAAAAGGGAATCTTCATGGTATTCAGAAAATTATGATAAAAAGGGTAAGGGAGGAAATGAATTAAATTATTGATTGAAATGGGGCTCAGTGACAGGAAGGCTGTGAGAAGGACTGGTTTGTTGAGTGAGAACTTATTACATTATTGGGGAAGTATTCAATAGCCAGTTCACAATATGAGACCTAAGCAATTTGAGGACTGTATTGTCAGCATGGTTCTCTGATTACAATGTTAAGTGAATAGATGTAGAGTAGATGCAGAGAGAGAAGAGCTAGAGGTAAGAACTTGATATTTGATAAGCTTCCATGATTAAGATGATAAAGGGCTAGTAAAAGTAAAAATTGTACAAGGAAAGGGAAATAATGGAAAAGGGAATAGCCTGAAAAGAATAGAAGGTAAAGTTAATGTTTCAGTTCTTTGCTAATGCTGTTGATTTTAATTAATTTTACATGCCTCATTAATATGGTAGAGTTCAGAAGTTTTGCAACATGAGTGAGGAGATGAAGGAAAATCATAAATTTTAGATTGCTTGTGGTTAGGTAAGAGGGTAGAAATGGAAGGTTATTTGGCCTTTGAAATGTTTAACCATTACTGTCTTTCTGATTTTTGTTTGTCTTTTGCTTTTTTTGCAGGGCCCAGTAAATCCTTTAGGGCCACCTGTACCCCATGGGCCCCATGGTGTCCCAGGCCCCCATGGGCCTCCTGGGCCCCCTGGGCCTGGAACTCCGATGGGACCATATAACCCTGCACCTTATAATCCGGGACCACCTGGCCCTGCTCCTCAGTAAGTTTTGAGTTTGGTTCTAGGCTTTTCCTCAAAGATTCTAGATTTTGGGAAGCTATTTTAAAATTGATTTCTGTGTTTTCAGTGGTCCTCCAGCCCCTTATGCTCCCCAGGGGTGGGGAAATGCGTATCCACATTGGCAGCAACAGGCCCCTCCAGATCCAGGTAAAAGATGCTTATCATTTGGGTGTAATCTGTGTTTTTGTTTGCCACTCCTGTTATAGTTATAAATTTTCTAGTGTTGATTCTACATTGTGTGCATTTTCTGCACTTGTTTCACTCCTTCAGCAGAAGCGTTAGGTTCTGGTTCTACTACAGTGTATAAGACTGTTGTGAGTATGGTCTATTTTCGTAGGTCTTTTTCTACCTGCATTTGGCTTTCTCTACTTTAGAAGTGATCTAGCAGAATGCTAAAAGCCAACAGTATAGGAAGGAGTATAGTGTCTTAGGTTTTAGATGCTAGTGCCATCAAATGTATGTTAATTGTGACATTATCCATGAAAGAATAGTGTATATTTATTTATAAAATTGCGTGAGAGTCAGTTGGAGTGTTTAATCCTTGGGCATTAAACTTCCAAATACTCAAATAAGATATGTAAGTTGCCTATTTTAGTATTTCTGATATAACTTCACATGAGTAAAAAGCAGGCCTGTATTAAATATCTGCATGTTGGAACTCTCAATTTAGTTAAATATTTTCTCTGTTCAGATGTGATTTGTATCTGTTACATTTTATTCTATCCTTGAATCTTTTCCCACCCTGCGGTTTTCTTTCCATCGCAGTCAAAGAGCATTAATTGAAACCAGTAACTTTTATTTATGATCCCTTTTTTTTTCTCACCTACTACATACCTCTTAGGCCTCTTTCACTGGAGTAGTTTCAAGGAAGGTACTGAATTAAGGATTCCTTTTGACACTAGTATACTTACTTTTTAGTTTTTTTTTTTTTTTTTTTTTGTGGTACGCGGGCCTCTCACTGTTGTGGCCTCTCCCGTTGCAGAGCACAGGCTCCGAACGCGCAGGCTCAGCAGCCATGACTCATGGGCCTAGCCGCTCTGCGGCACGCGGGATCTTCCCGGACTGGGGCACGAACCCGCATCCCCTGCATCAGCAGGCGGACTCTCAACCACTGCGCCACCAGGGAAGCCCTATACTTATTTTTTAAAAAACTAAAATAATTTAAATGAAATTGTTTTAGTGAATTTTATTAAACATTTCTGGAGTTAAGGGTGGCCCTGTATTATAACATACCTTAATTTCATAGGAGGTATATGCTCTTTGGAACATGATGATACAACATGACAGTTACCAAATAACCACAACTCCCACACATTCAAGAAACTAAACTGTGTGCGCTAAGGTCTGAGTATGCAGCAACGAATTTACGTTCTGTAGAGATGCGTACTTAAAATGCTAGCAATACTGTGCTAGAAGGACTTAAGAAGGGTCAGATATGATTTATTGTATAATAGTGTTTAAAGAATGGAAGGATTTTTCTTTCCCTCTTGTAAGCTAATTGGTATGGTGTTATTAAGCAGAAGAATCCCACCACTGAAGAGATTGAGAAAATTAAGGGGCAGATTTATATTGGGTAACTTGGATCTGCAGGATTGCACCTATTTGGATGCTCTGTTTGGGTAGGTAGTATGATTGAGAGAAATGATGGGAATAAGAAGTGGTCTCTGTCTCACAGTCTCATTTTCCCACTTAGGGTAGTGGTGAAGTCATCAGTGAAAGAATTGGTTAATGAATGTGGCTTTCAGCAATGCCTTTGGGAAAGAAATAACCCATTTTGCTAAAAGATAACAGCTAGGGTTAGATATTGCTTATATGTAAAAACCAAAATGAAATTGTTTCATTACTTTGTATTAAACATCCTGGTATTTAAATGTGGCCCTATATTGACAGTAAAGTCTGTATTCTCTGAATTAAAATCTGTTTCTATAAAAAAATTACTGGGTTGTTAAAGTCACATACTTAGAGTGAAACAGACTTGAATAAGTCCTAGTCATTATTACGGGATAGTAAGTCTTGAACCTCTTTAAATCTGTTTTCTTATCTATAAAATAATAAGTAAATGAATGAATATAATAATGAGTGAATTTAGTAAGTTCTCAGTAAGTATTAGTTATATGTAATTATGAGACTGGTTTTCATATATGGTCTACACATTTTAAGAGTGTAACTATCATTTCCTAAAAGTGTTTTATCTCAGTTTCTCAATCTAGACGTGCTGTAAGTGACATATTATTATTAATTACTATACAGGTAATGATACTATGTATTGGGATACATGTATTTAGAAACTTATGGAGAGTGGCATAATGCCTTATAATTGTATCACCTTAGACATTGGATCACTCTGGGAATCCTTACCCTTTTTTTTCTCAAACATCACTAACCTTTGTTTTATTGCTGCCCATTTGGGATGAAGGCTAAATAGATTACATATAGATATAGAATCTGGTTGAGGAAATTACATCTTTCTTCAGGATATAAACTAATAAAGATATACCTATAGTATCATATGATACACCCAGTATAAAAGACAGGATCAGTAAGAGGATTGCTGTTTCAGACTGAGAAGTCTCAAACTTTAATGCATCTCTTGATTTTTATGAAGGATGAGTGAGGGACAGTCAAGTGCAGAGGAAGCAAACATGGTGAAACGCCCAAATACGAGCATGATGACTTTTGAAAAGTACAGCCAATTTACTGTGGCCAGAACTTGAGTGTTGGAAAAATATTGACAGCAGGGAGAGGAGGCTGGAAGGGAAAGTATAAGCGAGTGTGTCCAAATATCTTGTTAAATATGTTGAATGATAATCTGTACTTAAAAGCTTTAATAGTCCCTAAAGACTCCAAGAAATTAATGAATTTCAAATAGGGCAGTGACATCAAGTTTACCTTTTAGGATAATCACTGAAATATGGCGAATCTGTTTCTTTTTCCAAGGTTTTTAAGTTGTCTTTTCATTGAAAACAAGATAGGACAGAGTTCATAGTTGTAAAATAATTCTTTCTTGTACAGGTTAGTCCCTAGAATTCCTTTCCTTTAGTCATCTGCCACATAAAACTGTTGTGCCTGAGGCAAAACTGGTTTAGAAAAGGAAGGGCACAGGATGGTTTGAGACAAAGCATTGGATTTGGAACCAAAAGATCTTTATTCGTATCCCAACTCTGCCAGTCACTAGTTTTCTAGGAACTAGGAAAGTTACTTAATCTCTGAGCCTAAGTTTTCTATAATAAAAGCTATTGATGACAGTAAAAATAATAGAAGAATTTGAAAGTGTACACTTACTGTTTTTTAATGTTAATTTGGGGGTCTATATATTTGCTAGAGAGGTGTGTGTGTGATTGATTATGGACTTTAGATACAAATATAGAACTTGTGTTTATTCTAGCTAAAACAGGAACAGATCCAAATTCAGCAGCTTGGGCTGCTTATTATGCTCACTATTATCAACAACAAGCACAGCCACCGCCTGCAGCTCCTGCTGGTGCACCAACTACAACCCAAACCAATGGGCAAGGTAACTATGGTAATTAAAGAATTTTTTTTCTTTGTGGAAGTGAAAACCTGTGTTTGGAATTATATATAAAGTATATCGGTGTATTACCCTCAAATTTATAATATTATTAACAGCTTCAGTAAGCAGCCTTTGCTTTTTAAAAACAAGTTACTTTGAAATAACTGCAAACTTTCATAAAAGTTATAAGATACATTACCAAGAACATCCAGATAATTTAGCTGTTGATGTTTATCTTCCCCATTTGATCCATTACCCTATCACATGTGTCCATATCCATTATCATTAGTCTTTTTCAGAACCATTAAGACCAGGCTATAGACATAATGCCCCATTACCCTTAAATACTTCTTTCTGTATTTCTCCAAAAATAACCATCACACAGCACTCTTTAATCAACGTTGGTACTTCTTACATATCCCAAGGCACAGTCGTTACTGAGATTTCACCAATTGTTCCATCAGCTTCTCATCAATCAAGAATAATTCTTGTCTTTTTCTTTCAAAAGAGTACAGACCTTTTGTGAGATGTTTATGGATCAACCTGTCCCTTCAACCTTTTCTTATGAAGATGAGGTCACAATCAGGGTTCCTGCTTACATTATGGCAAGAATACTTCAGAAATGAATGCTGTTCTCTTAGTGCATTACAGTAGGGGTCGTATAATGTGGACCTGTTTTATCCCCAGAGGTGGTAACCATGGTCACTCAGTCATGTTGATGTCTGCCAAGATTCTATACCATAAAATCACCATTTTTCTCTTTGAAATTAATACTGTCTGGAGAGTTATACTGAGATTATACCACTATTCTGTTCTTTTTTTGGAGGGGGGCAGGACAAACAGGATAATTTTATTCTCATTTTTCCTTAAAATAAAGATACAGTAGAAGTTTTACAATTCAGTTTGATGAGATGTGATTTTTAATCTTAACATTTTTTGAAAAACAAATGATAGTGAAAACAAAGAACTAGTACAAATTATAAAACTACTAGAGCAAAGAGAAAACTACCTTTCTGATCAAAACATGTACCACAGCTAAACTTCCTTAGAAAACTTCCTAAGATTTCTAAGCTAAACTTTCTTAGGATTATGTTCCTCATTGAAGGCCTTAGCCTTCATTGATAATAGCTGCCTGATTGAATTACACATGACAATTTCTCCTTCCATCATTCATTCTGCATTTATTAGGTGGTATTTTACTATAGAAGAGGTTTCCTTTTTCTTTCTGTTTATTTCTCTATGTCAGTATGGATTCCTGTTTTATTCAGTAAGTTATGTTTTTAACTTAACCAGATTGTCCTAGATTTGGTCAGTCAGGAGTAGCTTTAAGATGGCTCCTGTATCCTTTTGACATGCCTGTCATTCTTTAAGCACTTCCCCACTTTCTTGCACAATAAGATGCTTGTATTGTGCTTTTTGAGCTCCAGCCCTTGAATCAGCCATTTTTCCAATGATCCCTGATTTCTTTTAGTAGATGATGATATTTAGAAACTTAACAGTTGTGTTCATTGCTGCTGAAGTGTTACTGCTACTAGCTCCTTTCAGTGTACAGAGCTAGGAAATGAATTTATGTACATGCATATCTACATACATATAAAAATACATAAATATCCATATGTGTATGTATTTCTAAAACTGTACATTCATATCACCTGCAATTCCATTCCAGAGTTTCAAAGTTCTTCTTTCTAGCTTTTCCCACTTTCCATGCTTATAAATGGTGAAAGACCTGGTATCGTCAGTGTGTTTTATTTGACCAGTGAATTTACTTAATATGCTCAATGTAACTACTCTTCTAAATAAATAGACCATCTTCTCTGTACACTATCTCTGTACTCCCAGAGTCCTGTGTCTTTGGCACCAGCAAGGATGCCACTATCACACAGCACTTCTCTCCTACCCTCATTTTCCATGACAGGCTACTCCCAACTCCTCTACACAAAAAACAGAAGGAAAGGGCCAAAATTGCTTTTTAAAAACCTTAATCATAATTTTTTATGTTTTTCCTAAATAAGGAGATCAGCAGAATCCAGCTCCAACTGGACAGGTTGATTATACCAAGGCTTGGGAAGAGTACTACAAGAAAATGGGTATGTTCTACATTTCTTTTTTTATACATTTTATTAAACTGAAACGTTTAGTAAATATCACACTAAAAGGTTGAAGATTTTGATAAAAAGCATGTTTGTTCCATGTTTTTATTACCTTGGACTTCTTTCATCCAATAACTTTTAAAATCTTGAGGTATAGAACTATTGAACAAGAATGCATTCCAAAATCACTGAACTTTCAGACGTATCTTTGTCATTACAAATAATAATTGTTAAATTTGTGGTTAAGAAATCTTTTTATTTCTAAGTGCATTTGTCAGCCATTTACTAATTCAAGCTAAAGGTTTCCCCACTGGCACATAGGACATTGAATATTACCTATACTTTTGTCAAAGGTAAGTTACATGTCAGTAACCTAAATGGCACCGGTTAAATTATAGAGCACCAAGCAAAAATTGGTTGCGTGTGATATTATTTGTGCTGCAAAATAACAGATAAGAAGTAACCTACAGGGCTTCCCTGGTGGCGCAGTGGTTGAGAGTCCGCCTGCCAATGCAGGGGACACGGGTTTGTGCCCCGGTCCAGGAAGATCCCACATGCCGTGGAGCTGCTGGGCCTGTGAGCCATGGCCGCTGAGCCTGAGCGTTCAGAGCCTGTGCTCCGCAACAGGAGAGGCCACAACAGTGAGAGGCCCGCGTACCGCAAAAAAAAAAAAAGAAGTACCTACAGTGACAGAGGAAGTTAATTACTTAAATAACATTTGCATTATGAAAAAGGAAAAACAGTCACCTAGAAGGGCTGTTTCCATTCAATAAATGTAGAGCATATACTATATGCCAAGCATAGGAATAGATACTGAGAATGTGACTGTGGGCATAACACTTAGGAGCCCTGCCCTTCTGGTTATTATATTCTAATGGAGAGTACAGTTGCCAATCAAGTGCTTTGCCAATATATTATTGCAAACTGCTGTGAATGAAAACTGTACAGTGGTCTCCCACTTTTACATGGGGGATATGTTTCAAGTCCCCGCCCCAGCATGGATGCCTGAAAGTGCGGATAGTACTGAACCCTATATGTACTGTGCTTTTTACCTATACGTACATAACTATGATAAAGTTTATGAGTTAGGTACAGTAAGAGAGTAACAACATTAATAGAACAGTTATAACAGTATATTGAATGAAAGTTACATGAATGTGATCTCTGTCAAAATACGTTGTACAAATTTAATGCCTTTTCCATCTTAACTAAGCAGCTAATCACGTACCGTAGCTGTAACCTGCATTTTGAGGTGGGACAGCAGAACTTGGATGAATTTCTTTTTCCTCTTCCACAATTTCACAGAAGATTTGTTCTTACCATAGATCTTAGCAACCTCAGTCAGCATACTGACATACTTTCCTTATTAAATGGAGAACTTTTAACCTTTTCACTTAAAGGAAAAGGCTTCTCTTAGTCATATCCAAATTGCCAGCATCACTATTCTTGGAATTCAGGGCCATTATTAAGTAAAATAAGGGTTACTTGGACACATAAGCACTGCAGTACCAGGACAATCTTTTAAGCAAGATGGCTGCTGAGTGACTAACTGGTGGGATATGCTAGACAAAGGGACAGTATGAGATTTCATCATGCTCCTCAGGATGGTGCACAATCTAAAACTTACGAATTGTTCATTTAATATTTTCAGGCTATGGTTGACCACAGGTCACTTCACTGCAGAAAGCAAAACCTTGGATGGGGTTCTTTCTGTTCACTGACACTTAGATGTGCACATTGGACAACAAGTCACACAACTACAAAGTGGTGGAACCAGACTTTGAACTCTTAAGAGGGTCTAAGTCCCAAGCCTGTCTCCTGAATTGCATTTTTCAGGAACCATTTCAAACCTGATGTTATACTTCTGAACAGACCGGGTTTTTTCCAGATTCTTATTCTCAGTCATTCAAAATTAACACACCATAGCCAGTTGTCACAAACAGAAGCTAATAAGATAAACTTGCTCATTCTTCACTGATATAGAAAGTATCTATAGGTGATAGTTTTGTCATAAGGTACAGTCTACTTGTGATTCTCAACATAAATTTCAGTGTTCTTTGCCATAACACCATGTTTGAATATCCTCCTAACCCCCACCTTCTTTTCACTTGAATGTTTTTCTGTAGCAGCACAATGATAAGCTATTAATTTTATGAGCAAAGTGAACTGGTTGAGTGATTCCCCCTTACATGTAAATCTTAAATAATGTTAGGTTGTCAGGTCTTTAATGATAGCTACAAGGTCCATATATTTTTCCTGTATAAGTCTTTTTTTGTTTTGTAAAGGATTGATTGCTTAACTACTTTGATTTCTTCTAGGTGCATTGCTTGTCCTTAAGATCTTTTTAGGATAACTACAAATAAGAAACCTTAAAGCATCAAACTAATCAGTTCAATCTTTTGATGTTTTTAAATGGAAGGGAAAGAAAGGGGTAATAAAATATCAGGGAGAGAGAAAGATCTTTATCTCTAAGTCAAACTCCCTTATTTGGAAAGATGGAGTTTTACTCTTCCTAGTGGCATAGGTAGGATTTCCTAGGACTCTGGATGTCCTGATTTCTTTTTTTTTTTTTTCTTTTTTGTGTATCTATTGCAGTTTTGGGGTTTGCTGTTCCCATGAGGTTTTTTTTCCCCCCACATACGCACTGTATTTTATTTTTACAAGAGATAAACAAACTGACACCAAGCATTGTAAATGGATGACCACAACAAAAGCAACAATGATTACAATTATCAAACACGAAACACACTCATACTATGTCATAATACTGACATTCAGTCCAGTAAGGGTGTCCTGATTTCTAATCCAGTGCCCTTGTCACCAAACGAGGGAGACTGTCTCAGCTTTTGAAGCCATTTCAGCTTTTTCTGTTAAGAACAGAAAATCCCCACTAACACTGTAGATTTGTCAGTTTGCTTATTAATAAAAGTCTGTTGAGGGCTTCCCTGGTGACGCAGTGGTTGAGAGTCTGCCTGCCGATGCAGGGGACACGGGTTCGTCCGGGAAAACCCCACATGCCGCGGAGCGGCTGGGCACGTGAGCCATGGCCGCTGAGCCTGTGCGTCTGGAGCCGGTGCTCCGCAACAGGAGAGGCCACAACAGTGAGAGGCCCGCTTACCGCAAAAAAAAAAAAAAGTCTGTTGAAACAGATGTGTTTTTTTAATTAGTTCTGTTTTCTGAAACAATTGTAAATTACCTAGATTAGCATGAAGAGAACTTAAGAGAGAAATTCTTAAAGATGAGATTCTGGAGGGTTAAAGACGGAAACTTTAAGGAATTCATATCGCTGTCTTATACGGAATGACAGCAGTCTAGATGTGGGTGCTTTTGAAGCTAGAATGAAGGGAACTTTTGTAAAAAAGTGAACACCCTAAAAAGAAACAGGGTTTCAGAATAGAGACAGGCAGTTTCTATTTGGAGGAAAGTAAATGAAGGCACTTTGGGATAAGTTTGACTTGAGGCGGAGTCCCTTTTAATGTTAAGCACTGATATGGTGGACTCTGAACCCTTAGCATATGGTACCTAGCCTAAAAGAGCCAGGCGAGAGTGGTTGTGGGAAAGATGCAGGTGTATGGAGAAATAACAGGGTGAAGTCAAGCAAGGCTGTCTCTTGGGCTGTAATAGAATGTTACATATGAACTCTAGGACAAGTCTTATCTCTTGAATGAAATGAAATTAAGACTTTATACATTGTAAAGTTACATGTAAATGTTAAGTATTGTTCTAAATTATCTCATATCAAAACAGTTTTTGAAACTGAATAAAGGGAACAAGTTAAGGACATGGCTTTCCAAGGGGCAAGAGGCTAGGGGAAGAGCCAAAACATAAATAGATTAGATAGGAACAGTTCTTTTCCTGCTTTCACCTGGGCAAAAAGAATGACATTTGCCCTTCACATAGGAGTGGAATGAGTTTTTCTGTGGACGCTTTCAAGATTGGAATGTCAAATGTTGATGACTTACTCAACCAACTGTTTATTTTTCTTAGAGTCTAACATGTTTACTTTTAGCTTTCCACAAGGATATTTGAGTTTGGGATGGGGGGTGTTTTTCAGGGAACATTTGAGTTTGGTGAATTTTCTTGATATGTCTCCCTGATATTGTTATTTTTTTGCCTCTAAAATATGAGTATCTCTTAACAGTGAGGTTTAGTTCCATTTGTAAACCTGAAGTGGAAATTGTTGCTGTCTTAAATAAGTTTGGCCTCAAGTCAGCAAGTTTTCAAGTGTGCAGTTTTGTAAGAAAATGGATGGTTTTATTACGATTGGTACCAAGATATTTGGCAGTTGTCTAAATACTGAAACTGGTTTTAGATTTACTTGAATTGTGTCTCCTCATAAGATCAAAATGTTAGACTCACTTCCTCTTTGAAAAGAGTATGGAAAACAAAAGTGTGAGAATTTTGTCTACAGTATATGGGATTTCTCTGTGCTGTTGCCCATATAAGTAGGGGGGAGTTTCTTGCATTTTTAAAGTTAGTCATAAATCTTAAATTTTTATTTACTCAGTTGCTTTTGTTCTTTGGCCAATTTTGTGATGTTGAATAGACCACTTTCTAAAACTATAAAGTTGCCTTGTTAGCAACATCTAACAAACAAAAACAGCTTTCTGCCAGTATTTTTTGTCTAGCTGTAATAATTTTATAAAGTCAGATAAATTACAAACTAAATAACTTTTTTTTTCAAATAAAGGAGTTAAATAGGGAAACTCAGGTTCTCTTTCTCTCCAACTTTTGGTTTCAAATTTTTTTATACCTTCAGAAAATTGGAAAAATAGTACAGCGAACACCCATGTTTATATTTCCTATCCAGATTGACCATTTTCAAAAAGTTTGCAACATGTACTTTGTATGTATACTTTTTTTAGTGCCTGAGCCATTTCAAAGTAAGTTGCCAACTGTTGCTCTAAATAAATTTTCAATAATATCAACATATTTAAGTTTCCCTGGTTGTCAGAAAAAGTGTCTTTTGTAGCTATTTGTGTGTTGGGCGGGGGGCTTGTTTTTATTTTGTTTTTTAAATCCAGAGACCTCAAGGTTCATGCGTCGCATTTGAGTGTGTCTCTTGAGTCTCTTAATTCCAGAAAGTCACCTAGAAGAACGTGCTTGCGCAAGCTGTTGAGCTTTGTGTTTCATTGATTTTGCTTCTTAGAACCTCTTCAGTAGTGATTATTCTTTATGTCCTTCATCAAGTTATTTTTAATAAAATTGTGTTGTAATTTGGACACAGCATATGAAAACTTTAAATGTCATATTAAAAGATATCTTGAAGATTAGTGTTTATACATGTAGTTTATAGGTTACTTATCAGGAAACAAAAATGTTGGCCAGATCTTAAAATAATGAAGTCTTTAAATAATAGCTTTTAAGTGGGTTTTTTTCCTCAAAAAATGTTTTTTCTTTTTCTCCATTGAAGATTTACATTTTATTTAAAATTTGTAGTGTAACAAATCCAAATGGATAAGAAAACAAAAAAAAAAAATAGTGGTCCATCCATTCCTCCCAGCATCACCACTGGGGAACCGTGGACTGCTGTTCCAGACTGAATTTAGAGCATTAATTCTGTAATTGAATCGAGATTATGCCTAAATGTTTACCTATCTTGGTTAAGGCTATGTGGATGGCTTTGTTTTTTATTAATAGTGATGCTCTAGAACTAAAAGTTACGATTAGTATAAGGCAAAAAGAAAATAAAAGAGCATTTAGATTTTTTTTAAATTACAGAGTAGTTTTCTGACACTAATGAATATTTAAAATAAAACAGGAGCAATTCTGACCCTCTGCTTTTGTCTTTATAACCTGTACTTACAGTGGATATAATTTTGTATTAAAATTTAGGGGGTTTTTTTTAGGTCAACAAGGGCAGACACAAGATTATTCAAAGGCTTGGGAGGAATATTACAAGAAGCAAGGTATTGTTTTTATTAGAACTGAGATTCTTTGGGGCTTTTAGTTGTGGTTACAGCAACAAAGTTGTTTTGTTTTCTCAAAGGTCAAGCAGTTCCTGCCCCTACTGGTGCTCCACCAGGTGGTCAGCCAGATTATAGTGCAGCCTGGGCTGAGTACTATAGACAACAAGCAGCCTACTACGCCCAGACAAGTCCCCAGGGAATGCCACAGCATCCTCCAGCACCTCAGGTATAATAAATTTGCTAATGTGTTGATTTCAACTCCAGTCCTGTTTTCTGCATGTTTACTGTTGTCTGGGATTATGTTTGCCTTTTAAATTTTTATCAGGCAAAGTATAACTAAATGAAGTACTGTGGTATATTGTTTGGGTTTTTTTGTTTGTTTGTTTGTTTTTTACAATGCTTTCTGGCATCTGAGTGCTAGATATCTCTATAATGCCTTTGATTTTAAAAATAAATTTTTTTCCCCCAGGGATTTGCAAATCATGCAAGAAGCCACCACCATTTATATTAACCAGTTTTTCTTTCTTAAAGGATTCACTCCTGAGTTAGCTCCATTTAAAGGATTTTCTTTAACTTTTTGTGTATTTCTTATGTATCTCTTCTGCACAGGGCCAATAATAAGAAGTGGACAATACAGTATTTGCTTCATTGTGTGGGGGAAAAAAACCTTTGTTAAATATATGGATGCAGACGGCTTGATGAAGATCTTAATTTTGTTTTTGGTTTAAAATAGTGTTTTTTCTTTCTTTCTTTCTTTCTTTTTTCTTTTTTTTTGAAAATGTACAAAATATCTATCACTACTGATAGGAGGTTAATATTTCTGTGTAGAAATGAAAATTGGTTTGTTTTTAGTATTTAGTGTAGATGTACACATTCCAGCAAATGTATTTGCAACTATTATGTGGTCAATGCTTTGTGATATAAATGTACTTTTTTCAATGTATACTTTCACTTTTAAAATGCCTGTTTTGTGCTTTACAATAAATGATATGAAACCTCCTGTGTCGGTAAGTTGGATATGTGGGTATTTAAAGGATTCATAATTTCTTAGCAATGATAAATTAAGATACATATACACAAATATATAAGCTTTCCCCATGAAATATTAATTTGAGTTTTTAAACACTGGCATGTCTTTTTCCCCCTTGCAGTATAGTAGTAGATTGGAGGATCTTTTCCATTTATTGTATTTGGCTGTTTCAGCACAAGTAATCCTGATATCTTCATTTTTTTCCCCTTCTGTTTGATTAAAAACTGCATGTGTGTACAGTGATCTTTTGGCATACTTCCATTGCATTAACAGTGAAATTTCCTTTTATACATGACCACTGTTTGAGACCTGTACTGCTGCTATAACAGTTAACCTTTCTGTTTTTAATTTGATAATTACTTGATTTCCAAGACTATTTCAGCATAACTAATTTTAAACAGTTTTCGGACAGTGAATATGAGTAGTCTGTAATAAGAACAGTTTTTTCATGTAAAGCAGCTCTTGCAAATGTATACAATATTAGAGTGTTTCTTTCTAAATTTAGGGTAGAAAAAGTAGTGTGCAAAAAGTATAGCTACAGTGCATCTGCCATTGAAACATTATTGGGGTATGAAAATGTTCAAGCTTTTTTTTTCTTTTTTTTCTTTTTGCAGTATAGATAAGCTTTGTTTTGTAAATGCACAAGTCCAATCATTGAATCAACTTAATTTTTTTATGTACTTAAAATCATTTTATTACTCTATAACACTCATGCTGAAGTTCTGATATTTTGTTGAAATCCATTGTTTTACTCTTTGCATATTTGTTGGCTCTTTGCATATTAATATATTAGACTACATGCAAATACAGTCTGTCTTGCCATTGTCTGTTGAAGTGCAGGTTTGATCCAGCCAGTATAGAACTAGCTCTGTAGGGGTGAGGAGGACTGTGCTGTGTATCATCCTTGATTGTGTTCCTTCAAGGAGCATTGCACTGTAAGTACATCAGAATGACAAATTGATGAACTGCAACAGTATCTTTTTGTCAATGTTCCACATAATGCAAATGCCATACTTTGTGTGAATATTATGTTGGAATACAGTGCTTATATCTTGGAAAACCATAACTGCTTCTTAATTTAACATAGAATAATTCATAGGTCTGTATTTTTTTTTTTAAAGTGAGCTTAATGGGTAAGTATTTTTGATATGCTTTAGCTATAGCTAAAGAAAACTGATCATTAACAAAGTTGAATAGTATTACTCATTGGTGCTCCTAAAATATATTGTTTTTCAGTGTAAAACATGCATATCTTATATATTAATATGAAAGACTTGAAATGTGTCAGACAGAGTGGTTTTCAGTTTGCAAATATTAAGCAATGTAGTGGTTTTAACACCATTTCCTATATATATATATACTAGTTCTTTCATTGGTGGGGGAGCACCATTTGCTGTTCTGAATATACTATAAAGAAAGATGTGCAAGGACATAAATGTTGAGATTACTTATAGGGTAGAAAATAGCAGTACAGTTCATTGTAGATGTTTTGAAATGTTTTTTGACTGTTTTATAGAACCTAGAGTGACTTCCCTTACCCTTATTTAGATATGGATATGTAGTTCTAGCTTCAAGTTTAATAGTTAAGGAGTTATCTGTTATCTTTAAGAGTAGGGTATTGATGTGAACAGTTTCAGTATTTTGCATGATACTGTTTTATAGATTAACTTTTAGGAAAGTGGTACATTTATTAATTAAACTGAAGAGATAGTTCAGTTGGATTCAATATCATAACTCACAAATTGGAGGCTGTTGATTTTGATTCATTTAAGGTTTAAAATCTTTATTAATTGCAAACAGTGCAATTATTTATACTTCACAGTGCCTTCCCAGACCTTCCACCTTAGGTTCTGCTGCAAAAAGCAACAGGTAAGCACAACCTAAGGACATATATAAATAAATATTTCAGTACATTAATGTTGTCCCTGTGAGGTTTTTGTGGTTGTGTATTCAAAAGCAATCTGCTACTGCTTCCCCAAAGTGTATTTTGTTATTTATGCTACCATTTCAGTGGAAAGTCTTTAAGTTGTTCAAACAACTGTTTACATTTCTGGGTAATGTTTTTTATTTTAATTTTTTAAATTAAAATGGGAAAAAATGATGAGTAGATTGCTGCTGTAATTAAACTACATCCGAACTTTTCCCAAATATAGAAGAATTGTTAAAATTTTAAAAAGGACAAGTACGTAGTTTTCAAGATTTAGGAAATCATTTGGTCAGACACTTCAACAGCCTTCACAATCTGTTTATGATTGACAAGACATTTTCTTTGCCCTCCAAAGCTACGGAGTCTTTATTTTTTTCTTATTCTTGAACTGTAGTAATTCAGTAAGGACATTATGGGTCAAGAATTTCATTATGACTTTTTTTTAGACAATTCGGTTTTCATAACTTTTTTATATACACTGAAAAAGGAAAAAATTATAAGAAATACTGGCAGTATGTTTTGGTAAAGGCATGTGCATCAGTGAAATGTTAACTGTATAGCAAATAACCTTTCATAATCTATATAGCAACCAATATTTTTCTGGTTTATAATACTTTAATAACTGACGCTGCATTTTATTTTTTGCCAGTTTAAAATGTTTGTGTGTTCTTGTAGATGATTTTAACTGGTACATATTTTGAGTTAAGATGAATGTATTAAAGCAGCATCATATCAGTTTTGTTTATTCGATTTCTAAAATGTGCTCATCCTTTTAAAACTCCTGCTTATCTTTGCAACAAAGAAAAATATTCAAAAATACTGCCTTCATTTTCACACACAGTGCTGAAGATGCTGCAAGCACCAAATCATAGCTCATAAAATCAGGTCCTGAGATAGTTACCCATAAGAGGAATCCTTTGAGTGTATGCCATTGGTGAGCCGATGAGCATGGACCATAGAAGGGCTCAATGTAGAAGGTAAAATTGGCAAATCATAATTGAGAAAAATGAAATGTTTTCCCATACATAATATATGGTATAGGGTGTAATGTACCTGCTTTGATCACTTTTCATTTTAAAGTGCTATTCACTTGATCTTAAATGTTCCATGAACTGTTAAATTTTGAAAGTTATGTAGTTATTGCACCACATTTATGTGTGTGTATGTGTGTTTTAATAGTCCATGATAGGTATGTTAAGATTGATATTAAGGAGCTCTTTGAACCTTAAGAGCCTGTCAAGTTTTGGTTAGTTGTAGTTTGCATTTTTATAAAAGAAAATACATATGAATGCTAATAGATATTGGGGCATTGTTTCTATCTCATGAGAATTTTTTTTATTCATTATCATAAGCCTTCACTGATACTGCAAGCATTTTTTAAATGGCGCTAATCTTAACCTTGAAATAAATGGAAAGCAGAAAAGGTGAGCCAGTTGATTTGAATGCAATGGATGTTAGGAGTGGTAGAAAGAATGTTTAGCTTGAAATTGATTTATTTTATTTAGCACTTAAACTTGACAATGTGTTTTTGTTTTTAAGATTTCTTAGTGTGGTAGTACTTAGAATTCTTATGGTTTGATGTTTCTTTTAGAAATGGGAAGTATACTTTTATTTTTAATTAATGAAAATGGTTTTAATACTAAAACTAGTGGTTTAATACTAGTTGTTTATGAGCATTGTAAAATACATCCTTAGACAGATACCTTAGTAGTTAATTACAGGAGTGGGTTTGGATAGGAGTAAACAGAGTACCTTAAGAGGGAAATAGAAATGTATTCAAAGTGATAACATTTGTTTGAATACTCTGCCAGGAGAACCACTTTCTGCCTGCAAAGTTATGTTGTCTAGAATAAGGTTGTAGAAATTACTAATTAATGAAGATGTCTTTATTTTCTGAAAATTCTGCCTCACTTTAAAATGTATTTTAACAATACCTAGTTAAAGATAATTTTGACTCTGAAAATAACCTTATTTTTTGTTTAGTCACTTGAGTTTTCTTGCCACAGTAAACTTTTGAGGGATTTTTTTAAATTGGTGCTTTTAAGAAAGCAAATAAGTCCCAGGATTTTATTTTCTTCAGTGATACCCCTATAGAAACTCTTAAATGTATTTGCACATATATATATATTTTTTCTTATGCATGCTCAATGCATTTTCGTCCTGAGAAAAGTGTTCTCTACAGAAACTACCCGTGTAAAAAGAAGATTGGCTTAAAATGGCTACTGTGATGGGAACAGTGTCTTAGGGAGATGCAGCTTGGACTTGAGGTAAATTGAATACTTTACAAACTGTGGTTTAGAGTTTGCTTTAATACCATTGTATGTAAAAGGGTACATGATTGCTGTAATTTTGTATTGATTATGGTTTCCTCAATAAAAAAATAAATGTACATTGGTGAATATTATAAGGAAATGTTCGTCTCTTTTCTAAAATACTGAAAGACTTTTTTTTAAATACAGAAGTGACTTTATTATGGGTTTACATTGTAAAATAAAATTGTCTTCCAGACAATTAAAATATAAAACAACTTGATTAGTACATGGTTCTAATTATTTACAAACTCACTTTAAAAACTCAAAATTGAAGATTGTGCCATTTTTCCCTAAATCTAATTCTAGATCTTGAAATCTTTGATTATGTTGAAATTGTTTTCTCCTGCATGAACTATTACAAAGTTTTCTCATTAAAATATAAATTTTTCAGACAAGGTCACAACATAAATTTGCTTTTATAAGCTTGAATATATATCACACACATTTGAAAAGTACGTTTGATATTCTCAACACTCAGAACTCTGTATTAGGCAGTGGTTTCCATCAGATTTGCTCTGGCAATTGTTTCTTAAAAGTCTTTAGTTTTTTTGTTTTCTCCACACAGAGGGAGAAATGACACCCCTACCCCCTCATATCTCTGCTTCAGAAAGACTCTGAAACTACAACAACCAAAATGATAAACTACTGAGGAAAAAAGCCCATTCAAATTGATAGGTTCCAAATTCCTTAACTCAGCTATTTCAGACTAATTTTAGGTGTGAATAGCTCATAAGTCGTATTCTTTCATGCAAAATATGTCCGATTTATGATTTTTTTAAACATCATTGCTGTAAACATGGGAAATACGCAGCCTTTGTATAGGTTCTGATAGAAATAATTGAGTAAATTTCCCACTTGGCCTTATTATAAAATTACACAACAACGTATACTGCGTAATGTGAATCTGGTGCTCATTTGAAAAGGAAAGAGGTACTTTTCAGACGAGCTTGTGTTGTGAAGACTGTTAGGGAAAGGAATGAAGAGTCAGCATAGTGGCACTTCCAGTTTCCTTTCTGGCCCCGCCACAGAAAGGATGGATGCAGTAAGAAAGTCGGGGAGAGAGGGTGTGTGTTCCAGGGAGAGGGAAGGGGACCTAGTAGTCGTCAGCTAAAAAAGAGAGAAGAAAAGTGATTTTTTTTTTTTAAAGGAAAACATTTTTAAATAGAATAAAAGTTCTAGATTCAAAGAGTGATTAATTCTTACTTTCAATGGTAAGAATGCAGGTACTAGCTGCAGAGCCTTTATTGTTCACTGCTTTACACATATACTCTCCTTCATCTTCTGGGAACGTTTCTGGTAAATAGAGACAGTAAGTTTCTCCTCTTTCAATATATTGATAGTCTTCTCCATCCTGCAATATTTCTCCTTCAAACCACCATGTAATTTCTGGTTTGGGTTCTCCTGTTACTTTAACAGTAAATCTAACTGGCTCACTGTCTACAACTGATGTGTTTTTTAGAGGCTTCTTAAACCACGGAGCTCCTGATCTGGTTTGCGCTTCATCTTCAATGGTGGAGCCATTCATGTTGCAGCTACCCTCTTCTTCCTCCTCCTCTTCTCTTTTCTATAATAAAATAAGTGCATTCAAGTTGGCATTTATACTATAGTACTATTTTCAGGACAGTGGTTTAGTAATAGAATTTGGAGGTAAATATATTTTTCCTCCCAAAGTAAAGAACATATAAGTATGCTTACTACAAAGTATTTTATAAAACATTTTAGTTACTTGAAAACTATTAAAATGTTTTTTTAATACCTCCTCATGAAACTTCATTGTTTTTAAAAGGTCATCTTTGGAAAATAAAGGAAATATAAGCCTGGTACCTTTTGTAGTGCCGCATCAATTTCCTTTTGTTCAAACTGCATGCGTAATAACTTCTGCTCTTCAATTCTTCTTTGTTCTTCTTCTTCTCTTGCCTTAGCCATTCGTTCAAATCTAGCTTTCATATTCACTTTATGAGTAAATGGAGCCTCACTTTTTTTTGCAGGCTTGATATCAACATCTTCTTCCTTCACAAAAATGGGCCAAGAATAAGAATTGTTTTCTAAAAACCAGCAAGAACTGAGATGTTAATAGTCCTGAAGATGTCTAGGCACAAAATAACATGTTTGGTTATGCCTATTTGCCACACTGCAGACATGGAGATTTTCACCATCCCCCAATTTGGGAAAGATGAAAGTTTCATTTGTGAACTATTTTCTTAACTATTGGAATCCTTTTCTCCCAATGTAAAGATCATACATTATCTTTGGAGTCCTGGTGTATTTATTTGCCCAACCAAATCTCAGTGCTTGTTGATACTGAGTAACAGAAAAGGGTGAGGATATGATACATTGTTAACAATTATTAAAATACTTCCTTCTTGTTAGAGTCTCCATATCACTCTTCACCCTACTATGTAATACAGAAATGTAATTTCTGTTATTTCCCACTTCATGATTTCTTTCCTCACTCTTCTTTGTTAATAACTGAGATGAATTCCATTCAACAATTTATTGATGGGCAATGGCGAAGAATGTTTTCAGGTAGACTAAACAGGACGACAACTATTGAAAGAGGCAATGGTGGAACTTGGGGAAATCATTGAGGTGAAGTATGGTTCTGAGTCAGTCTGTTTAGGGGTGAGAGAGCTGGAAGCCATGAAAATAAGGGAGTAATTTAAGAGCAGAATTAAACTGTCAAATAGTGTGAGTCTGTAAAACCAATTTGGTGATGATGAGATCACTCACTGGCTTTTGATAGCAGTTTTAGTAGAGTGGGGTCTTATGGGTACAGTTAATCCATGGTTTCAAAAGTACTTTAGTTGTAGTCGACTCTTGGTTTCTAAACTACTTAGACTCTTGTGGGTCTATCTGGAAATCCCACCACTTATATTTCACTGTACTATGAGGAAATTGCTTCCAGGTACCACGTGCAACCAATAAAGGAAATTTTGAAACAAGCTGTAAAATAACTGCCTGTATAAGAAAAATCTTGGTTCATCAATGTTTTACATTAGTTTGAGGTGTTGCACCGCAGCTCCAATGAATGTAGAAGGAGGAGTTAAAAGTAAGTTGGATAGTTTTTCTGGTTCTCCTGAATCAAATTTTTATTTGATACTGGACAGTGCTAGAACATCAGACACAACCAGAGACCTAATGGGTAAATTCTATTGTTAATGCCATTATTTAACCTTCAGTGGATAAACATAAAGCCTGACTACCATTATTGTTAATGAACAGTGTTGATATGATTGTTTATTATTATATTTAAAAGATAGGGTTAAAAGTACATGTTAAACAGTGGTTTGCTTGCTTAACAAGCAAAGTATTAAACTGCAGTTTTAATAGCAGGCTTTTCTGAGACTTACATGGAAAGAAAAATGGACCTCTTTTTTCAGACTTAAACAGTTATTGTTATTCTTTGCTTACAAAATAAATCCTCAGGATATTTCAGCAGGCACAATAACTGCTATTCTGACTGAATCCCTCCTGGTTAATAACTTGCCTTCTGGATTTTTGGATAAAATTTTGTGTAGGGCTTCCCTGGTGGCGCAGTGGTTGGGAGTCCGCCTGCTCATGCAGGGGACCACGGGTTCATGCCCCGATCCGGGAGGATCCCACATGCTGCGGAGCGGCCGGGCCCGTGAGCCATGGCCGCTGAGCCTGCGTCTCCAGAGCCTGTGCTCCGCCACGGGAGAGGCCGCAACAGTGAGAGGCCCACATACCGTAAAAAAAAGGGAAAGAAAAGGATTCATCATAAGTTAACTGGGAGAAAGTTCATGAACAGTCTTTCAGTTATTGAGTACAGTTGCCTTTTCTTGAATCCCTGAAAAGCCAGGTTAAAAGTTGCCAGGAAATGAATCTACTAAGAGTCACGTTATAAATGGAATGATCTTTGTTCTAGAGTCTAGGTGCATTCTTAGCAGGGCATCGATACTCCAAGCATGTGGATATTACAGGCAACCGAAATAGGCAATGAATTTGGGATAAAAACGCAAGGAATGGTTTTGGAGTGCACCTTGTAAAATCTAGATAGAATGTCAAACACACTAAGGAAATTAAGTGGTTTACCTACCAAATGTTAGTACAGGTTAAGGGCTACAGGAGCTGGGATGGAATTCTTAGATTAGGTAAGGTTACATGAATGAGTTAGGCCTTGAAAGGTGTCTGGAATATAAAGAGAAGGTATTTTCTAAAGGAGGAAAACAAATATATGACCAGGTGGGAGGGGAAGATCCTACTCTGGAAGTTGATTATACTCAGAGCCAAGACTATGCTAACACAGGATCTCAGTGACCCTTAATCTAGAGAGATATGATAGAAGGAGTGTCAGGTTCTACACAGGAGACTCAATTTGGGACATCCTCATGGATTACAGAAGATCAGCCAGGTCCTAATCTCATATCCTTTTATACGAGTCAGTAATAGCATTAAAACAAGAATCCACCTACCTCATTTATTTTACCTACAAATTTTATAGGACTAGGTATCACTGCTCTGAGGTTTCACTACCTTTTTTAAAAAATAAAAAGAAGCACATGCATGCTTATTTAAATTCTTTACCTTATGTGATTTGTCTCTAAAGGATCAACTGATCTTATGGCCCATCCGTCCATTTAATGTTGGTGTTCTCCAGGGTTTTATCGTTCACCTTCCAACTATTAACTCTCAAGGTGGTTTTATCTACATCTATACTTTGAAACAATCTGTAGCTCCTGCCTCTTCCCTGAGCCCAGTACCTGTGTTTCAGACTGCCATTACCTTTCCAAATATAGCTCAAACTTCACAGGTCCAAAATAGTTTATTCACCCCTCCCTCCTCTCCTGACCTCCTGAATTCTCTGTAGCATCATCTAGTTTCCCTGGTAATCTTGAAGCAATGTTAGGCTTCTCAGCAACCACCTGCCTGTAACTCAGTTTTGTTAAAGTTGGGTCAATTTTTCTCCCTTGCCCCCAACTTCATGACCATCTTCCAGTTTATCCTCCATGATCCCAGGATTCTGTAAACATAAGCCTTTTATTACTCTATCTTAAAACTGATTATTTGGGCTTCCCTGGTGGCGCAGTGGTTAAGAATCAGCCTGTCAATGCAGGGGACACGGGTTTGAGCCCTGGTCCGGGAAGATCCCACATGCCGCGGAGCAACTAAGCCCGTGCACCACTACTGAGCCTGCGCTCTAGAGCCCGCGAGCCACAACTACTGAGCATGCGTGCCACGAAGACCGTGCTCTGCAACGAGAAGCCACTGCAATAAGAAGCCCACGCACTGCAACAAAGAGTAGCTCCCACTCGCCGCAACTAGAGAAAGCCCGCGCGCAACAAAGACCCAATGCAGCCAAAAAGAAACCTGATTATTAACATTGTTCCCGGATTATAGTGCCCACAAGGTTAAAAAGGCCCTTCAGCTAGCTGCAACCTAGTTTTACATTTTATCCTATCACCTATTATATGAACCTTTCCTTTGAACCTATTTTCCACTCTGCCAGATAAAGTTTTACAACCTTCCTGTTGACTCACATTGTCCTTCCAATCTGGAATGCTTTCCCTCTTTAACCGAAACTTCTATTCAACCTTCACATTCAGCTAAAATGTCATTTTCTCAGCCCTGTTAAACATCTCCTAGGAATACCGATTCCATACTACTTGATCCCATAACACTAAATACATAACTATCTTAGCACTTAATAACAATTTTAATTGTTTTCATACATCTCATTAGGCTGGATTTCTTGAAGGCATATTATATTCACTTTTATGTACCCAAAACTTAACATAGGGCCCAACATAGAAGATATTAAAAATAGCAATGGCATTAGTTTTTAGCTGTGACAAAATGGTTTATAACCCAGTCCCTAAGTCCTTATGTTTTTGTATATGTTGCAGTAAGTTCAGCTGCATATCAATTTAATTGATATCTGGATGTTCTACAGCATCTCCATTTGTCTAGCTTGTGACCTCTCTTCCTACCAAACTCCTATGTTCCCCTATTACCTAGTATACCCAGTCACTTTGATTCCTCTCCACCACCATTTCCAAGCTAAGTCTTGCCAGTTTTGTATCCTACATACTTATCAGTCCTCTCCATTCCAGTTCTAGTTCAAATCCTCATGTTTTCTCTGACCACCCTGTACAAAATTGTACCACATACTCTATAGTCTTTTACCCTGCTTTGTTAATCTCCATAGCTTTTATTTACTACCCAATCATTGTTTTCCATTCCCTGTCTCCTGCCCCACACCTGTTAGATTCTAAACACCATATGAGCAAGGACTGCAGGTTTATTCAATGTAGTTCCAGTGTCCAGAACAGTCTCCGGAACATAGTAGGCTTTCAAATAATTTTTTAGTGCATAAATCTAAAGCCATCTTTAGCTTCAGCATGATCTTGCGATAAAGATGCCTATTTGATAATATCATTCCATGTTTTAAAAATCCCTTCATTGCACCCCAATAAAGCAAAGTTCCTTAATATGGCATCTAAGATGGCTCATCTTGCCTGTGCTTGCGTCCTCGTCATCTTTTGCTGTGCTTGCACTCTACTTGTCTCAGTAATAATGAATTGCTTATAGTCCTGGAATTTGCCCATAGTTTCATCATTCTTTTTATTCACCAATCTCCTCTGAAGGCCCTCCCAAATTCCCATACCTGTTTTATAGTTAAATGTATGATGAAAATCAATTTTTAGAAGAATATATGTTAAATATAACATGAAATGGCAATTTTGACAATAAGTTTTCCAGATCTTATTTAAACCAATATTCATAATCATGGAATTAGTCCTTAAGCTGGAAGGGCCATTATAGGTCATCTAGTGAGTGCCTCCTTATTTTACATATGGAGGTACTTCAAATTCATGTCACCTGAATTCTGATTTAGGCTCTGCCACTGAATGATTGGCATGACTTTGAACATATCATATAGGCTTTGTTGGCCTCATCTTTAAGAAAGTAGGTATGAATCATCTCCGGAGTTTTAATATACACTGGTTCTACTGATTCAAAGTAAAACTTGTGCCAATAAATATTTCTGAGCTATTTTTGCTAAAGTGAACCATTTGATGTTCACTGTAGGCTTTAATTCTTATAAAAGTCATTTTGGAACAATGCTAGAGTTGGGAAATCTTTCAAAGTCTCTTAAGATCTTAATGTGCTTTTGCTATTTAGTTCCAAGATTATTATATACACTGATGGTTAACTGTAAATTCCAACACTTATTTCAAAGTCAGTGTTATTTCCGTTAAGTTCATCATCATTACTGAACTATAACTGCTAAATATAAAACAGTATACCTCATGAAAGTTTTCTGCTTCTCGCTCTTTAATTTCAAGATCAATTGCTCTTCTTCTTGCTCGTTCTTCTTCTATCTTTTTCTGTATTTGTTTTTCAGACAATTGTCCAATTTTTTCAAACTTGCTTTTTAGATTTTTAGCTTGAATAGAGCCACTCCTTTTCAATTTGATTAATTCTTCATATTCTCTGCTCAGTTCAAAGGTTTCATTTTCTTCTTCTTCCTTCAAACAAAAATAAGATTTTTATATTAAATACCAGAAAATTAGTTTGTACAATAAACCATCCAGAAAGCTCACTATTATTTGAAGCCAAAACGAAATGTTAAATAACTTCCTCCCTAAACACAGTGCCTAAATTTACTAATTAAAAGTAGTGCTAGGGCTTCCCTGGTGGTGCAGTGGTTGAGAGTCCGCCTGCCGATGCAGGGGACACGGGTTCGTGCCCCGGTCCGGGAAGATCCCACATGCCGCAGAGCGGCTGGGCCTGTGAGCCATGGCCACTGAGCCTGCGCATCCGGAGCCTGTGCTCCGCAACGGGAGAGGCCACAACGGTGAGAGGCCCGCGTACCGCAAAAAA